>NW_019154121.1:12272975-12493717 GCF_002288905.1 Enhydra lutris kenyoni | reverse complement strand
TTTTTTATTTGAGCAGGGGGGTTGGGGGACAGGCAGAGGGAAAGGGAGAGAGAATCTTTTTTTTAAAATAATTTCTTTATTTTTTTAAATAAACATATAATGTATTTTTATCCCCAGGGGTACAGGTCTGTGAATAGCCAGGTTTACACATTTCACAGCACTCATCATAGCACATACCCTCCCCAATGTCCATATCCCCACTACCCTCTCCCGTCCCCCCTCTCCCCAGCAACCCTCAGTTTGTTTTTTGAGATTGAGTCTTTTACAGTTTGTCTCCCTCCCAATCCCACCTTCTTTCATTTTTTCTTTTCCTACCCCCCAACTCCCCCACATTGCATCTCCACTTCCTCATATCAGGGAGAGCATATGATAGTTGTCTTTCTCCAAATGACTTATTTCGCTAAGCATAATACCCTCTAGTTCCATCCACGTCATTGCAAATGGCAAGATTTCATTTCTTTTGACGGCTGCATAGGATTCCATTGTGTATATATACCACATCTTCTTTATCCATTCATCTGTTGATGGACATCAATAGTTTGGCTATTGTGAACATTGCTGCTATAAACATTCGGGTGCACGTGCCCCTTCGGAGCACCATGTTTGTATCTTTAGGATATATACCCAGTAGTGCAATCGCTGGGTCATAGGGTAGCTCTATTTTCAGTTTTTTGAGGAACCACCACACTGTTTTCCAGAGTGGTTGCACCAGCTTACATTCCCACCAACAGTGTAGGAGGGTTCCCCTGGGAGAGAGAAAATCTTAAGCTGGCTCCACTCAGTGGTGCAGAGCCTGACACAGGGTTTCATGACCCTGAGATCATGACCTGAGCCAAAATCGAGAGTCAGATGGAGCACCTGGGTGGTTCAGTCAGTTGAGCATTTGCCTTGGCTCAGGTCATGATCCCAGGATCCTGGAATTGAGTCCCATATCAGGCCCCCTATTCAGCGGGGATTCTGCTTCTCCATCTCACTCTGCCCCTCCCCTCTGCTCAGGCACACATGCATGCTCTCTCTCTCAAATAAATAAATAAAATCTTAAATTTAAAAAAAAAAAGTCAGATGCTTAACTAACTGAGGCACCCAGGTATCCTGATTATAATTTAATGTTGCAAATCTGAGGCCTATTCTATACTTGTATGATATAGTAAATACTGAAGATACTATTGTAGAAATAAGCTGAAATTAAAGTTATTTCTTTCTCTAAAATACATCACCATGTGTTCATGAACTAGTGTTACATACTAATGCACTTACTCTATATTATACTCTCACTTCCAATAAGTAATCAATAGTGGAGAAAATTAACATTATGCTAACAGTGTTATGCACATATCTGTTGCAACAAGTTTCACACTGGAATGTTATGTTTTTGTTATCATTCTCATCTTCTTAAGAAATAATCCCAAATCTCTTTACTCTATTCAAAATAACGTAAGTTTTGGGTCATGCATAATCCATAAAGCTAAAAGTACCAAGATACTCTCTTTGTTTCCAGGGAATAATAGTACGAAAAGCAGGAGGATGAAACCAAAAGTATGTATGGATCTTGGACAAGGAACTAGAGGAAAACAAATCCATCTGATTACTGTGATGGCCAATAGGACACTATTAAGCTAGTTTTGAAGACTCAGGGAAACCCCACAGAGTAGGATCAGAGTCTGGTTAACATGCTCGTGAGTAGGTTTTCTCCAGTTTTTAGGAGCCCATCTGACCCTGCGGCCATATTTTTGAGACTCTTTCCTCTTCCCTCTTCCCTACTCTGCCCCACCAAGCCAGCGACAGAAGCACATCAAAGCATCACTCTTTTTCCAAGTCCCCTGGACTGATAACCTGGCACTAACCATGAGCAATCTTTGCTCACAAAATTACAAGTGCCCCTAGCCAGAACCACCTTTCAGCAGTTCCCATGACACGTATTGTGCACATCCGAGTGCACAACAAGGTCTCCTTACTGAGTGAAGGAACGGGCCCTAATTCCCTCCCCGCTCCCGGCAGATACATGCAGGCTTAACAAGACGGTAAGAGCCACCCTCTGCCATGTCCCTTCCTTCATCATTGTCACTGCTGTGAGGATCGCCCCATCTCGCTTCATTCATTCACTGAACAACTAAGTTTTGAATGCTTGTTATTTTTCAGGCACTCTTCGAGCAATGAGCAAAAAGAATTAGAGGTCCTTGTTCTAATGAATCTCATGTTCTAGTGGAAAAGATAAAAAGCTGGTAAGGTATATGTAACACTACATTAGCTGGTAAAGTGGTAGGGAGGAAAATAAAGTAGGAAAGGAGAAAATGGTATGTGGGGGTGAGGGCCAAGTTACGCAGGATGGATAGTGAAGGTCCACAGGGAAGTGGTCACTTAAGTAAAGACCCGAAAGAGGTAAAGGAGAAAGTCGTATGGATATTTAGAAGTGCGTTTTTGAAAGAACAATACCAAGAGAGAAAGACTCCGAAGCACAAATGTGTCTGCTAAGTGTTTAGAGAAGAGCAAGGAGTCTATCTGGAGAGGATGGAGCAGGGGAAGAGGAACATGCGGTGAGGCAGGCAGATCTCGGAGTCCAGACTGGAGCCCATTTCAGACCATCGTAGTTAGGCTGCCTTGTATTCTGCAGGAGAGAGGAAAGCACTGAGGACAGAAGGAGTCCTGAAGGAGCAGATGAGAAACATGAATGAAATGGACACCGTGGCTGCTACAGTAAGGAATGATCCACAGAAGTCAAGGTTGGAAGTGGGGAGACAATCATCCTGGCAAGAGAGAATGACGTGGATGGATGTGGTGATGGTGAATGCTGGTAAAGATGGGTTTCTTCCTAAATACATCTGGAGGTCGAGATGCTGTGGAGACATTGTATATGAAATGATTCGAGCAGGACTCCAGAACTTTTGGCTTCAAAGATCAAAAGTATGGAGTTGCTATTAGCTGAGATGGAGAAGATTTTGGAGGTGCAGGTTTTGTGGAAGTAGATCAGGATTCTGATATGTTAAGTCTGAGATGTCTCTTAGGCTGAGATGTTGCGGAGGCAGCTGTGTACACAAGGCTGAAGTTCCAGGGGGCGGTCAGCAGTGGAGATTGAACTGGTACTTTAATTTCCATATGCCTCTGCCGAATTCACCTGATCATTTCCCTAATTAAACACTTTCAGGGATCCACTACTGTTTACAGAAGATGCCACAAACTGGAGGTTGGTTGGGCTGCTAATATATTCTGTGACCCATGCAAGATTTAAGGCAATTTGAACAATTTGCCAACAGTTATAAATTGGAAGATCTCTAGGGGTGCCTGTGTGGCTCAGTCGGTTAAGCCTCCAACTCTTGGTTATGACCCAGGTCATGATCTCATGGGCAGTGGAATAGACCCTGTGTCGGGATCTGAGTTCAGTGCAGTGTCTGCTTGAGATTCTCTCCTTCTGCCCCTCACCCCACTCACAAGTGCCCTCTTGCTCTCTCTCAAATAAATAAATCTTTTTTAAAAATTGGAAGATCTCTGGGGCACCTGGGTGGCTCAGTGGGTTAAAGCCTCTGCCTTCGGCTTAGGTCATAATCTCAGGATCCTAGGATCAAGCCCCACATTGGGCTCTCTGCTCAACAGGGAGCCTGCTTCCTCCTCTCTATCTGCCTGTCTCTCTGCCTACTTGTGATCTCTGTCTGTCAAATAAACAAATAAAATCTTTTAAAAAAAATTGGAAGATCTCTAACAAGACAGATATTGGAATGTCTTGAAAACTCAGAGCATTTAGAGTTACAATATCCACATCATATGAGTAATGTTTGGGAGTTAATTAACTTGAGCCGAGTAGTACCAAATACCCACTTTTAAAGGCAAAATAATTTGCTCACAAGCCATTTCTTTTGCATTGTCACATACCACAGAACACTGCCTCACATTTAAATGTGTGTAATTATATCCATTTTATAAAAATAACTCCAAAATATTTAGAATTTAATGAAATTGATATGACTTTATTTTTAAAAAATTGTTGCTACTGATCCGTTTTTCTTATGGCTCTTGTAGGCTCTTACAAATGGTTACTTAGGATCCCATGTTTGTTCATTTTTGCATCAAAATACTCTTTAGCACACTGGGCCTGTTCCAGTAGATCCACCTAACTATCAGTAGAGTTTTACAAAGAAACAAAATGTGAGCCAGGATTATGGGAAAGCTGTGTTCCCATTTCCTAGGGAAGCAAGGACCAGTAGCTTCGGTGGTCCTAAATTGGAAAAAGATTTTTCAGAGAGAAACTCATCAAAATAGGAGCAAGAGTTTGCCAGGCAGAGAAAAGAGTTCATTTACTTTACCACTTGGGCTCCCAGAAATTTCTTACTGGGGAGGGGGCACCCCAGGGAGAGGAGTGAACCGAATAAAGCAAGATCTTGATCCCACTCACTTATTTGCTATGCCTGCTTAAACTCCTGCTCATTCTTAAGATTCACTTTGAATAAAACCTGTCCCCGATTCAGAACCACCCAAGCTCTTTCTGCAACTTCTTCAGTTTCCCCATTTCACCTCACTACTGGTTGTCATCTCTTATAGGAAATCTTACCTCTGTTCAACAAGATGGTAAAGCTAGAGGCACTGTACTGAATTAAGCTAAAGTGTGCAAGAGTGAGATGACATAAAAAATAACAATTGGTTTTTCAGGTGTCCATAAGGGTGGGTGAATTGTAGTCACCTATTTTAAAAATAAATTTCAAAATATTCCAATTAAATTCTATATTTATATTTAAATTTTAGGCAGTGTATGGGGTGGGGGGAGAGAAACAGAGACAGAGAGAGACAATTAATACCTTAGTACCCAGATTTTTTTGTCAGAATTTATTTTGACTGAGGTCTGACACTACTCAGCTTAGATGAAATAATTCACTTGAATAGAGAATAAATAATGTAATGTCAAATACTGGATAGTGGGAGGGAATGAAACCAAGTCACAGATGAGAGGTTGGCATGAATCAAGATAAAGCAATCAGCATCCCATGTTGTTAATTTAACTACAATTTAAACAAATACCTAACAAACAACCTAAAAATACCTCCACTGAACTATAAGCTCAAATGTGTTAAGAAAAAGGTATGTTTGAATTACTTAGCATTTGAGACATCATCTCTAAGTAACCTTTAAAGATTCTTTTATAAGTAACTCACAAGACAGTAAAAAGTCAGGATTTCTAACACTTTTACAAATAACTCACAAGTCTAGGACTCAGAACCAGACTCTAAAGGTTTCACTCTTGGGGTGCCTGGATGGCTCAGTGGGTTAAAGCCTCTGCCTTTGGCTCAGGTCATGATCCCAGGGTCCTAGGATCGAGCCCCGTATCGGGCTCTCTGCTCGGCAGGGAGCCTGCTTCCCCCTCTCTCTGCCTGCTTCTCTGCCTACTTGTGATCTCTGTCCGTTAAATAAATACATACATACATACATACATACATACATACTTCACTCTTAAAGAATTTCCAGATACCTTTAGAGCTGTAGTTCCCAAAATGTGTACCAAGGTGCTCTGGGGTGTGTCAGTGAACTCACAGGGGTGCAAGTGGATAAACAGGATATCTTAAAATTTCAAGGTAAACACGGAGGTACTCAAGCTCAGTCAAACACCTCAGGAACTGCTAACTTGAGATAGTTCACAATTTTTACATTAGACCATGCTACATTCCTTCTAATGCGATCCTATCTTTTTGAAACAGGTTTTCATAGTTTGTGTGATAAAAAGCAAGAGTCATGTGAAAATCAACGTGAAACAGGAAACGAGGGGGATGATATCTACTCTGACTCAAAATTCTATTCCATGGCCCAAAGGCACACATATACCAACAGTAAATAATTATAGTTACTAAAAACGAAATTCAAAATCTTTTGTCTTCCAATTTTTTTCAAATGGCTACTAAGTTGTTAGAACATAATACTTATTCAATTATTTGGTGCTAACCACTTAATAAATTGAACTTGGTGGGAGGGGGGAAGCCTGGGTGGCTCAGTTAAGAGTCTGCCTTCGGTTCACGTTATGATCTCCATTCAAGTGAATTATCTCATCTAAGCTGAGTAGTGTCAGACCTCAGTCAAAATAAATTCTGACAAAAAAATCTGGGATACTGGGGTATTGTCTCTCTCTGTCTCTGTTTCTCTCCCCCCACCCCATGCACAGCCTAAAATTTAAATATAAATACAGGATTTAATTAGAATATTTTGAAATTTATTTTTAAAATAGGTCACTACAATTCTTCCACCTTCCTTTCTATGATGTTATTGTTTCTGGATACTTGAAAAACCAATTGTTACTTTTTTAAATAGAGATTTTATGTATTTATTTGAGAGAGAGAGTGGGAGTCTGGGCAGGGGTAGGGAAAGGAGTCTGTTTCTCTCGCTTCCTTTCCTCCGGCCACCACCCCTGCCCAGGCTCACGCTCTTTCTCTCAAATAAATACATAAAATCTTTATTTAAAAAAAAAAAAAGATGGTTGTTATTAAGCCAAGCCAACCCCATGGTCTCAGCAGTGATTTACAGTGATTACAACATTTAATTCTTAGCTCTATCTAAAAATATCAAGATTCAAAACATAACTTTTCTTTTAAAATAAATAATGTGTATCTTCTAAATGCCACTTAATCTCTGGAATGGGAAAATGACTGCACTGTTGTATCACACTCAGGAAACAGTAGAACAGAGTAGTCAGAAAACAGCAAACAGAAAACATCTCTGTTCCTACCCAGCACCATCCCTCACGACCTGTATGACTTTTGAGAAGTTTTTTGTGTTTTTTTTCTTCCTTGACTATGTTGTTTTCTAGCTTGTCTAGGCAAAGTTCTCTTGGCTCTGTGATGGGGCTAGTGACAAGACCTACCAGATCCACTCACTGTGAGCAATAAATGAAAGGATACATAAAAACACTTAGTACTGGGCGCCTGGGTGGCTCAGTCGTTAAGTATCTGCCTTTGACTCCATCCCAGGATCCAGCCCCGCTTCAGGCTCCCTGCTCAGCGGGAAGCCTGCTTTTCCTTTTACCACTTTTCCTGCTTGTGTTCCCTCTCTCGCTATGTCTCTCTATCTGTCAAATAAATAAATAAATATTTTAACAAAACAAAACACATATACAGTACCATGCCCGACACTCCATAAATGTTGTCTTTTTTTTTTTTAAGATTTTATTTATTTATTTGACACAGAGAGAGAGAGAGAGAGAGATCACAAGTAGGCAGAGAGGCAGGTAGGGAGGGGAGGGCAAGCAGGCTCCCTGATAAACAGAGAGCCCGATGCGGGGCTCCATCCCAGGACCCTGAGATCATGACCTGAGCTGAAAGAAGAGGCTTAACCCACTGAGCCACCCAGGCGCCCTAAATGTTGGCTCTTAATAACACATTACATTGTACGGAAAAAGTCTTCCCAACAAATAATTTGTCAATTTCCTTTAAATTTTGCGTGAAATTAGACTGCAAATTGCGTGGATCCCTCTCACTACGGATATTCTCTTTGTCCACATTAGGCTGAGGGGCTACATAAGAAGCTAAGTTGTTCACACTTTTCTTGAGAGAACAGTTTTGTGCAAGGCTGATGAGGAAGAAAGGTTAATAATATATCGGGCTACAGGCACTTGGGTGGCTCAGTGGGTTAAGCCATTGCCTTCAGCTCAGGTCATGATCTCAGGGTCCTGGGGTCGAGTCCCACATTGGGCTCTCTGCTCAGCGGGGAGCCTGCTTCCCTCTCTCTCTCTCTGCCTGCCTCTCTGCCTACTTGTGATCTCTCTCTGTCAAATAAATAAATAAAATCTTTAAAAAACAACAATAATAATAATATACCAGGCTAAAAGAGGCTACAATAAGTAGGGACTCGGAGCAAAAAGAAAGAACTCTGATTTCTCTGAAACTATTGACCATCCTCTCCTAAAATTCTTTCTCCTTTGCTTCCCAAAAAACCCACACTTGCTTGGTTCTCCCCAAAGTGTAGTACTTTCTTCTTCTCTACCTCTTTGCTGACTTCACAGTCATTTCATTAAATCATGTCACAACCCTGGCAAGGTCTGCTAAAGCACACCAAGGATATGGGAAAGGTGGGAAATAACTCTTAATACAAGGCTAAAGGAAGAAGTGCTACTACACGGAGGAAAAAAAAAAAAAAAGGTTGCATGAGATTCAAGAGAAGAATGAGAGAATTAGGGAAGTCTGCAGAGGAGTTGCCCTTCTAGATGAATCTTTTTTTTTTTCTTCTAGATGAATCTTAAACATTAGATAAGATTTGGGTATGTGGAAACAAAGGGAAGGGTATGTGAACCAGCAAGAAGGGAAGGAGCAAGGCAATGAACACGGGGTGTAAGCAAGGAAGCAAGAGGTTCAAATGGCCAAATTTTCAGCCTCATAATGGAGAGCAGAGGAAATAATATTAGGAATGTTATCTGACCCAGACCTGGAAGTCTCTGGGTATTCCCAATCTCATCATCCTGTCTTCTGCATTGCATAAATTTCCAGAGGGCTGGGTGCCCATAAAATTCAATTATTTTTGTGTCTCAGTGCTTAAGACTACACCAAAACATCTAGTTTTAAAAAATCAGCTTTTAGGGCGCCTGGGTGGCTCAGCGGGTTAAGCCGCTGCCTTCGGCTCAGGTCGTGATCTCAGGGTACTGGGATCGAGTCCCACATGGGGCTCTCTGCTCAGCGGGGAGCCTGCTTCCCTCTCTCTCTCTCTGCCTGCCTCTGTCTGCTGTGATCTCTCTCTGTCAAATAAATAAATAAAATCTTTAAAAAAAAATCAGCTTTTAATTCTTCAAATTTCATCATTAATAACCCAGAGATGCCTGCATTCTGGTTCCAGTTCTACTATTAACTAGCTCTAAAAGCCTGAGAAACGAAGGCAAACCCTCTCTCAGAGCACTGCTTTCTCTTCTATAAAAGGAAAGGTTGGGTTTGATGAGCCCTCAAGATCTTAACTCTGTGAAAATTACCCTTCAAAATTATTACTTCTTCTAATGTGTCAAAAATTCATTACAATAGTTTTGCCACTTGACCTTCAAATGAATGACACTTCATTTCAAATTATAAAGATATGGTTAAATGATGAAGTGCAGCTTTTAAGAATGGTCTTTAAGGTCACTCCCCAGTTTTTATGATGAAAAAATGAAACAGAATGCTACTTTCAGAAAAGTGACTACCATATTTATCAGATTTATAGTGTCTACATTTTTAATACATTAATATTCATAAAATTATGAAATCTTTTAAGCATAACAAATTAAGGGATTTTGTTTTGTTTTGTTTTAATGAAGAAATTTTTAGGTCAATGATAGACCTGGGAATTGAAGCCATGATGAAATAGTTGACTAGAAAGCTTGAATGAACAAGCACTTGAGGCCCTGCTAACTACCAAGAACAATGCTGGGAGCTAGGATTATAGATTGGAAAGGCATTCCAGTAGAGCAGTAGAAGGCTTCTAAGCCGGGACAAGCATGGCTATTACAGGAACAGAGAAACAGCGCCTCCCATGGGCACATGAGCTCAACAGACATTTCTTAAAGGAGGTGAGGTGGGCTGAGTGACCAAGAATCCATAGGAGTTATCTAAGTGAAAAAGAGGAAAGTATATTTAGCCAGCGACTGTCATATGAGCCATAGCACAGAGGGGGTGAGAGGTGAATTGAAGCCACCGAAAGAGATCTGGAATGGTCAAGAGTCCGAGGTATGAAAGATGAGGCTGGAATGGGTGACCTCAAACTTCACGGTAAAAAAGTTTAGCCTCTAATTCTGAAAGAGATGGTGATCCACCAAAGAATGCCAAACAGGAGAATTTCTGATTGGAGAATGAAGCCATGCTCAAAACTCTCACCTCTGTGGACTACAAACTGATGGGTGGGGGAGTGGGGGAGCTTGGGGAAGGGACGGATGTTAGGAAGCTGCTACAGTGGTCCTGATGAGTCATGAAGACACAGGCCACCACAAAGGGATAACACAGAGTTAGTTTTCAAGACAGAAGAGATAGAATTTGATTAATACCTGCAAGTAAGAAACTAAAAGGAGTGGGGAATGCTGGAAGTTAAAACCTGAGTTATTTTCAAAGAGTAATTTATGATCATATTGTTTCTTTATTAAATTTTCAAACAGTTAAAAAAAAAAAAGTGGAACTCAGTAATGTAAAACCCAGGCTACAGAGTCTTGACCTTGCCAAGTCAGACACTACTCTAACACACTAATCTAGAAGATGAGGATCTTGCCTTGATGGAATAAACATGACTTCTACCCCCAGGAGAAGCAGGGCCAACATATACCTCTGGGACTCTCCATCTCAGAATCAAGAGAAAGAAAGAAAAGTAAAGAGGGGCAGGGGCAGGGTGGTTCTTAATGACTTGAAAGCTTTGCAGGATTCCCCAGAGTGAATCATAAGAAGATGGAGAGAAAAGGGCTCTAAGCCTTTCTATAAAGCAACTACTCTCAAAAACTCTTCAGGTGAGTGATGACTCCAGTATCCAACCACTGTCACTGAGCAGCCACTGTGGGCCAGGCGCCATGTTCTACTCAGGCTTGGTCCAGTTTCCTCACCTCCAAAATTAGAAATAATAAGACCAATTTGTCACAAGCAGGGTGGTATTTAAATTGCAAAAACTGCCTTGGCAAACTGATCAATGTAAGAGATTACCTTTGACCTTTAGCTTAGCATATATGTCCTTTCATGGTTTGTGTGCTCCCTCACCAAGCCCTCCTCCCATGTTGTAACCTGTAGCGATGCCAGATTACCACTGACCACACCATGTCTCCTCACGTTCACACCACAGCTAGGGTAGGTGTCCTGTTTTGACTTTCTTCTAACACTTCCCCTTCAGAACACTCATCAAAACGTGATCAAATAATTATCTCTCTGCTTTATGTCCCACCAGGCTATCATATTCCATAATTGCAAAAATTGATCCACTTTGTTTATCCCTAAGTCCCTCAGCTCACCAAGAGAATGAATAAATTTTCCCAGGCAAAATCTTACACCTCTCAAATGCTCAAATTTTAAAATGACTTTGTAAATAAAATTCAGTATAATAAAACAAAAACAAATATTTAAGTACTGCTTCAACACTCAAAGACAATAGCTGTATTCGTGACAAGCCACAATGACATGGATCCTGTGTTTCCTCTTGACCTGGTCAGGCCTCAAGGACTCCCTGCTGCACCTCACCCACTCTTCCCTCAACGGTTCTGTGACTTGAAATATGTCCTCTTTTTTGCCATCAGCCTTCCTATCACCTCATCTCTAGTGTTTTAATTCCCCATTTCATGACATGCATAATCTATAGGCAATAGGGAGCCACCAAAGCAATGTTCCAGAAAGATGAACTTGACCTTGGGACACATAACAACTGAAGGAAGAAGAGACTAGTCAGATGGCTATTACAGAAGAAAAACAGGGAAGTAATAATAGCGCTGTCCTTGGTCTACAGCAGTGGCAAGAGAAGCATAATCACTATCTGAGTTGGAGGGTCAAAGAAGAAAATATGGCAGACGTTTCAAGTCCAAGTGACTAATGGGAAAGGTATATACCAAGTCCAGCGAATGGGGAAAGATGCCTAGTTTAGACATATAAAATATCGTCCTTTACTACTTATCATTAAGAGGGATGATTGTGCATTGGGGAGGGTATGTGCTATGGTGAGTGCTGTGAAGTGTGTAAGCCTGACGATTCATAGACCTGTACCCCTGGGGCAAATAATACATTATATGTTAGTAAAAAAAATTTTTTTAAAAAGAAGGATGATTGCACATGTTCTCTGTATTCTTCTGTTGTTGTTCTCTGTATTCTCTGTTGTTGTTACTGTCATTTTCTACTTTACAATTTTGCTACATTCAGCATATTTTACTTCACTAATAGAGAAAAAACAACAATCTGCTTTTTCATGCCACTTTGCTATGACATATTGATCCTGCCAGATATATGAGAGATCGTGATGGAGATGGCCAGCAGGAAGACCAAACTGTAGGTCTGAAGGTCATGGAAGTCAAGGTTAGATGCACGATTTTGGAGACACCTGCATGGAGTTTAAAGCCATGGGAACATGTAAGACTCTCAAGAGAAGGAGACAAAACTGAAGAGAGCCAGAGGATGAACTTCAGCCTCAAGCTGTAGAGCCCTGAAATCACTGATCACAGGGAGTAACAGGTTGTAGGTAAGAGGACTGGAAATATTCCACGAGCCAGAGGCTTTATCCTACCTGCTCAGTTGTTATTTTTTGTTTTGTTTTTTTTTTTAAGATTTTATTTATTTACTTGACAGAGAGAGATCACAAGTAGGAAGAGAGAGAGAGGGAAGCAGGCTCCCTGCCGAGCAGAGAGCCCAATGCGGGGCTCGATCCCAGGACCCTGGGATCACGACCTGAACCAAAGGCAGAGGCTTAACCCACTGAGCCACCCAGGCGCCCATACCTTCTCAGTTTTAAGCTCAGAGAATGGACAGATGTGGTACAGGCAGGATCTCTGTACCACCAGAATATTTTGGAGTGTCCTTCTTGATACAGTTCATTCACTGTTACAGTGATTTGCTTTGGTGCCACCACGCCCATCAAACCATGAACTTCTTGAGGTCAGCAACCAAGCCTTGTTTGCTTCTTTATCCTTCTTTGTCTTCCCCTCATCTAGAACTGTCTCTAACACATACCACCCATTTCATATACATTTGTGCTGAAGAAACCAGCCACACACCTTAGAGCTATTCCTCCCCATCCTGTCCTTCTCTCAAATGACTTAGCTTTGGTCAGACTCCTATGCGCTCTCCTGTCAGAACGCAGAGGTCCCACATGCCTAATGCTCACATGTCTGTGACTGAGATTCTACAGATTGCCCCGCAAAAAGCCCCAGGGTGCTTTGCCCACACACCATTCACCCTACTTAGAAAGTTCCCCATCTTACTGCGTGTACACACTGCTTACCTCTAAGCACAAACCATGTTAGTCCGGATGGTATTTAGAAAATCTGTAATTAGCCAGGCTAGAAACAAGGCAATAAACTGCCCAGCAGAGAGTAGCCCAGACTTGACACACATTTTTGTTTGTTTGTTTGACATGTGGTTGCCAAATTTAGCTCATTCTACATTTCTAGATCTATTATGTTGACATTTAAGACCCTTCTTCTAAAACTCCTTGGAGAATTACAGTCTTTAAGAATTAGACACTGAAGAGAGTCAAATCTAAAACCTGCCTTCTCCACCCCACCGCCACCACCCCCCATCGAATTTCACAATGTGGAAGCATTTCATAAACCCTGAAACAACAAAGCACCGTGATGCAGATGAATCTCATGGCTACTGGCATGGGGACTCCATGTCCCAGGGCTCCTGACTCTAGGCCCTGGCTGCCTCCCCATCACTCTGCCTGTTAGATAATGTCCTCCAATGTTTCTTTGTCACACAGTTTAGGCAGGGAAAGTTACCAGCAGAAGTGCCTGATGGAAATATTTTCCTTGGCCACTTGCTGACTCTTGCAACCCTGGGCAAGTCCCTTACCTCTGATTCTTGTTTTTCTCTAATATAAAATAGGTGTAATACTACCTGATCTGTGTATACACTCAGCGATGCTGGGCAGGTCAAGCAGGAAAATGTACGTGAAGGTAGTTCGTACTAACGGTTAAGAACAAGATTAAGAGCTAACATTTATTCACCAGGTGTTATACGTCAAGCAGGCACCACTTCCCAGGAATTACCTCATTTTATTTTTTTAACAACTCTAAGGAGCAGGTTCTGCTACTGTCCTTGGTTTACAGACAGGAAACCACGGCTCAGACATGTAAGTGACTTGCACCTGTCCCAAAGCTGGCAAGGGAAGAAGTTGGAAGAAGCTGGCCCATATAACCTGGGCACACCGAAAATACTTTAGAACTGGCAGAAACTGCAAGAGATTACATAATACAAATATGTGATATCCCAGGAGAATGAAACAAGAGCCTTTTTGTAGATGAGGCATCTGAGGTCGAGCAAGGTCTAGCAACTGAGGTCCCATAGTTTGCCCAGCGTCAAGTAGTATATTTTTAAACATATTTAGAATATGTCTAGGGATGCTTGGATGGCTCAGTCGGTTAAGTGTCCAACTCTTGATTTCAGTTCAGGTCCTCATCTCAGGGTCATGAGATCAAGCTCCACACCAGGCTTGAGCTCAGCAGGGAGTCTGCTTGAGATTCTCCTCTCCCCGACCCTCGCTGACCCTCCTCTCCGCTCTCATGCACTCTCTCTCTCTGAAATAAATAGATAAATCTTTTTTTATTTACTTGTTTTTAATTAATTTATTTTTTTTAGATTTTATTTATTTATTTGACAGATATCACAAGTAGGCAGAGAAGCAGGCAGAGAGAGAGGGGGGTGGGAAGCAGGCTCCCTGCCGAGCAGAGAGCCCGACGCGGGACTCGATCCCAGAACCCTGAAATCATGACCTGAGCCAAAGGCAGCGGCCCAACCCACTGAGCCACCCAGGTGCCCCGATAAATCTTTTTTTAAAGAAAGAATGTGTCTGAAGTATTTTATTTTGAGGGCACCTAAGTGACTCAGTTAAGCATCTACCTTCAGCTCAGGTCTTGATCCCAGAGTCCCCGGATCAAGCCCCACACTGGCCTCCCTGCTGGCGACTGGAGTCCGCTTCTCCCTCTACCCCTCACCCCACTTCTGCTCTCTCTAATAAATAAAATCTTTAAAAAAGAAATAAATAAAGTATTTTTTAAAATTTTTTAAAGATTTATTTATTTGTGAGACAGGGAGCAAGAGTGGGGGAGGGAGAGAGAGAATCCTAAGCAGGCTCCATGCCCAGTGTGGAACCTGATGTGGGGCTCCATCTCACAATCCTGAGATCATGACCTAAGCCAAAATCAAGAGTCAGATGCATAACTGACAGAGCCACCCAGACACCCCCGAAGTATTTTATTTTTAAATTGTGGGAAGTAGAGCAAAGCTGTTAGAAACCTTGGTACTGGATTCCATGGCCAAATTTTAAATTCCAGCACTACCACTTAACCAACTATGTTACTGGGGAATTAAAAATTAAGTATGTGTATTATACACATAATAATAAACGCTTAAGAAATGTTAGCTGCTATTACTACGACTGTCCCAAATCCTCCAGCTGTGGTCCCAAAGCACACAAAGAGTTCTAGACAAAACTGTACCATTCTCTTTGAAAATGCTGGTGGAATAATTACAGTAATCAGATTTGGAGAGGAATAGAAAAGAGAGTCTCAAATGTGAACCTTTTGCTTACTTTTTTTCCTGATAAATCTATTTTAAAAACTCTACAACCAAGAATCAAATTTTCAGAAATAGATATTCATTCTATTTCATCCCACTACCTGTACAGTCGTTCTGATTAATATCCAGAAACATGTTAGAAATGGGAAGAAGGCAAGGATAACCTTAGGTAAATCTAAAGAAGCAACACAGGAAGAAAGAAAGAAAGAAAGAAAGAAAGAAAGAAAGAAAGAAAGAAAGAAAGATAGAAGTAATACCTTTCAATTGGAGGAGGGTATAATCCCAGGGGACCAACTATGCCCCAGGCACTCACAGGCCTGTCTCTAAGAGCATGGCTTGATTCCAAGTCACATAGAACTGTATTAATTGGGCTCTTCCACTTAATAGGTAGGTGGCCTTGGGCGGAGTGACTTAATTTCTCTTGACACTGTCAAGAGCTCTGGAAGCCAGAGCTGACCCAGCTGCTCCTCCGTGATAGAATCTTTGGGACTCAGGATGATTGCCATTCCCTGTGAGGTTTGTGGAATTTACCATGTTGGTTTTCAGCCTACTTCACAAGCCCTGAGAGGTATTTAAAAAAAAGAAAAAAAAAAGTTTTCTGTTTTTTGTTTTTATTAAGTAATCTCTATGCCCAATGTGGGGCTGGAACTCATGACCGGGGAGATCAAGAGTCACATGCTCTACAGGCTGAGCCAGCCAGGCACCCCCTGAGAGGTATTTTTTGGAGTCTTTCAGGAATAGATTGGTCAGTCAAAGTGGCTACAAGAGACATATCACAGAATTTAGTCGGACACGTACAGACCATGAGTTGGCATTGAATCAAATGAATATCAAAAATCTCATGAGCAAAGATTCCCTCCATTGCAGATGGATATGATATTCTATCAATGACAGGGCCTGTCCTCTCTATGTCATCCATCCTCTCAACCACCTCAAAGTGTGGCCCTCCTGTTCACACTTTAGCTTCACCTGTTCTTTCCACACACATAGCAGAGTTGAGCCCAAAGGAGAGAGAGAAGCATTCTTAGGTCTGGACAGACAGGCTGATCTGAAGGTGCTGTAAGGTACGCTTAGCTGACTAGAGTCTGAGTGGGTACTTGAGGTTGGATTTCGTATGAATTCACTCCTCACAGGGCTACCTATGTAGTTTGAAATATGTCACCACGATGTTCCACTCAACCCTTCCACAAGGGCCCAACTTCCCCACAACAAGTAGGGCCTGATTCCCAGCTTCTAACACAGCTCATGAGGGCCTTTGGGCTGGAGGCTGCCAAAGGCACGTTACCACTGAACATCAGAGCCCTGGGAAAAAGTAGTTCCCCTCCTGAGATACTACACACCACTACAGCTGTACAACCGACTTTCCAAACTCCTCAGACTTCTTATTTGCACAGACTTCTGTGGCTATAGCCTCCCCCAACAACTTCAGTCCAGAACCACAGCTTCAGAGGCATTTCTTCTTTTTTTTTTCTTTTTTTTTTAAGATTTTATTTATTTACTTGAGAGAGAGAGAGAAAGCACAAAGGGAGAGGGGGAAGCAGGCGTCCAGCTGAGCAGGGAGCCTGACATTGGGCTCCAACCCAGGACCCCAGGTTCATGACCAGAGCCCAAGGCAGACACTTAACCGACTGACCCGCCCTTGTGCCCCTGCTATGCAGTCTCTTAAAAAAAAAAAAAAAAAATTGACAAACGATTACTTCATATGAGACTAGAGAGAAAGCAAGAAGCTTAGTGAGGAGGTTAATGTAATAGTCCAGGTGAGAAAAGAGGGTGACTTAAAATGAGGGTGACACCCAGGTGCCTCCTCAGGAGGCATTTCGAAATTTGGTGCTTAAATTGTTCATGACAGCATGCTGTACCACGGATAAAGCTGAAAAATGGTGCTGGGTATTTTGGACCAGATTATAGATGTAATATAGGACTCCTCATTTATTATAACTTAGCACATTCGTATGTCTTCTTGCCTACCATTATACATGTTATTGTCACAATAATCCCTGAGGTTCTCCTGGATAGTAGGTACTGTCACCTTTAGGTGGCATTTGTTGGTTGCCCATTTCTCATTTACTGGGAGAAAGCATCCTGCCTAATTTATAGATAAGGCAACTGAGATCAGGAGGTTAAGAAACTTGCCTAAAACAGCTCAGGACATGTGGGGTAAAACAGGGATACAGTCAAAAGTGGTTCGCCTCTGGAATTTGGACTCTTAATTACTATGCCTTTCTACCTTCTCTGAGATTCACGGACATTCTCTAACATGCTAAGGTCACATCCGTACTTGCGTTTGACACAAAAGTCTAAATGACAGCTACATCCCCTTTGAAACAGTAAGTTCCTTCTAAACTTGAGTTCTAGATATATCAGCACAGCCAGAAGAGTTTTCAGACATTAAAACATCCAACAACGGAAGTGCAGAGACTTACAGTGGCTTTTCTAGATGAAAAGCCCAGTCAGTGGCTGATGGCATCATCTGGTCCCTGATAACCCCCTGTGCCACCAGAGCTGCTGAAGATGACTCCAAATGTAGCAATCTGTTCACATGCCGAAAGTTTTATCGTAAGACTCAGCGGCTCATGATTAAAGAAGCACCGGAGTCCCCAGAAACAGAAATACCCTTTCAGAAATTTTCCACATTTACTCTTGCTTCAAGCCATGATTAAGTGCTTCCCAGACAAATACACCAGCTAAAAAGGAACCTGTTTTCTGAAAGAGAAGTGGCAGGTTTGGGTCCAGCACTTAAGCAAAGGCTCCTGGTACCACAATGAACAGCCAGAGGTGAAGTGGCACTGTTTACACAGAATCCCAGAGGACCTTGAAACATCGGAGCAGGAAGATTCCTGAGCTGCGGTGGCCAATCCCTTTCCACTTAACAGGGATGCAACTGAGCAGAAGGGACCTGTCTGGAGCCACTGGGCAGGTTGGTGAGTGACAGAGCCAAGATCTGTAATGAGGGGTTGGACATGCCCAGGTTGCAAACAGCTTCAGTCCAAGGGCTCACACATTTGCCTCACGTTTGCCTGACTCCCCCACCCAACTTGGGGGACAAACTCTCAGAAGCAAACTCTGGTTTCAAACATTGTAATGAAGCTTCTCATTTCCCAGATCTCTCAGTGAAAACTTTATGGGCAAATCAAGAAATCTTAGGGCTAATGTCATAGACTCTTTGACAAAAGTGCCCCTAAGGTAGGTGCATGGCTCCTTTTCTTTTTTCTTTAAGATTTTATTTATTTATTTGACAGGGAGAGCACAAGCAGGGGGAGTGGCAGGCAGAGGGAGAAGCAAGCTCCCCTCTAAGCAGGGACCCCCATGCGGGGCTTGATCCAATACCAGGGTCCTGCTCAACCGACAAAGCCACCCAGGCGCCCCACCGGCTCCTTTCCAAGGACCACAGAGAGCCAGAGAGAAACACAGAAATAAGACTTTGCCCCAAAAACATATACACGAGGATCCTTGGCTTCCTTAAAGCTGGACCTCAAACTCGCTTGACTGAGAGGGGGTAGGAGTTGGAATGAACTAAGTAAGCAGTTAAAAACAGCAGTTGGGGGACAACAGGTGGGTAAGAGCCCTTCTAGCCCGGAACGCTCCTGGTTCCCACTGTTAACCGGTCTCAGGGCTTCCCCCTTGGTGGCTGGCATGACACTAAGGGCCGCGTCACCGGCAGCGTCGCCCACGCCCGGAAAAAGAGCCAGAGACCAAGAACTCCAGACAGTCTCCCCCTGGGTCCCTGGGGAGGCCCGCACGGGGTCGAGAGATCCCAGGGGAGGGTGTGCGAGGGAGTTCGAGCAACAGCGCCAAAGCGCCAGGGAATGCACTTGAAGTTTCAGCGAGCGAGACAGAAAAACTTTTGTTTCCTCGGAAACCAAGTTTCCAACGCACCAGGAGAAGTCTCGTGCGGTGCGGCGCCCGGGACCGGCCCGCAGCCCCTCGCCCCAGAACTGCAGGGCCGCTGCGAGGCCCCCGTGCCCTCGCCGCTCCCCCGGGGCCTCACCTGCGATGTCCCAGAGCTGCAGGCGCACCACCGTCTCCGGGTCCCAGTGCAGCACCTTGAGCGCGAAGTCCACGCCGATGGTGGCCCGGTAGTGCGAGGAGAAGTTCTGGTGCACGTAGCGCTTGATGATGCTGGTCTTGCCCACGCCCAGGTCGCCGATCACCAGCAGCTTGTACAGGTGCTCCTTGTGCGGGGCCTGCATCCTGGCTGGCCGCCCGCGTGCCGTGCCGGACCGGGGAGCGCAGCCGGGACCTGGGCGGGAGACCGACTCCGGGAGCACGAGTGCGGACGCCGGGGAGAGGAGCGGCGGGGCGGGGGCGAGGGGCGGAACTCCTCCCCCGCCGCCTGGAGAAACGCCCAGACAGGCGCCCAGGGGTTAATCCTCCTTCCTTTCCCGCGGTCGCGCGCCGCCTGGGAGGGGGGGTGGAGAAGGGAGCGTCTCCGGGGACTGGCAACCAGGGGGCTCCCGTCTTAATGCCTGTTGCAAAGGTTATTCGTGCAGCACTTTACAGAAGCACTCTCCTCGCCTGTGATCCTGAACACAAAGCTTTGAGGTGTGGGCTTTATTTTCCACGTTTTCCGTGCGGGAAAACTGCGTGTGGAAAAGTTCAGCGCATTGCAGGACATTGAAGTGACAAGCCCGGGGGATCTCAGGGCTCCTGAGCTCAGAGACCCGCCCCCAGCCCTCACTGTAGGGAGAGCTTGGAAGAGAGGCAGCTGAGAATACAATTTCAGGAGGAAGGGTCAGGGTCTGGGTCCCTTATGCACTGGTTTTTTGAGGTGAGTGGCCCTGGGCAAGTCATTTGACCTTGGGCAAGCCTCAATTTGCTGTCTTCCTCGTGGCGTGATAATGGTAATCCAGACCTGTCACCTCTCTTGGAGGGAAAACACTGAGCACTTTCACACCTATTAAACTGTCAGTGGCCCAACAAGGGGGACCATGGAGCTGAAAACGCAGAGGGCATCCTTAGTTTTTAGACTTCTCTCCTATCCTAAAAGCTCTGGGCAACACTGAAATACAATTTCAATAACTAGTCAGATTAGTTTAAATGCTAACAATAGCAAGTATTTATCCAGCACTTTTTTTATCCAGTGCCAATTTTTATATACTTACCACTTTATTGCCCTAGCAGTCTTAAAATTGATACCATTATTCTTCCCATTTTACAAAGGAGGAAAAGGAGGCCTAGACATTTTAAGTAATGTACCCAGTGTCAACCACTAATAAGGAAAAAGCCAACTTAAAAGCCAATTTCCTGAGCCAGAAAGGGTTTTTTTGTTTGTTTCTTAATGTACTCTTTTAACCAATCTGTATTTGTGCTTGGGACGATACAGAAATAACACAAAGATTCCTGGTCCCCAAAACTTTACCTTCTTGCGGGAGACAGACAAAAATAAGTAAGTACGATTTGTAACGTATTAGTCACTGATAAAATAAGGTAGGGGAACGGGCATGAAGAGTTGGAATGGGGTTGGCCTTTTAGAGAGGGGGGCCAGAGGAGGTCTCTCTGAGAAGGGAACTATTCAGTAAAAACATCAGTTTCTGAGGAAGTGGCATGCAGACCTAAGGGACAAGCACCCTGGACCAAAGTGAGTCATTTTGTACCTGAATGTGCCAGGAACTGAGCAACGACCCCATTATCTCATTTCAACTTTCCAACTGTATCGGGTCGTATTTTGTCCAGTTGATAGATGAGGAAAGCCAGACAGAGCACAGCTTTCCCAAACCCACACAAAGTGTTAAAACCGGGATTCCAGTACGGCTTGGGTGAAAAAGAGGAGAGGAAGTTTGGCGGGCCTACTGTCTGCCTGCCGTCAGATGGCAACACTGCCCACACTATCGGTCAGCGTCCACAGGCCCCTCACAAGCAGAGGGACGCCCCAGCTGCCTGCCCTGGATAAATCACATCGCCTCTCTGGAGCTCAGTTTCCACAACCACAAAATGAAAATAAGACTATCTGTCTCCTAGAGTTGCTGGTACAAGTCAATAAGATGCCAGTAAGATGCCAAGCCTGTAGCAGGTGCTGATGGCAGTTATTTTTTTAAATATTTATTTATTAAAGATTTTATTTATTTGACAGACAGAGAGAGATAGATCACAAATAAGCAGAGCAGCAGGCAGAGAGAGAGGAGGAAGCAGGCTCCCTGCTGAGCAGGGAGCCCGATGTGGGGCTCGATCCCAGGACCCTGAGATCATGACCTGAGTGAGCCAGAAGGCAGAGGCTTAACCCACTGAGCCACCCAGGTGCCCCTGATGACAGTTATTAATAGCAAGTGAGGGACAAGTTTTTCACACCATGTTCTCTGATATAAATACTAGGGACCGGCATCCTATCTTGTCAGCTTTCTGTCCCCTCCGGGGGTAACTCAGAAGCTTTGCTCCTAATCGGCGCACAGCAAAGGTGTGCAGAATTGCCCTGGTTTGCGTTTTATGGAATGCTCAGACAGGTAGCTATCCTTCTTCAGTTTCCACCCACGCAGGGACACACCAGGCAGATCATATCTAACAAGTAAGCCAAGTGTTCTACCTGCTTCAAGTATTGGCCAACACCGTGGCTTCATTTTGCAGGGACGGGAGTTCACAGACCTGAGGGGCCTCCGCCCTTCTTCGAGCTTGAAAAACAAGTGATAATTACAAAGACCCTCCCCAGATCTAAAATCCTGGCTCTGTAGATCTCAAGACAAGTTTGGTCGGGGCACGGAGCTAGTAGAGGAAACAAGGAGGGGGTAGAAGTTTGAGACATAACGTGAGCCCAGCCCTCGCTGTGGGCCTGACCCAACCGCTTCACAGGCCCTGGCCTGTCTTCCCAGCCTCGTCCCCGCTGAGTCATTCCCCCCCCTCACCTGCTCTTCTCTGCTGATCAGGAGCACGTCAGAGCACCAAATGGTGAGATTTTTACTGTGTAGGGCAGCAGACCAAGACCCAGATTTTTTGAGATGGAAGCCTATAAAATTGGGTGAGGAAAGTGATCTTTAAGACAAAAAAAAAAAAAAATTAAGGAACAGTTCCTGAAGCTTCAGCCTGCCTGCCTCTCCAGTGGGCAGGCGATCCCTCCGTCAGAGGCAGTGGGCAGCCAGAGACAGCAAGCTCCCTGGCTAGACAGGAAGTATGGCAATTTGTTTCCAGAGTCATTCATTTAGGTCTCATGACAGTTCTTCACAGTGGGAAGAAATTACTCTTGGTTTATATTTTTTAAATCTTTTAGACTAAAGCGGCTCGGTGAGCTTGCCAGCAGCCCCGTGAAATCCCGAAAAACCCCAAGTAAAATAAGGGAACTGGGTTGCAAGATCCCTGGAGCGCACTGCTGACTTGTGTGTCAGAACTCTGGGCCTTTTGGACACCTTCCTGCAGGAGTGACGCCCCAGATGATTCTAATCACCCCCACAATGGCACCAATTCCCCGAGCTGTGGCGTTGTCTCTTCTGAACTCCATCTGCTCCCCCCACCCAACTAGGACATTTGGGAGAAGGCTGTGGAAGGGCCGGTTCAAAACAAACACTGTGGTTCCCTTCCGGTTTCATGGCTCCATTCTCTCCTCAGCTGCTCCGCATTTGTCCCCGAGGTATGGGTCTCCAAGCACATTTTTGGGATGGCAAACTTTTCTGTGCCCCCTTGCTTTGCTTTGAATTTTTCTTCCCTCAGAACTAGGCTGCAAGCCAGGAGCCAGGAATTTGAAGGCAGAATATCAGCTAGATTCAGGCTAGAGTGGCTTTAAGTGAAAAGGACATTAGCCAACAGGTTGACCATCCTTGCCTCCTATCCTCCCTCTACCCCCAGATTATGAGACTCCATAAGAACCCATCTGCACCGACCGAAGAATCCGTCTGCCTTAAATATGGTGGGACTCTCCAGAAGGATGCCTGGCTTCATGCCGACAAGTCAGCTCTCCTTCCCTCCACAGAGAATGGCTGGGGTTGTGCCATGTGGCTCCTCCCAGCAGCTACCCAGTACCATGGAGACCCATTTTCCACAGAAGCTCTTAAAGCATCTCTAGTGATGCTTTGATAATCTTACTACCCTCAAATTGCTACACCACAGCACACCCTCTCCTAAAGAACAGGAAGGGAGATGACTCAAGTCTGTAAAAGCTCTAGGAGACCATGCAGTGCTCAGAATTCAGGCATGGAATGGCCTTCCAGAAAGCACTGAGTGAGATTTCTCTAGGTCTCCGTTCCCCTGCTATCCAACAGGGTGCATATTCTTGCACATATTCAGTGGTAAAACTAACTGAAACGATTGGAAATTGCTTTGCAAACATAAACTTGAAGGCTGCATGTTTCCCTCCCAGGCTATTGCATGAGGTGAGTCCCTAAAAAGTTACCTTGTCTGCCTTCACTGGTAAGAGAGCGGTAGGGAGTTACTCATTAGTTCATATGGCTCTTCATGATTGCTCTTGAAGAATTACCTAAATAAATTCAAGGTAGGGTAACAAAGACTCTGTTGGAGGAAAGGTAAGGTAATTTTTCTTCGATTAATGTAAGCAATATATCTTCTGAAAAAGGCCTGTAAGAGAATAGAATTTATCATCCAAACAGGGACTCTTGAGAGTGAAAGGGGGACCTATTAATAATTACACCAAACCACAGAAACAAGCCAGCGCTGTCCAAAAGAATGTTTATTCCTGAAGCAGAGGGCTAGAGCTCTCAAGTGAGACCCACAACCAAGAATGACATTTGAAAAATCTCTTAAAGCATCATTTTAATAAATAGTTGGGGCCAAGGTAAGGCTGAGCTAATTTCTCGTTCTCTTCCAAGAGGCCCCCTTTTATCTACTAGCTTGTCAGAAACGTGTACTTACTTGCAATGGGAGTTATTCCAGTATTGACTCAGGACTGAGCAGGTCCCTGGAAGTAGGCAACCATTTGCACGTTATTTGGAGAGAGGCCAAGATGGGTTCTGTACGGAAAGTGCTTGAAATGAACACACGTCAGTCTATGAGAATTTTGATGTTGGACTTTTTACCCAGAGAGAAAAACTATAATGGAATATTTACTGGTTATCATCAGAAATTGATTGCAGGTGAGTTTTTGAAGCCACCATTCAGTTTGGACCGAGAAAAGCAGATTATGTGCTAAGCCATTTTCAGCAGATTTATTACCAGCTAAACTTATATGCTAAAGCTACACGCATTTGACTTGCTCTCAACAGACGGGGGCTGAGCTGGGATTTATTTTCCTCGTAACCCACCCAACATGGACAAGTATAAATGGCCTATGGAATGGCCAAAAGGCAAGCATCTGAGAAAAGGGAGCAAAATGATTCAATATAACTCAAGAGTTTCAACTGTCTTGTACCACGCACCAAGCTCTTTATCTTATTTAACCTTCACATCCAAACTGTTGGTAGGTATCCCCACTTTGTAACGAGGGAAATGGGGATCCCAGAATTTAAATGATTTGCCCAAAGTGACGGAATGAAATTTGTAACTCATGATTCCTAAATCCCTGCTTTTCCTACTCTACACACTCCTATTGCATGCGGTAAAATCGAGATCCAGATTTCTCCAGCTTTGTTTCTGCTATTATACCAGATATCGAAGCCATAAAAAAGAGGGGAGGGGTGATTCTCTTTCTGTTTTACAAAGTCCTAAGTATGGAGGGAAACATCCAATAAAGGAGGAAAATAAAAATGTATGCTTTAACCATGAAGGATACATGGCACCCTCTCTCAGCAAGCCAGGCACAAAGACAGCACTCCATTTGGACGCCATGCTATCCCTCTGTGGACGTGACCTGATCTAGCAAATGTAGAGAGCGTAAAACAAGGAGCCTTATGTCTGATGCTCTCAGAAAAGACAGTAGTTTAATAACACTCAGGATCTCCTGGGAGTGGAACGCCCAGCCCATAACAAGTGGGGATACAGGGACTGGTATGGTCTCACTCAGAGGATAACTTGAGAAAATTTACTGACAAGAGGACTGATCAAAGAATATTTATGTGCAAAATACCATAACAGAGGTATTTGAGAGGCAGGGGCGGGAATGGGATCTCAGATTTATCTATAAGAATGTCCCTACCATAAAATTTTACCATTTACATTGACGTGGATGGAACTGGAGGTTATTATGCTGAGTGAAATACATCAATCAGAGAAAGACAATTATCATATGGTTTCACTCATATGTGGACTATAAGAAACAGTGCAGAGGATCATAGGTGAAGGGAAAGAAAACAAAATGGGAAGAAATCAGAGAGGGAGACAAACCATGAGAGACTTTTAACTATGGGAAAGAAACTGAGGGCTTCTGGGGGGGGTGGCGAGTGGGGGGATGGGGTAACTGGGGGACGGGCATTAAGGAGGGCACATGATGTGATGAGCCCCAGGTGTTATACACAACTGATAAATTATTGACCAAAACATCTGAAACTAATGACGTACAATATGTTGGCTGATTGAATTAAAAATAAAAATGTTCCTGCCATCAACATGTTTGCAGTCTGGTTAGTGTCGGTCAGCAGGCACACACATGGCCTTCTACCTCCCTTTCTGCCCCCTTCCCAGATCCCTTCACTGGCTGCTTCCTTTCTCTGCTGCCCACTGCTCAACTGTGCTAGCCTCCTTCTGTGGGGCTCTGCTTTTTCCTGCCTGAGCCCATCCACTTTGGGGACAATGGAGCAAACAAGGCTATGGATTCAACTCTGAAATCAGACCCACTTACCTTGGTTTCACATTTGAACTTCACTGCCAAGCAGCGGTAGGACTTCCGTAAAGAAATGTAGCTTTGTGCGCCTTTGTAAACCTGTCTCTTCAGGTGTAAAATGAGAATAATCATTTCCACCTCCTGCAGTTTTCAGGACACCTGCATGAAATTGGGCTGTGAAGTGCCTTGCCTGGTGTTTGGCCCAGGATACGCACTGAAAAGCAAACGGTGTTAAGCTATCAAACTTGCTGATGACTTCTAGATCTGTGTCTGAGACTCCAACCTCACTCTGGCATTCCATACCCTGTTCCAACAGCTTTGGGGGCATTTCTACCAGGCTCTCTGGAGGACATTTCAAGTGCAGCATACACAAAACTGAACACATTATCTACCCTAACAGACTTGTTCCTTTTCCTGTATTCCTGGTTTTGGTCAGTGGTTCCACCCTCCCCAAAGTCTACCAAGCCTGAAAACTCAGTCACGCTCGACTCCTCCCTCTGCATTACCCACACATCCCATCATCTGAGTCCTCTGATTCGATCTTGGACAAATTCCTGAACGCATTTCTTCCACTCCACTCTGTCAGAAAACAGAGGAGAATATCTATTCAAAATTATTGAGGGCAAAGGATTTTTAAGCATTATGCAAAAGGCAGAATCATAAAAGGAAAAACGTTTTAAATGTGTATATATTAAAAATTCCCCGAGGCAAGATGAATGGTAAGTGCAAATGGAGGAGAAATTTGCAACTTTTAAGACAGGCAAAAAGAGAATACACTTTATATATAAAGAGCTCTTATAAATTATTTTAAAACATCCAAATAGATAAAGGGATGGGATATAAATAACGACCACACAAGAAAAATGAAAAGCCAGTAGTCACAGGAGCAGGAAAATTAAACAATGAGATACCATTTTCCACTTTTTAAACAGACAAGTATGTTTTAATACTAAAAATACCCAATACTGACACAAATGTAAAGAAAGACATGGTCATTTGATCGTAGTGGGGCTATAATTTGAGAAAAAGCTGTTGGAGGGAAATGTGGCTATATGTATCAAAAACCTTAAAAATGCAGTGCTCTTTGACTGAATGATGCCATTTGTATGAATTTATGACAGTAAAATCATTAGAGGTTTGTACATATTTATTTTTTTATTCTATTTCTAGGAAGAAATCTTACTAGAATCCTTAATGGTAAAGCATACATCTTTACTAGTATATATTTCACTTCACAAATGCATATTATAGTATTGCTTATCAGGGAACAAAATTAGAACTTCTCAAATGCTCATCAGGTTAAATATGATAATGCTATAAATATGTAATGGCTCATCATATAACCTTTATAAAAAGGAGGTGAAAGAAAAATACTGAATGATTTGGAAAGGTGGTTGTCATGTTTTTCACAATATTTTAAAACTGGAAAAAAATGATAAATTATTATTATACCCCATTTGGCATATCTAATTTCCATTTTATACATATATATATATGTAATATACATATACATATGTATATGTATGTGTATATATGTACACACATATACATATACATACATATACGTATATATGTACATATGTAATATATATATTACATATATATATATATGTAATATATATATTACATATATATATATATGTAATATACACACCAAAAAGGTACAGAAAATTATCTATTTGCTATCAAAGATTATCTCTGGATGATAAGGTAACTGCTTTGCTGTATCACATTTTTTCCTACTTTTCTATGTATTGTTTTTACAGGGAACATTATTGATTTCAAACGAAGAAAAACAATTTTTTAAATGCATGTACACTGCACGGGTCTTGGAGCAGTTTGGCCAGCAGCCCCATTCCAAGCTTTAGCCGTCATTGTGTAACAGCGTTTTCTAGGCCTCTCCCCCAGGTGCTGAGAATCGTCAGTGTTTTAGGTTTCAGTCTTTTTCCAGCCAACCTTTCTCATCCTGATTCCACTGATCTTATCAATGCTGAGATGTTTGCCCTCCCCAGGGAACCACGGCCCCGTTTCATGGGTGGCATAATCAGGCCCACGCTCCAGAATGTCAGACGGGGTCCCCGCGCTGTCCTGGAACCCCTGTCCCAGCAGCCCAGGCTCAGCTCACAGGGCATCGATGGAAGCTGTTCCCACAAGCTCCACCTGCCTGAAAGGAGGCATCGTCTTTCCTCCAAAGTGATGGCCCTCCCAGACCTTCAGAGCCTCCTTGTCTCCTTCCTGCTCATGTCCCGCTCTTCCACTCTGACACCAGTTTGCTGATTTTTCCCCCCAGACCTCTCCCATTCACCCTGTGCTTTCCACTTCAGTCCCTCTTGTCATCCCATCAAGTGGCTGCTTCCTCAGGAAATCTCCCTGGCTCTGTGTCCCCTTCTTAGACCCATCTGTCACCACTCTGAGATCAGTCTTCCTCAGAAATAATTTTTTCCAGTAGGGCCCACCTCTACTCACAACCTCGGAACTCATTTTATGTTTGAGAGGAATAAATTCGGCCTTATTTAGCCATTCCTGAGTGGTATTCTACTCCATGCCACCAAACCAAATCCCAAATGATACACCTCTTGACGTCCAGCAAGGTCCTCTCCTTCCTAGCACACATACGTAACAGCAGCATGTATGTACACCGTTCCCGGCTCTGAGTCCTACCAGAGTTACTTTCGGAGATTTCCTCCCAATCTAGCCTACTGATCATGTATCTTACCAGCACCTTGGCTCGGTACCTGCCACGTCACACCCGTGAGCTCTAGACAAGGTCTGTCTTCTTTCAGACCCAGCTGCATTTACTGTCCAGCTCATGGGGACAGTAAGGGTTTGAATGACGATGGAAAATATGAACCATGTGAGATCCTGTCTTACTGCCAACCACTTTGAGCCCTGGATGCAATAAGCCGCTTGTTTTTTTCTACAAGGATCTCACTCGAGCGTTGCTACTGGCATCCACGGTAAGCAAGGGAAGGGAGGGAGTCCCATGACCGCTAGACTGGAAGTTTTAAGGACTGTGTTCCATATTTTACTCTGCCCCTAGCTCCCAGGCCAGCCTGGTCGCTTCACCCCACACCATCAGACCCCCCTGAATACCTTCTCTAAATGGATGACCTTCTCAAAGACAATCCAAGCACATACGTTAAGAGTCTTGAGAATAGGCCTGGGCATAATTACGCAACACACAGTAAATGCCTTTTAAGCTGTTGTTCCTCTTTTAAGACTCCATCCTAAAAAAATAATCAGGCTTTCAAAGATTTAAGCACAAGATTTTTAGTAGTAACGTGAGTACCGATCAATAGAAAATTGGTTAAAAAGACAGCAGCATATCTACAAAATTTAATATTTGATAGCTATTAAATATTTATACAAATATAAACATAAATTTATATTTATACAAATATAAATACATTTGTAAGAAATATTTAGTGCCATATAATGTTTTGGATATTTTTTGGAAAGAAGCAAACTATGAAATTACACATGGAACACATCTATGCTATCATGTCTGTTCACAACCCTCCTGGGAGCTTCCCAGGTGTAATCTGAAACCAGACCCCATGCTTAGAGGTCAGGAAGAGAGGAACAGAGGCAGGCCACCCCAGGTGGGTAGGTGGCTGTTCAAATAAGCAATGGGAACTTATGTATAAGGCTGGTCTTGGGTGGTATGGATGAATGGATCCCCACACCTGCCCCCCAAATCTTAGGAGTATATGAAGAGGTCCTAACCGGGTTCAGTCAGGTACCCTGTGCAGTCGCTGTCAACAGTGTCTCATAACTATGTCAAGGCTATGCCCCTGGAGCAGCCTCTAAGAGCAGGAAGAGCAAGCAGAACCCTTGGTCGCAGGCTGGGGTGGGGGTTGGGGGATCCAAGTGGCCAGTGACAGTCCCCCCACATCATCCCAGTCTTGCAAATATATGTGCATGCTTATATGTAGAGCTGGCAGGAACCTTACTGAAATACTTATTTTTATTTACCCTTGGCATTTTGAAATTTCACAGTAATGCACCTTTGTTGATGTCACGAAGTAAGCTCATGCCCTTCATTTTGGCAGCAGCATTTTTGTAGTATTTCTTTGATAATTTGATCTTTTTTTAATCTTTTTGCAGTATCTTGAATTTTCTTTTAATCTAATTCTCAACTGCCATTATTAAGACGTTGTGGGGGTGGGGGGTGCCTGGGTGGCTCAGTTGTTTAAGCCTCTGCCTTCGGCTCTGGTCATGATCCCAGGATCCCGGGATCGAGCTCCACATCGAGCCCCACATTGGGCTCTCTGCTCAGTGGGAAGCCTATTTCTCCCTCTCCTGCTCCCCCTGCTTGTGCTCCCTCTCTTGCTATGTCTCCCTCTGTCAAATAAATAAATAAAATCTTAAAAAAATTTTTTTTCTTTCCTAAGTGTTTCATTCTTTTTGTTTATCTTACTTTCTAGAAGACTTGCTCAACTTGCTTTGCCAAGTGTTCCATTGAAAGTTTTTTTATTAGCCACTACTTTTTTAAAATATGACAGCTTCTGAAAACATAAATATACACCTTGATCAATAAGCTCTCTTGATTTTTGTGAACAATTTCATTTTGTGAACAATTTCATAGCAGCTTCCTAAACATTATTGGAAAATTCACCAGCTCTCCCTACCCCGGCCCCACCACACTGGAAGTGTTGAACACAGGAAATGTATGATGCCTGTAGATTTGCAAGCTCTGACAACCCTTAGCCTCAGCAGTAACCGAGGAGTTTTGTGAAAGACCTAAACGATGGACACTGGGGAGGGGGAATTCTTAAATTGCCTTGATCGACACTGGAAGACCGTTTCCTTGAACTAAGCTCACTTTGGGGCAAGCTAAGAGGTAGGGAAAACAAATAGTTTTTGCTGTTTTTCCCCCCAGTTACCTAATAGCCCTCTTTATCTCAGAAGTTTGGGTTAAGAAGAACTCAAAGGAAAGAGAAAATGTGAGCAAAGAGGAAGGATGGGAGTGTGCCTTTTTGTTGTTCTTAAAAAAAAAAGCAAAAACCTTTTAGCTCTAGTCCCTTTAGACTCCAGTCTACCCATTAGAGGCATTTGGAAATATGTTTCTGTTGATAAGAGTTTGGATCTCAGATCTTTTGTCAGCAGCTGGGTACTTGCATCAGAAACTAGCCTCCCTCAGCCAGTTCCCACTGGAAAAGAGATACTTAGCTGGACAGCTGGGATCACCTTGCCCAGGTTAGGCCCCACAAACTGGCCTATGTTACAAGGAACTGAGCCACAAAGAGGACCAGAGGCCTCAAAGACATGTCCGTTGGGCTTCTCAGGCTGGTAATTCCATGATAAGAAAAAAGAAAAGAAAGAAGAGAAAAGGAAAACAAGAGAAAGGAAAAGAAAAAAGAGAAAAGGGAAGGGAAGGGGAAAGGAAAGAAAAAAGAAGGGAAAGGAAGGGAAGGGAAGGGAAGAAAAAGGCACCAGCTTCCTGGGCTGTTGGGTACCAGAAGGCTCAGGAAGATCAGGGCTACAGGCATTCACAACTCCAGGGCTCAGGGGACTAGTGTTTACAACAGCTGTACAGAGGGAAGAAGGCCTCCTCCACTTAGTTTAGAGATCCTGGTGAAAGCCACTGCTGAGTGCTTTTTGCGGCTGCTTCCTTCATTCAGTGAAATAATTCTTCAACCAAGCCTTTACTACCTACTCATTAAAGTTAAGGTACCCCAAGGTAACCCCATCAAAGCATGTGACCTTGATGAACACATCCACCAACATTATCAGCTGTTCTGGGATAAAATCTGTTCATCTCCAATGAGCACCTCTTGGCTGTGCTGACAGGAGATCTTTCTGGAGGGCAATAGTTTGATCAGCTGAATGACTCCTGAGTCACTCCACAGTACCTCAGTTTACTCTAGGTTATGTATTGGTATTATTTAAGGTTTTCCAGTTTGTTAATTCTCTTCCACCTAGGAAAACTTTGCATTGCAAGAACTTTTCTTGAGCCCTTTTAAAGCAGTCCCCTTGGAGAACAACCATCAGAAAGCAAAGTCCTGATGCAGCCCCATCGCCACCCCCATCAGGGTCACGGCCTCTCCGATGAACGGCCTGGTCTTCCAGCTCCTGGTATGCAAGGCTGGCATTCTTTCCTACTGATACAGACTCCTGAGGCTCAGCCTGGGGGATTAGACAGCCCCTTGCCCTCCAGAGAAAAGGGCCAAATAAATAATAATTGAAGATGAAAGGGATTTTCACAGTTTCAACTGAGGCTAAGAAGATTACATGTATTCTAACCCTAATCACAGTGGTAGCTTTATTGCCACTGGGGTTCACGGTGAGGTCACAAGTCACTGGCAGCAAATAGGGGCCTTGGAAGAGCAAGTTATGTATCAATGTGCATTGTCTGCTATTTGCTAATTAACTAGTGCTGCCTGGCATTTATTATACAGTGAAGTTAGCAGAACTAGGAAAAACAAGATTTGGGACACTGGGCTGAGGGGCATTACTGAAAAGCCTGTAATTATGGGTCCCAGCAAGAGAAGTGACAGCCATCTTGGCTGAGAGAAGGAATGTATTTATGTAGCCAATCCCTGGGACACACAAGCAGGGAGGCCAATGGAACTCTTAATTTTGCATTCGTGGCTCTTCAGATGCCACTGAAAAAGACAAATTATTTGGTCTCCTCTCAGCTCTACAACTCACCTGCCATGTGACCTTGGGCTGTCCTTGGATCTCTCTGAACCTGGGATTCTTTAGCAGTAAATGTGGTGAGTATTATCTGCCCTCCCTCGTTGTAAAAATCAAATTGGATAAATGACTGAGCAATTATTTAGGAAATTAAAGAGATTACTATACAAAAAGGGTTATGATTTCTCAGTACTCCTGTTGCCCACACTATAAAACTGAAGGAACTCTGCTATAAGACCAAATATTAATATTCTACTCTAAGACATTTATTATAGGGTAAGAAAACTTTATTATCCAGGCTATTAAACTAAAAGACCAAAAGAATTCAGCCTCCAGAAAGCATCACTGAACATGGCCAACTAGAAAACTCCTCTAGCCCCTCTAAAAGTCTGTGATCCATGTTGCTGTTGCTTCGAGCAGACCTGAGTTCAAACCTTGGCTCTCCTACTCATTATCTGTATGATCTTGGGGAAGTCACTTGGCAATGGGTCTTGGAGCTTTCATGTCTGTATCCACTATGTAAGGCAAGCCTATTCTTTTTTTATGGCTGAATCATACCATTATCCCCTTTTGGTTCTGAGGGAACTCAGGCTGAGAGGCTAAGTTCCTCCTCCAAAGCCACACTAGGTGTTAATACTTGCATTGGGATTTAAACCCAGAACAGTCCAGGTCTGACATATTCATGCTTACCGTGAAGCAATGATGCATAATCAAAAGAGCACGTGGTAGATATTTGCTAAGTGCAGGCAAGGTGTACTGGTTGCGGGTGTGCACCCAGGAGCCAGACTGCCTGGCTTCACTCTGGCCCTGCCATTCATCTGCTGCGTGACCAAGAGCAGGATACTTCATCTCTCTGCCTCAGTTTCTTCTCCTGTAAAATGAAGATAAAAGTAGTATAACTTCGTCAGGCTGAGTACTGAGTTAATGCATATAAAACTCAGTCAGTTAAACCTCTGACTCTTGATCTTGGCTCAGGTCATGATCCCAAGTCCTGGGGTTCAAACCCGGGTGGGATCCCACATCTGGACCTGCCTTGAGCCCCACGACCAACCAGCAGACCAACCAGCCCCACCCCCAGCCCAGTGTCAAGCCCTGTGTGGCCCTCTGCCCTCAGCAGGAAGTCTGTTTGAGGATTCTCTCCCTCCATCTCCCTCCCTCTACCCATACACACTCTCTCTAAAATAAATCTTTTAAAAACTATATAATCATTGCTTAATAGCAATAATTTTCTGAACTTCTCACCAATCTGTACTATACATGTATTATTCTCTACTTTATGAAGGCGCAAAATGTGGTCACTAAAAAGAAAATTTGTTTTCTTTCTTTTTATTTACCACACTGAGACATATAGGGATTATTTTTATTTTTTTAAAATTATACATTCATGGGGCGCCTGGGTGGCTCAGCGGGTTAAAGCCTCTGCCTTTGACTCAGGTCATGATCCCAGGGTCTTGGGATCAAGTCCCATGTCGGGCTCTCTGCTCAGCGATGAGCTTTCTTCCCTTCCCCTCTCTGCCTGCCTCTCTGCCTACTTGTGATCTCTGCCTGTCAAATAAATAAATAAATAAAAATCATAAAAAAAAATTATACATTCATACAAGTACATTTTCAAGAAGTGTGGAAAATACAGAAAGTAAAAAAAATAAATCATTCACAATTTCTTCAGCTAATAATCACTGCCAACATTTTACTGCATTGTATTTTGTTACTTATTTCTGTGTTAATTTCTCTAGAATGTACTTATGTGTAGATATGTAAATACAGTTATAACAATATCATACAGGTATCTTGATTTCTTAATTCTAATTGTTTACACAATGGGGATTTCCTTTTCAAGCATTATGAAATGTATTTTTTCCAACAGTCATCATCCATTATCCCTTAAAAGTGTATTTAAGATAACAAGCAGGAAATTATCAGTTTTGAACCCAAATAAAGCTTTCTGGTTATAACATCACTACAGTTAGTGAGATTTTCCTATTTTTAACCCCATATGTATGAAGTGATATATCACAGGAAATATTAAGAAAATATCATTTCCGTTTTCAAAAGATAATAAAACATCTGTGGGTTTTGGGGATTTTTTTCCTCAAAGTGAAATAGGGGGTAATAAAAATAGTCTTCTTGAGCTATATAAATTATCTTTCAGATATTTTGGGAGTTCATCCAAAATGCAAATTTCACAAAAAAAACAATGTGGTCTTTGAACGTAATTTTTAGCATTTGCAACTTTGCTCTATCTAATTATACTTAGCACTTAGCACTTCTTATCTTAAGAGCATCAAAGCATTTCACACATCTTAATAAAGACTCAAAGCTTTTTTTAATTAAAGATTTAATCTTGAGTGATATGCAACAAAGAAAATCGATAAAAATATCCTTTATATGATGCTACATGTAATATATGGTTAGATTCAATTTCTAGAGCACTAAAATAAAGGCTCTATTTCAAAATAAATACTATAGCAAATGGAATCAAACAAACCCCCTTATTTTCATTTTTTATCTATGATAATTACTACCAAAATGAAAGATTCAAATAGTAACTATTTGTCAAGTATAGTCAATTAGGTAAATAAATAGATTTTTAAAAACTTTACTAAATCCTCATGCTTTTCCATCTTGCATATAAAAATATTTGCAGGGTGCCTGGGTGGCTCAGTGGGTTAAGCTGCTGCCTTCGGCTCAGGTCATGATCTTGGGGTCCTGGGATCGAGTCCCGCATCGGGCTCTCTGCTCAGCAGGGAGCCTGCTTCCCTCTCTCTCTCTCTCTGCCTGCCTCTCTGTCTGCTTGTGATCTCTCTCTGTCAAATAAATAAATAAAAATCTTAAAAAAAAATTTTTTTTAAATATTTGCAATATTTCAGGTACATTTGAAGGAAGATATAATTTTTATTACTATGGTTTACAGTTTGATACATACTTTTATTATCTACTTTATTGGTCATATTTTTAGGTCTTTTTAGTCTTGCTATTTTTGTCCTTTTGATCTGCCTTGAATTACAAAGGTATATTTTTTTTCTTTTTCAAAATGTATATTAAAAGCATCTCTTTTCACAAAAATAAATACAAAAATAATAAATAAATAAATACAAATAAAATGTTTTCCACTGTTGAACTGCCAATCTTGCATCACCACACGTACACACTGATTTTCAGCTGCTCCTCCAGAGTTTCCTGGGTGCCAACCCTAGTCCCCCTGTGAGGTCCCATTTCCACTCCAACAAGATGAAAGGAGCTATCATGAACCAGGGGAAACTCGCCAAATTGCAAGTACAGGTGGTGGGAAGGGAACCACTCACCCAAAGAAGTTGGTTCACAGACCAGCTATGGCAGATGATAAAAACTTCAGTTCTTCCTAAAGAAGTTAGGGGGAAATGATATTTCTTGGTATTGAAGGAGTGAACAGGTTCCCAAACCAGGGGACAGGATCCCCCTTCACAACCCTAAAGTTTGGGCATCCCTCACAGGAATTTCAGACCATGCTGAAACAGAGCAGCTAACGAATGCTACCCAGTGTCTCCATGGTTGGTGTAGACGGTCTGGCCAGTTTCAGAAGACTGGTGGAAGCTCTGCCCAATCTGTGAATTGTTTGGAAAAGCACCACTTGCTACCAGAGAGGGGAGGAGGGTGAAGTTCCAGATCTTGTGGAGAATTTTGATGAAGCTTCCAAGAACGGAGCAAACTGAACTGAGTCAACTTCTGAAGAAGATAAAACTTTAAGTTACTGGGAGCTGCTGTTTTATAGTATGATTGCTTTTAAAAATATTGTTCATGGATCTGATAAAATCTAGATCTCTAATATTTTGGGGGGGAATTTTTATTTTTAATTTTTTATCAATTATTTTTATTAATATATGATGTATTATTTGCCCCAGGGGTACAGGTCTGTGAATCATCAGGCTTACACATTTCATAGCTGTCACCATAGCACATACCCTCCCCAATGTCCATAATAGATCTCTAATATTTTTAAGCCCTAGCTCTTTGGACACTGTAGCTCTTTCTAGTTTTGGGCTTATATGCACTTAATTCTTTGCAGGTAATTAAACTGAAGAAGCTTGGGAGTAAAGGTTTATTTTTTTGTTTTGTTTTAAAGGTTTTATTTATTTGACAGAGAGAGAGCACAAAAAGAGTGAGCAGCAGGCAGCGGGAGAGGGAGAAGCAGGCTCCCTGTTGAGCAGGGAGTCTGATGTGGGGCTCGATCTCAGGACCCTGGGATCATGACCTGAGCCAAAGACGGATGCTTAGGCAACTGAGCCACCCAGGTACCCCAAGGGAATGAAGTTTGAAACAGTTAATTAAGTTCTTTGCCTAGTAATACATACATACATACATACATACATACATACATACATACATACATAAAATCTTTTCCCCTGTCATTTTTTAAAAAATAGTTTCCCAGCCCTCTGTCATTACTAGTTTGGATATCTAATTGCTCTTTCTCAGCAACATCTGTAAGATACACCTGAAAAGTTGCACTGGCCAGCCTCCCAGTTGGACAGTGATAGGTACTTCTGGTGTCAGAAAAAGAAACTATGCAGTGGTCTAGGAAGGGAAAAACATACAGATCTCATAGAGTATTTTTATTTATACCCTTGATTAGATTGTTCAAAGAATATATAATCTGGAGCATTTGTGCTAAGGAGTATATGTAAGAATTTCCATGTAATCGTAGAGAATGACAATTAGCATGTTTACCTGGAAAGGAAGTTTTGAAATTAGGAAGCTGGGAAGGTAGGAAAGAAAATAGAAAATTGACATGGGATAACTCTCTTCTATTATGCAGGAGGAAGTAATATAGGCATTTGGTGCTCATAAAGGAACAATGTGGCAGAAATTGGTTAGCCATTCACCAAAACCATTTCCTGTTTTTCCCTGAGATTATAGCTTGACTATTTTCTTTTTTTTTTTTAAGATTTTATTTATTTATTTGACACAGAGATAGAGATCACAAGTAGGCAGAGAGGCAGGCAGAGAGGCAGGCAGAGAGAGAGGGGGAAGCAGGCTCCTCACTTAGCAGAGAGCCCAGTGTGGGGCTCAATCCCAGAACTCTGGGATCATGACCTGAGCCAAAGGCAGAAGCTCAACCCACTGAGCCACCCAGGTGCCCCTAGCTTGACTATTTTCTACTGGACTTTCAGTCAGATATAACCATGTGACCCACGTCTGACCAAGGTAATGTCACAGACATAAACAACAACTTTTAGACTTGACTCATAAAATTACCTACACATAATCCTTCATGTTCCTTCTCTTTCCACAGCTTGATGGTAAAGGGCACAGAGGTCTTGCAAGCTGTATGTTGAAAATGGAGAAGCCATAGCATTTCAGCTTCTAACTGGAATGAGTAAAGGGATCAGATTTCCCTTCCTTCCTGAAACAACAATGAACTGGACAGTATATTTAAAACAATGGTTTACAAGGCATTGGATATCTGGCAATGAGGGACAGTGATCCCTGAGAGACAGCCAACAGGTAAGCTCTACAACGGCCTCAAGAGTTTCTAGGACATGGCTCAGGGAGTGGGAAACCAGAGAGGACCCAGCACACTTCTGAACTGAGAAGTCAGAGATGGGAGTCAGGACACCCAGGCAGCCAGAGTTCACAGGATAGAGTACTATAAAGGAAACAGCTTTCCAGAGAAAGAGAACATAAGAGATATGCAGAAGGTACCCTCTTTAGTGTTCAGCAAAATACTCATCACAAATGTGTGTGAGGAAACTATGTAAGGCTGGAAAAAGAATGTTCTAGAGGAAATAGTACCCAGAGATCACACAGGGCTAGAAAGGTCTTCTTATCAGCTAAGCTGGAAAACCTCATAATTTATGAACTGCTGGGGGAAGTTTTTAGAACTAAGATTCTCTTTCTCCCCCTCCTGCTGCCCATCCCCCACCACATGCTTACTCTCTCTCTAAATAAATTAAAACATCTTTAAAAAAAATCTCTTACAGGGATTACAACTTTCTACCTTTAATTATAATCAATCACATGCATGTAATATGCTAAGAATATAACTACAGAGACAGCCAAGGATTGGAAGATTGTGAATCAAAACTCCTAGAGGGCTGAAGGGACACAGAACTTTTTGGTCAACAAAGGAAAATTTGGTCTCATTACAATGAGTTCCAGGAATATCTCTGTTTTGAGTGGAAAGTACTTAGGTACCGAATGTTACCATGCCACTTCTCCTTTTCTCAAGACAAGAAATAACATGAATTCTTGAGCATATAGTGTGTTATATCCAACAATGACCAAGAGTGAGAAAATGTTCTGATGAACATTCCTCCAAGGAGGAAAGTTCCCCAGACATTTTCAAGATCTAACAGTGAAGTCCCATGACATCTGGGAGATCAAACACAGGAGTAAATGAATCACCGAGAGAACCAAATTAAACATCAATTCTGCCACTAATTCAAGTCCCTGGTTTACTTTGGTGTTTCTGTCAGTTTGGTGCTATGTGATGGCTGAAAGTTGTCATAAAGTCATGTTGTAGGTCATGGTGAACTCCTACTGAGCAGAACAGTTCTGGTGGCAAGCAAATACACTGGGTGGGTCACTTGTTCGCACCTATGAACTTGTGCAAGTTCACTGGCAGTATGTAAGATAGTAAATATACAATGAAGGAACTTTTATGAATGGTCCTTTAAATTTTTCAATATTGTATTTTATAATGAACCAATAACTAAAGTGGCCTACCAAAACAATATTTTGGTAGCAACAAAAATGTTTTTACTAAAAATGAAATTAAAATGATTGTGATCATGAAAAATAACCAAAGAATAGTCTGGGCATTTCAAAAGAACGAAATCAAGTACACACAAAAAGTAAAGCATAAAACAAGCCAATGCATGTTTGTACTATTAAATTCAAAACGGTATTTAAATTTCAGTGATATCATCCATCACATTTATTTTTTTTTAAGATTTTATTTATTTATTTTTAGAGGGAGTGTGAGCTCACAAGAGAGTTGGGGGAGGAGCAGAGCGGAGGCATAGGGAAAGGGAGAGAGAATCTGAAGCAAACTGGATCCCATGACAGTGAGATCATGACCTCAGCCAATATCAAGAGTCAGATTCTTAACTGACTGAGCCACCCAGGTGCCCCTCATCTACCACATTTAATTAATACTCTAACTCTAATTAAATAAATCCTAGATTTATGTATCTAATTTATATATATATATAGATAGATAGATTTTTTAGTTCTAAAAGAGCTAGTGAGTTTATACCCACTCTTATCCTTACACATATTTTAGAAACACCATATAAAAATAAGTTAAATTAACACTAGAAATCCTTGGAAATGTTTTCACTTTAAGTGACGTCTATATTTTACTCAAGTTTGAGAAACAATCTTATATCAAACTTTTTCTTAATTAAACACGTAGAGGTCAAGCTCTACATTTCAGAAATTCTCAAGCTTGATAGGTAAAGTACCAGAAGAAATGAGATCAAGACGAAAAAGGCACAAGAAATTCCTAGAAATTCTTCACACCTCAGACAATTTTTTTTAAAGATTGTATTTATTTATTTGACAGAGAAAGAGAGTGGGCAGAGAGACAGGAAGAGAGAGAAGAGGAAGCAGGTTCCCTTCCGAGCAGAGAGCCCGATGCAGGGCTCGATCCCAGGGCCCCGAGATCATGACCTGAGCCGAAGGCAGAGGCTTTAACCCACTGAGCCACCCAGGTGCCCCGGACAATTATTTTTAAAAACCCTCCACGAGTGAAGACATTATACCTTTTGTTCTACGCTAGACTTTAAATGCCTAAGAAAGTTTTCATACCTGATTCACCATTATCTTACACTCTAACTTATTTAATACGTGTTTATTTAAATAAATACACTCCAAAATTGGTCAAAATTAAGGAAGTGGCAAGTCAGTCCATGACCACACATATTTCAAGTCAACAAAATTTATTGATTATGTGCTGAGAGCAGTTACTAAGCTAGGTGCTGTGGATGGATGAAAATAATATATCCTCGTGAATAATCACTGAGAGACAGACATAGAAACTGTAAAGCAGTATGAAAAATTAAGACATATAATTTATATATTTATTTTAATATAAAATATGTATTACATGTTAAATTATGTATATACATCCAGAAAATGTTCAGAAGATGGAATAATTCACTTCAGAATGGTAGCAGCACAGGGAGGAGGGTCAGGGAACAAGTACAGAGGAGATGGTTAGATTCAGTTTTAAAAGCTGAAAGGATTTTCTTAAATGGTATAGAGTATGAAGGTCCTTCTAGGCAGAAGGAGCGTACATGCCCTGGGAACACAAGGGGCAGATTTTTTAAAAATTTAATTGTATGGAATGGTAAATTCTATGACAGAATAAACTTCCTAGACAAATAATACATTATGTTTACTCGGACTGAAAACCATATTTGAATTTACTTGGTCAAATATCCTACACTTGATTTCTTCCTGAAACCAAAGAAGAGAAAAATTATATTTTAAAATGTTTATAAACTATGGACATTAAGATTTTATACTTCATCTGGCATATGAGTCAGGGTTCTCCAGAGAACCGGTAGGAGATGCACAGACAGATGACATACAGACAGGCAGGCAGGCAGGCAGACAGACAGACAGATAATTATAGGAATTGGCTCATGTGATTAGGGAGGTTCTGTTGTCTGCAAGCTGGAGACCCAGGAAAGCTGGTTATATAATTCAGTCTGAGTCTGAGGTCTGAGAACCAGGAACACTGATGGTGTAAAACATACCATGAGAGAGTGGAGCCAAACTAACCTTCCAATCACTGACTCGTTGATTAAGTGTCCTTGAAATTACTCAGCAAAACTTTAAACTGACTGCTTTGAAATGGAGATGAATATATTTTAATAGACACCTAGTAAGGAAAAACAGTCCCACTAAGAAGTAATACCTGGGAAATACAAGGTTTCATTAATCATGACAGTCAGTAATATTCTTTTAGCTCTAAAAACTGGAACTATGAGCCTGAGAACTTGCAAGTGTAAAGACTTGCAAGCGATAATCAAAAGAGATGGCGGCTGAAGAGCAGGGCATGCCTCATTCAGCTTCTTCCATGAGTCAGCACGAGCTCCTTGCCCGCACTGGGATTGTCTTCCCACCCTTGTGTCATTTGTGTCTCACCCTGATGGCTTCCCCATAGGAAAACCCAGTCTGTTCGTCTCCATTCCAGTTCTCACCTACTACTCAATCTTCTTTCAACCCAACATTCACGGCCCCACTTCTGCTATCAGCCTTGAAGCCCTTTAAAATGAACACCATTGTGTTTTTATTTCTGTTTCCATCAGTCAACTCCTGAAGTTCAGGACTCCCAGCTGATCCCCTACTGTGATCCTGCTTCTTATCTAGGCCTTAGCATTTGAAATGCTTCCACCGTGTTCTCAGGAACTCATCCATTACGTCATCCACAAAGTCCTCTACCTCACACCAGTATCTCTCAACAGTGACTTTTTTTTTTTTAAGATTTTATTTATTTATTTGACAGACAGAGATCACAAGTAGGCAGAGAGGCAGGCAGAGAGAAAGGAGGAAACAGGCTCCCTGCCGAGCAGAGAGCCCTATGCGGGGCTCGATCCCAGGACCCCGGGATCATGACCTGAGCCGAAAGGCAGAGGCTTTAACCCACTGAGCCACCCAGGCGCCCCTCAACAGTGACTTTTGCTAAAAACTGACTTCTGGAACTGATTTTTGCTAGGGATCCTGCCTTCCCCATAGGTGTCTAACATACCACACCTAAGATATTAACACATGGTTAGTAGTTGAGAGAAAAGAGCAGTCCACAGGGAGACTTCCAGAAGGGTTTCCTTCAACCTCCAGATAAATGAGCTTTGGTGACCCTATAATTATCATAGGAGACACTATCTAACTTTCCTATGTATTTTATGCTACAACTGTAACAGAACAGACTACTGAGAATCTTTTGAGTTATAATCTCATTGTAGATTTCTCTGTGATTAAGAAAGGGGACCTTTGGTGTGGTCCAGAGTCTAGGTTTGTACTTACTTCCAAAGGTAATGCTGGCCCTTCAGTCTCCTACTTATGTGACTCTGTGTAAGAATCCTAAACCTTTGCAGCCTGAATTGTCTTATTTTTATAATGTAGATGATAATATCTTTGAGAGTCTGAAAATTCAATGAGAAAATTTACATGAAAATAACTGAATACAAACCATGCACTCAAAAATGACATTTGTTCTCTTTTGGACTTATATGTCTGAGAAGGCTTTGTTTAGGAGAAGGATGTCTATAACTTCAACTTTGGGTATAATATCTTGATAGCTCTTACAAAAATAAGTAATATAAAGGGAAATCATCCTATTTTTAGATTCTCCCACATTATAATTAAAAAACCCTTCACATTTGTATATTCTTTTTCATTATCCAAAGACTTTATTTTTTAAAGATTTTATTTATTTATTTGACAGATAGAGATCACAAGTAGGCAGAGAGGCAGGCAGAGAGAGAGGAGGAAACAGGTTCCCCGCTAAGCAGAGAGTCTGATGTGGGGCTCGATCCCAGAACCCTGAGATTATGACCTGAGCCGAAGGCAGAGGCTTAACCCACTGAGCCACCCAGGTGCCCCTATCCAAAGACTTTTCATACATATTATATTCACAACTCTGCAAATATTAATTCATGTTTCTAGATGGAGACTGAATTTCAAAGAAATCCTTCTACATGGCTCTTCAATGAAAATGATCTGTTTCGATAAACTATGTTTGCTGATTTTATCTCAAAATATAAGAAATTCCCAAATTCATGAGATGATTCATAAAACTGGGGAATATTTAATAAAACATAAAGATTTTATTTATTTATTTGTTAGAGAGAGAGAGAGAGAGAGAGCACAGGCAGACAGAATGGCAGGCAGAGGCAGAGGGAGAAGCAGGCTCCCTGCTGAGCAAGGAGCCTGATGTGGGACTCGATCCCTGGACACTGGGATCATGACCTGAGCCAAAGGCAGATGCTTAACCAACTGAGCCACCCAGGCATCCCAGCATTGCCCATTTTGACCCCAGGCTTAGGATTGGGAATGGTCCAGGTCTACACCTTCTTCTGGGGAAGGAGAAATCCAAAGCTGTTAACAACCATGCCATGCTGGTGTAAAACAAGTTGGAAACTTGAGGGACTTCAACGTCTACAATGATTCTGCTCCTAATCTCCAATGTGTTGGCAGCATGGGCGGGGTGTGGGAGATGGGTAGTGGATTTCCACACCACCACCAATTCTTTAGCCCTACCTGGGTGTCCTAAAATTCAACTCAATTCTGACATTATCTACTATTTACTGGGAGAAAGCATTAGATTCCACAGGATAAGGGTACAGTTCTACAAGATTCCCCACCCTACTTCAGATGCCAGTTGAAAGCCCCAGTTGTCACCTATGCCTTTGACCAACAGGCTATATAAAGAGTAGAGGTTCCCACCATTCCCTCCATGGGTTCAATTAATTTTCTAGAATGGCTCACAGAACTCAGAGAAACATTTTATTTATCAGATTGTTAGTTTATTATAAAAGGATGTAACTCAGCAATAGCCAAATAGAATAGATACACAGAGCAAGGTATTGGGAAAGGACACAGCTTCCATGCCCCCTCCAAGCACACCACTCCCCGCCCCCACATCTCCACATGTCTCCCAGAGGAACCTCTCCAAACCCCATGCTTTCAGGTTCTTATGGAGGTTACAATACATAGGCAAGATTACATCATTGGCCATTGGTAACTTAACTCAATCTTCAACCCCTCTCCCCTCACTAGGAGGTTGGGTTAGAACTGAAAGTTTCAACCCTCAAATCACATGCAACCAGCCCCTCTCCCATCCGCATCTTTAGGTGCTTTCTAAGTAACTTTTTGAACATAACAAAAGATATCTTTCTCTCTCTAGGCATTTAGAAAATTCTAAGGATTCTAGGAGCTCTTATGCCTGAAACTGGGACAAAAACCAAATATATATCTCTTATTATCAATCACAATGTCACAAAAGCCCTCATAAAATAGTTCCTAAACTGGGGCTGCACAGAGGCTGGGTGTTATGCAAAAGACTCTAGAAGGGGATGTTAAAATGCCCTTAGTCTCAGGGTGATGAGAATATAGACTGGTGAGATAAGATCAGCCTCAAGCACACAGCCAACCTCTCCTCAGAGACATTTTACCAGATTATGAAGCTGTATGAGGTAGGAGGCCCCAAAGCTATGCAGAAACCTCTGAAGAACATAGTTGGTTCTCCCATGGTTTTTCAGTACCAAAGAGACAAGTGCTTGCCAATCTCTCAGTGTAAACCCTAGCATTTAGGATTGCTACATGTCCTTGGTGAATTGTCCTCTTTATTACTACAAGATGGCATTCTCTCCCATTGGTAATATTCCAGCTTCTAAAGTTCACTTTGTGTGAATTACTATAGTCACATGAGTTCTTTTGATTAGTTTCAGGCACAAAATTACACATCTCCTTCTCCTACAGCAGTTCCTCTCATATTTTGATAATATGGTAGGGTACCTTCAGTTTAAGTGATCAAAAAGCCTTCACATTTTGTGCTGAATATCCATCACGGTTACATGAGCCGGCCACGCCATGAAAGGCATGAAGTAGGGTGTGACTCTCCTGTCCCTTCCACATAGGCTCTCAACATGCTCTTTGCAGAGACCTATATGAGCACTGAGCTTCCCACACTCACAGCAGTATCTCAAGCACACTCAGGAGGATGCCTGGAAATTCTCAGTGTGCTATGTTCTAATTCTGTTTCTTTCCCAGTCAGAATGCAATTGAGTGTGACGTGACATTTAGTCAAACCGTTCTCATTTATTTTTTAAAGTACATCAGTCCTTGGAAATTTTACTTATTGTTAACCCAAATGCATGCCAAATTGGTAATTTTCTTGGTATTGGTTGAGGGCAAACTTGTAGCTAAGACCAAACAACGTAGGCCAGTCCCCACTCTCCCAAAATTCCACAGGGATGTTAGCCCATTGAGGCAGATTCTTCAAAGAACGTGACTAACAAGTCACCTCCTGTGGTGAGATTAAAGGATGACAGAAATGTGGAAGGAAAACAGCCAAGGTTGTTAAGATACTTTCTTCCCACTTCTCAGTCCCAGACAAAAGAGGTGTGTTCTCCCTATTTCGGGTCTATTAAGAAAGGTTGCAAGAAGACCACTTAGGCAACTTGATATACATCCCTTGGGATTTGGGAACTAATGTCAAAGAAATCTGAACTGGGCAGGCCAGTGACTACTGTCCTAGGGTCAGAGTGAAAAGTGGTATCCACGGCAGGAAGCAGCTGAGTTTCCAGTGATGACGGGGGAGATGTGTATTTGTCAAGGGCTCAAGGAGGATGGCATAGTATGGAGCCTGCCTGGAGAGCGCTTTGAAATAGACTCTGTCCAAGAATCAGCCTCATTATAAATGTGTTTATTAGATTCATAAAGAAAAGGGTAGAAGTCATGAGTAGACAGCCAAGAGGGAGACACTGCCAACATCAAGGGTATGAAAATCAGATGTTTCCATCTACGAATCTCCAAAGAAGCCACAAATGTGCCTCATGACAGGGGAAAAAGGAAAATCACTGACCATCCACCACACCCAGAGACCACTAGCTCCGGATCACAAGCATACAAGTGAAGCATGACATTTCCTGAATCAGAGCTCTTTGTTCTTTCCTTATACCAATCCTAGAGAATTCAGAATCTCATCTAGTAAAAAGAAGCTTATCATGGTTTCCTACCCCAAAACTGGTTTCCCAGCACGATATTCATGCAAGTTGGAGAAAAGGAAAACTTTAGTTTCCAAGGGATTTCATAGTTTTAGTTTCTCAGACTGGACATTTTAATTATGAGACTGAGATTTTTCTTGCAATTAAAGTGATGTTTAAATACCTGGGAGTGACTGGCATTGTCTTAGTACCTGATCTGTTTTTCACAGACAGCAAACAAAGGAACAGCTTCAAGGTAGTTACATGAATTGGTATTGGTTGTGAGGAGATGGTTGTTTCTGTCAGCCTCCTGTCACAGAATTGCTAGATGCAGATAAATTCCATTTCCTCTTCCGGGGAAACACAGGGAAAGTAATTTCCCAGCTTTTACTGTATCTGGGTTGGGGTCGTGTGACTGAAATCCGGGCAGTAACTACCCAGTAAAAAGGGACTGGAGATTCCCATTACATAGCTCTGGCTATTAACCACCCCAAAGATTCTTACCTAATTTTCTCTGACCTTATGGCCACAGATGATGGAAATCATGCTGCATGATGGGAAGTCAATATCCCCAAGTCACTACTCGGAAGGCAGTACTACCCCCCAATCCCCAGCAAATCACCTGACCCCATGCGGACTGTTACATGAGCAAAAAATAAAGCTTTATTGTTTTAATCTGCTGCAATTTGTTTTCCTCAGCAGCTAGAGTTAATTACCCTGATGAACACACAGCCTAACTCTCTTTCTGACAATATTAGCAATTATATGCATCATACCCACAACTGATGGTGATTAATCAGTGAGTGGTAAGACTAAGTAGAGAGTGATTTCCTTGGAGAACCAGAGATCTCCTTCTAAAGCCTGAAGAAAACACAGAATCACAGAAATCTGCACTTTAGTGGACAGGCTACCAGGACAGCATCACAAGGCTGTGGTGTGGACAGATGAGTAGGGTATATCTATCTGAGGTCCACAGGAATGGTGAAGGCCCCAGTTGGGAATTTAAACCCTATTCAAACTTAAACCAAGGTCAACTCCTGGTTTCTTAGTGGGAAGATGAAATTATGACTTTTGGTTGGATTAGCCAGAGAAACACAAATCTGAGCTTGGCCTGGAGAGGTAGGTGGGATATAATCAGACAGAAAAGAACAGAGAGGGTGTCTGTGGAAGGAAGCACAAAAAGGGTACAGGGGCACTTGGGTGGGGCAGTCAGTCAGGCGTCTGACTCTTGATATCAGCTCAGGTCATGATCTCAGGGTTGTGGGATCGAGCCCAACATTGGGCTCTGTGCTCAGTTGGGGGTCTGCTTGAGATTCTTTCCTCCTCCCCCTCTACCCTTCTCCACGTCCTTTCTTTCTAAAAACGAATAAATAAAATCTTTTTTTTTTTTTTTTAAGGACTAAAAAGATGAAAAGGGATAGAGGAGAATTTTAAATAATGGGTTGGTAACATAGCATAACTATTAGATGATTCCCAGGGATAATGTATTAAGAGCTTACCATATGCCAGTTATTGTACTAGGTGCTTTATATCTCATTTAATTCTTACAGTCCAGAGAGATATGTATTCTACAATCCCATTTTATAGATGAGAATGCAGAAGCATACAGAAAGACCCTACCTCAGGTCAGTAGCACAGTAAGTGTAACATCAGAATTCAGACTCGAGGAGTCTGACTCTAGTAAATGCTCTTAACCACTATATTGTATGAGAGGATGAAGGTTGGAGGCAGTGAGAAATGGAAAGACCTCTAACTTCGAAATCATAATCAACTTGAATTCTCTCTCTGTCATACGAAATACTGGACACTTGAAACTTTCTGAGTCTAAATATATATTCTTTTTTTTTTTTTTTTGAAAAATGAAGGTAATACTACCTACCTACATTCATTCATCCATTCCTTCATTTTTAATTAAAGAGGTCTCCAGGGTTAAGAGGTAATTTGCCATGTACCCAGCCCACAATGAATGGGCTCAGTACATAGTTGTTCTTAAAATAGTGCAACATAGTATGCTGTGGGGAGAAGATTATGCATTTAAATTTTAGATATTTTGATTTTGCATCTAGATGATAGAGGTGGGCCTGGCTAGAAAATGCCTAGGAGATAGTTGGCACTCAAGTGGCACCTCCTGGCAACATTGACAGACACAGGACTGGAGCTTGGGGTAAATGTGAGCTTTGAAACGATAGCCACGTGTATAACGTGCTAATTGAGTTCCTGGCAGTGAATGAGATTTGTGAGAAAGAAGTGTAAAGTGGGAACAGTGGCTGTTACGTGGTGGGAGATGAAATGAATCCAGGAAGGAATGATGAGGGAAATTGTAACTTTAGTTAAGTTTAATTAGAAAAGAGCTTGCACGTCTTAAAGATAAAGAGGGATAACAGAATTCTCTCTTAACTTGGAATATCTAAGTGTCATGGATGAAAAGATTGCTGAAGATGAAGTATTTGTCACCATCTACAATGTGTATTCACATATGGATAGCATTTTTAATTACATTTTTAAATTTTAAAAAATGCCTATTTCCCTGTAAATAATTGATAAATTAGAAGTGTTCATATTCATTCTTACATGCTATCATGACTGCGTCTTAAACAGCTTCTTCCATTTCCACTGGACTTTTTCAAAATAACAAAAAGAAAAATAGTCCTTTCCCACGGAGAGTTTAAGTCCTTCTAATCTCTTCAATTCCTAATCTCTACTGTACTTTTTTCAAAGTAATCTTTCTGTTCTTTATTCCACAACTAAACATTTAGGGAGTCCCTACCACATGCAATGCACCGGGCTAGGCTTCTTTTACATTAAAAAAAAAAAAAAGTAAAAATAGTCAACTATCTTTAAGTTTTATTAACTTAATTAACTAACTTAATTAACTTTAACTTTATTAACTTTATTAACTTAATTACCTAACTTAATTAACTATCTTTAATTGTATATTTCAGAGAGGAAAAAAAAGATATTTATAGGGAAACTGTGTGTAAAAATCACCACAAAACAGGAGTTAATGTTCACGCCATGGGGGGAATAAAACTTCATAGGGGTCCAGGAGAGGTCCTGTAGAGATACAGGACTGGGGTAGTTGGAAGTGAGATGTGAGGAAAGGGAACACTTCCAGAAAATTTGAGTAATTATAAAGAATTACATTTCTAATTTTTATTTTTCTTGCTTACACAAAGCTACCATGCCATACTGATGTGTTCCATTAACAAATATCAAACTTATATATTTCCTCTTCCTTTTGATTTGAAACATTTTTTATTTAGCCATACTGAGCACACTAGCTTATATAAAAAATTTAAAACAACTAGTAATTTTCCATAATCATCCTACTGTTTGGAATATACCTACTCAGGTATAATTCTAATGTTCACACAAATAGGAGAAGGAAATTATCTTTTGATTTGCCCAATCTGCCACCCACTCAGAAGGCAGGAAAATAGCCCTTTACTGCAAATCTGTTGACCACCTTAATTTAACCCAATCAAGATAGAAGAACTAACTTAGTTCCTAGTAATATATGCTTTCCCAATTGCTATCTATTAAATAAATCAAGGTTTCATCAAATGACCAATACAATTCAAGGACAGAACAGTCCTCAGAATTTTGGAGCAAAACATCCTTCTCTTTGAAAACCGTCATGGATTTTTAAGCTTATTAGGAAGGGCATGTAGTAGAGGGGAAAACAGCCCGCTATCCAGAGTTTGCTAAATCCTAGCTGAAACTTCCTTCATAAAATATCAGCTCACTACCATAACTGTCACTTCTTATGAGAAAAGTTTAAAGAAATTTCTCTCTACCATGTCTTGCATTATCATTCCTATAGATTTTCATAATACGTGTTGTGAACAAGAAACAATCATTTATTGGATAAGAGAGGCAGGCTTCATATCACTGAAAAAAAAGTAACCACCCCTTAAAGTTCAGTCATATTTAAATAGTAATAACAGAACTTGTGATCTATCAGATACTGAGCTAAATGGTTTATCACAAACCTCAAGTCTGTAGGCATCGTGGCATAATGAAAGAATTAATGTTTGAGAGTCAGATAGATTGGAGCTCAAAACTAACCCTTAACTATCTGGGTACCTTGAACAAGTTGCATATCTTTTTTTTTTTTTTTTAAGATTTTATTTATTTATTTGACAGATGGAGATCAGAAGTAGGCAGAGAAGCAGGCAGAGAGAGGGGAGGGGGAATCAGGCTCCCCGCTGAGCAGAGAGCCCCATGCTGGGCTCGATCCCAGGACCCTGAGCCGAAGGCAGAGGCTTAACCCACTGAGCCACCCAGGTGCCGCTGCATATCCTCTTTGAATCTCATTCCCTTATCTATAAGAAAGGAACAATAATATCTAACAAATATTATATATGTAAAACTTCTTCTATAGCACTTGATATACAATAGGTACTCAATATATTCACAAGCCTAACGGTAGTCACAAAAAATTTGCCCATACTTTTAATAACATTCTCCTGGTGTTTCTGGCCACATGGCCTTAGTGTCTCACCAGTAAATCCAATTAGGCAAAGGAGTAACTATAAATGAATTTTGGTACCCAGAAAGCTACATTTGGGTACACATTAATGTTGACTCTTGTTAATCCCAATGCTTTGGTTATAGCTGAAAAATCAAGTCAGATGACCTACTCTTTGTCTTCAGATCCTGATAACTTTATACACATAAATTAATTTATTCTACAAGCCCTGTCCATTTCCCTGCCTTTTTCTCATCTGTAGTTTGAAGATCACTATTAATATTGTCTTCTTTAGTTTCAGACATTCGTAAGACCTACCACAACCTTCCCTGCCAGACGTGATCAAAGCTTTGAAGTCAATGACACATTTCATGGAAGTTATTTGACAGCTATTCTATGATGAGCAATTAATAGGGTGTCTCCTTTCTTACAGGAGCTTGTGTGCAATTAGTGCTAAGGGTTTATGGGGTATCTCTGAATAGTTTTGCTTTTGATCTGGATCCTATCTGACTGAAAGTTTTCAATCTCTCAATAAAATTTTATAGTGTTCTGTGCAGAGGGAGACCTTCCACATCATTCATTAGCTATGTAGTTTTTAAATTTTTTCTAATTACTTTTTGCTGGTCTGTAAAAGGCAAATTGACATTTGTATGCTGAACTTATTAAATTCATTTGCTAATTCTTACAGTTTATCTGGAGATTCTTTGGGATTTCCCACATCTATAATCATGTTAGCCACAGATAATGGCAGTTTATTTTTTCTTCCTTTCCAAAACTTGGGCCATTTTCTTCTCAGAGCTCGAGTATAACATTACACAAAAAAGGTATGGGTGGTCAGACTGCCTGGGTGGCTGAGCGATTAAGTGCCCGCCTCCAGCTCAGGTCATGACCCCAGGGTCCTGGGATCCAGTGCTGCGTCCAGGAGTCTGCTTCTCCCTCTACTCTTCCCCCCTGCTCATGATCTCTCTCCCGCTCTCTCTCTGAAATAAATAAAATCTTCAAAAAAAGGGGGGGGGGATAAATGGGCTTCTTACTCTCATTCCTGATCTCATGGTGCACACTTCAAAGATTTTACCATTAACCAGTGAGGTGTTTATAGATTTTTTTCATAAGATTAAAGAAATTTCTAATATGCTAGGATTTTTATCATGTGAATTCATGCTGAGTGGTATCAAATGCCTTTTTCTGCAACAACTAACATAATCATATGATTTAACTTCATTTTCTTAATATAGATTATATTGATTTTGAATACTGAAACAATCTGAAATAAACCCACCCTGATCTCACCTGATTCCATTGGGATTTTCGCGTCTATGTTTATGACAGGTATTAACCTGTAATATTTCTTTCTTAATGTGTCCCTATCGGGTTTTGTTATCAACATTATACTGGCTTAACAAAATTAGAAGTGCTCCCGCTTTTTCTATTTTCTGACCAAGTTTAATAAGACTGGTATTACTTTTTTCCTTTAATGTTTGGAATAATTCACCACTAAACTCATCTGTGCTTGGAGTTTCCTCTGTGGGAAGGTTTTTATTTTCTGTTACATTTCTTGTGAAAAAAATTTTTTTTTAATTTTATTCATTTATTTGACAGAGAGACACAGTGAGAGAGGGAACACAAGCCGGGGGAGTGGAAGAGGGAGAAGCAGGCTTGCTGCTGACCTCAGGACCCTGGAATCTTGACCTGAGCCCAAGGCAGAGACTTAAGGACTAAGCCACCCAAGCACCACCTTTTTGTCACCTTTCTTTACTAGATAAAGGACCATGCATTTTTTATAAAATGCCTTGTGTATATTTTTAATAAATTGCATTTTAAAGTAATTTGCTGGTTTTATCAAAATTGTGTAATTTGATGGCTAATGTTTATCATTATCTCTATTTTAATTTCTTTAGACCCTAACAATAATGCCCTCACTTTCATTCCTGATATTATTTGTGCTCACATTTACTCTTCGTAACAACCCTATGAAGTAGGTATTATAATTTCTCACTTTTACAGAGAAGGTAATGTATCTCCAAGAGTTAAGAAGCTGTCCAAATTCACATAGCCAGTCAGCGCAGAGCCAGGACTCAAAGCAAGTTCTGTTGCCTCAAAAGCCTGTATTTTTTACAACCACCTCCTACTTACTCCAACCATACATGGTAGTCATGACTATACACTGATTTTAGTCCTTTTGGGTGTTGGGGGAACATAAGGGAGCAGGGCTCTTGTCCAAGAAAAAGAACAGACTAGGAAAAAGATAAATGAACTTTCCTTGGGCTCTAAACACTTACACACTTGACATCAGTCCTGTTTGACTCATTTTCCACTTAACATGTGCCTTTACAGGCTACTCACTTTCTCTGAAGTGCGCCTCCTCATCCTGTTAGAAAACTTTAAATTCTCCTTTAACTACCAGCTTCTGCTCCGTGAAGCCTTCCTTCTATACTGTTCTCCCATTCTGGGTCTTCGGTTCCAAGAATTCCTTAACTCTCCCAACAAAATAGATCTGTTACATTACCACTTTAGTTATTCTTTTAAAAAAAACCTCTATTATAGCTGCTATATTGATATACATCATTTGACAATGTTTATAAACAGCTGCTCTCCCACTGATTTATCTGTCTCTGGAGGGTAATAGGCACACGTCTCCTGCATTTTGCTATCCTCATTGTTAAGCATAACCATAAAGGAGGTGCACAGTGAAAACATGCTCGCTATTTTATAGGGCTAATTATTTTTACACAGTCTTCTGACCTACCCCCAAGACCTTTTCCCTCAAGGAATCTACTAGAACAAAACACTGCTTGGCATATACAAAGCACGCTGCCTACCTATGGACTTTCTCCAAAGTAAAAATGGTCTCAACTACATTCATCTTTCGAAGCTCCAAATGGAATTATTTTAAATGAAGAAATGCTGATACCTAGCTACAAAAACTGAAGCATCTTTCAAATGTTTACCTGTAACTGATTAATACTTAAACACACCCTCCCCCTCCCTGCAGAATTAATTGTATTATCTCAATGAACGACATCAAAGTCTAAATTTGATCTAAACTTGAAGCTTTTACTAACTGTGAGGCTCAGAATAAATATTTGTCCTGTTACCTTTCTTCGCCCCACCCCACTCTATTCTCCCTTGTTTACGAATTATGAATGTACTTTGTGATGCACAGACCACAACCCATCCAGGGCGCCCCTCAAAGAAGGCCTAGGAAAACTTCATAGAACTTAAAGCTGCAATATGGGGTATGGCCACTAGGTGGAACCTCATAAAATCTATGTTTGCCTGTGGCCTGTTATTAATCATTTCAGCCCCTGGAATGCTGAGGCTGAAAAGGACCAAGGAAAGCCACAAACCAATTCTTTCATTTTCTTAGAGAAGGAATGTGAGGGCCAGTCAAGGAAAGGACGAGCCTTAGGCCGCCCAGTGAATTAGTAGTGGTCGACCCCAAGTCAGCAGACAAGCATTGCTATAGGTCTTTGGGTTTGCCACTGTGATTATTTTGCCCCAGGGCTACCAAGGGGAAAGGCGTAGAGCTTAAATAAAACCAACTGACAGTGCTGATCAGTCTCTCTATGGCGAGACAAAGCAGTATTGGCACAACATTAATTAGCTGTGTTCTGGAACAGTCAGCACAAAGAGTTTGGGATCTCCAGAAAAAGGAAGCCAGGATACATACAGCTTTCTGGATGGAGGACAAGTCATTTTACGCCCCAGCTATGTTTGCTGATCTCCCAGTCCTATTTGCCCAAGCATACTATTTTTTTTTTTTTAATTTATTTGACAGAGAGAGAGAGATCACAAGTAGGCAGAGAGGCAGGCAGGCAGAAGCGGGAGGGGGAGGGGGGGGAGAAGCAGGCTCCCTGCTGAGCAGAGAGCCCTATGTGGGGCTTGATCCCAGGACCCTGTATCATGACCTGAGCCGAAGGCAGAGGCTTAACCCACTGAGCCTGGCCACTGAGTCACCCAGGCAGCCCCCAAGCACACTTTTTATAGAACCTCCTAGAAGATGTTAGAATTACAAATAAATGCAAAAACCTTAGTAGTTAAAGATTCTAAGGGAACAAAGGGAATGCAAAAACGGTCTCTAGCAGGCCTGGAAACAGCCACATTAGATCAGAGACAATAAATCAGTGGCAAAAATATAAGTAAAACCCTGCCTTCCTTACCTGATATCAGGAGCCCAGGACCCCAGGGCCCCATCCGGTTTATACCCTCTCTGGGAGCATGCCCAGAACACCTTCTCCTAGTCTGACAGTCACCTCTGCTTCCTTATAATGTTAAAGGCCCCGCCAGAGGAGAAGCACAGGCTTCATTAACATAACATGGGATTCAGGTGTAGGCTTGTATTCTAAGTGCCTGTGCAACCTCCTGCCCGCCTTTATATACCATGCTTAAAGCTCCCCTTTCTGAATATGCATCCTAATCCTAAATAAAGGGAACCCACTCACCCCTGCTCCAGGAGTCGGGGCTTTGAAAGTCGTGCCCCAAGACCTCCTTATCTGCTTTGAAAGTCCCCCAAGACCTCCTTATCTGATGCAAATGGAGTTTCCTTTGTGGGACAACTGAACCTGGTGTAGCCTCTCTCGGTGGTGACTCATTCAGAAGAGAACTCGCTAGTTCCATTACAGTGTTAACCATCTTGAGCTAGAGGAAGTGGGCTTCAGGTCTGTCTGTAACAGTGCATCAGAATGAAAATAACTAGACTTCCTACTGCAGAATCAGAGACCTCGTGTTATGGGTCTATTTCAACTTTAGGAAGGGACTTGTGCAGACTGAGTGGAAAGGACCATCAGTAGTTTTTCCACTGACAAACCATGTAGTCTCAGAGGCAAATTTCCTGCCCACTGTATCTAAGGGGTAACTCAGTGCAGTCTGCCTTGCCTAAGGGGCTGTCGGAGCAAGGGAGTTACTGGACTTTGGGATCAGAGGATTGCGGGACAAAACTGATGGAGACAGGTTACTGTTAGGTCCCCAATGTTGGGTCCCCCAATAATGGGTCCGTGATTAAAAGAGCGAGACTGATACAAAGCGAAGGTCAAGTAAAGCTTTATTTCACACCAAGCATTGAGAATCAAACTGACCGGCCGGGGCCGTGCCTCTTACAGAGAGCGTGACCCCTCCCTGCTTCACAGATTAACTTTTTTTTTTTTTAAAGATTTTTATTTATTTATTTGACAGAGAGAGATCACAAGTAGACAGAGAGGCAGGCAGAGAGAGAGAGAGGGAAGCAGCCTCCCCGATGAGCAGAGAGCCTGATGCGGGGCTCCATCCCAGGACCCTGAGATCATGACCTGAGCCGAAGGCAGAGGCTTAACCCACTGAGCCACCCAGATGCCCCCTGGACTTGCTTTTAAGTAAGTTCCCCTGGGTGGGGGCTGTGGAGGCCAAGAAATACAAGGCTGTACCCATCTCGAGTCTAGCTCTAACATAAGTGCAGCCATCTTGATGTTCCAGATTATCACAAAATATTTCTTGGGTTCTGACCTACTCAGGTTAGCACTTTAAACAGTCCCTCTCTCCTTTAATGATTGATTTAAACCCCTGGACTCAGCTGCCTCTGTCTTCCATAACTCCCCTATACATTCCCCAACTGATCAATGTTGACCCGAGTAGGTAGGGACAACTCTACGCCCCTGCTCAGCAGGAAGAAGTTACAGAAGATGAGACCTTCCACCTTCAACAACCTTAAAGATTTAAGGGTCAAAATTGTTCAGGGGGAAATGTGGTGGCCGAGAAAATCAACGCCATCCCACCTCAGGTTTAGCCTTAGCATAAGTACAGCCATCTTAGTTCCGGCAGCCATCTCAGACCCCTGAGCCCAAGGGCTGAACTTTCCCCCACCCTGCTTTAGTAACCCCCACCTTGTTTTGGTTCCAGGAAGCCCCACCCTGCTTTAATTCCAAAGACCCCAACCCTGCTTTAGTAAGCCCCACCCTGCTTTGGTTCCAGGAATCCCCACCCTGCTTTAGTAACAGGAACCCATAAATACCCCTGCCTTAACTAAGCTCAGGGTCCAAGTCCCTCCTCCACTGCATCGAGTATACTTGGGCCGAAGCTTAAGCATGTCACCTAGGGGTCCAAGTCCCTACTCCGCTGCTTCGGGTATACTTGGGCCCAAGCTTAAGCCTGTCGAATAAACCCTCGTGTGATTGCATTGGTGCTTGGCTCCTTGGTGGTCTCTTGGATACAAAAACTTGGGCACAACAGGGGCAGAATCAATTTAAGTTTTACTGCATAAACAACAAAATGGCTGTTCAACTGAGGTGGGGCCGCTCTGACTAAATAGGCCCTTACAGTTATCACTGGCAGCTTCTCCAGCCCTTCAATTCTATCCAGTCCCTTCTCCCAGGGTCCCCATTCTGCCATGCAGCTGTCCTAGAGAGAGGACGTGGCAAACAAACACAGGGATCTGAGAAATGGAGGCAAGACAGGAGATAGTAGTGTTAGGAGCTGGTTGGACAGGTAGAGAGTCAGGGACCCTAACAAGGAAATACGGAGTCAGGACAGCTGAGCCAAAACAGCACTGACATCCTGCTTTGCCGCTGAGACAGGACCATAATGACATTCTGCTTTGCAGCCTTTGCAGAAATGACTTCTGTAAAACCTCCTAAAATAAGACAATTAACCACAAAAGCATTTGTTACTATCACGGGCAAGGGGCAGGCAAGACCTAAGCCCCCAGATGTCAACAAGAAAAGACCATCAGTGCATGGACATTAACCCAATAGGTAGACAGTTACATGACCAAAGCCCTGATTGACACGACTCCACACTCCCTGATTGCTTAAGAAAGTTCTGCCAAAGAGCTCATGAAAACCCCCAAACTTAGAAACTCTGGGGGCAACCCACTTGGGCCCTCCTCCCTCTCTGGGAGCCTTATACTCTTGCTCAGTAAACTTTGCTTTGCTGCTGCCCACCACTCTTCATCTGGTCTATCTCTTCATTCTTCAAAGCGGTGCAACCAAAAATCACAGGTGCTAAGGGGACACAAATCCTCTAACATTTGCTGGGGGCTCGCTCTGGATCTCTACCATCACCAAGGACATCTACAGTGAGTAGTGGGCAGCGAGTCTGTCTGTCTTTCCCGTGCACGCCAAAACAATGGGCACCCATCAGCCATATAAGAGTGATTACCAAGGTTGCCATTCTCAAGTGTCGGGTGACAGGTTTTCTGGGTTCCTTTCAGACTGATCCCCCAACATCAGTTGGGAATTTGGGTTTAGCGAGGACTCAATATTCCTTTTGAGGCAGATCACTAGACATGGGGAACCTGGGAAAACCAAGCAGCACCTGCTGGGTCCTGACTAAAGGTACTCTTTGGTGGACACCCGAAGGCTCCAGAGGAACCTGGATCCTTACAACCTCATCCGGGCATCCAGAGAGAAACCCCTCTATCATTCTTTTCTTGGCTAATTCCTTCCTAAGGAGAATGATGGGAAAAATCCGGGATGATCCCCCTGGACATACTCCTGCATATGGTTCGGGTGGCCTCCAAGGGATCACACTCACAGCTCCCTGTCATGGTGAGGAACAACCTTCTGTCTCTGCTGTCCGGTGGCATCTATGCTGATGGTGACATCTTTGACTCACACTCCCTTACTACAGCTACCCAGTCAGATGGAAGGAATCTTCATATTAACTAGAAGGGCAGATCATTGAGACCTCAGGGTCCTGGCCCAGACAATACTTCAGGAAGCCCACCCTTTGGTTCCTGTATTAGGAAAGTGCTGGCATTGCCTTGTCTGCACATACACAGAGAGGAGGCTTAAATAGAGGGTACAATCCAACACCCTTCAGTTCTGATCTCTGTGATGTACCATACAGTCAACTTCCTCACCTCAATGGGGTCATCCTGCTCTACCAGCCTGTTGCCACCCCCCCCTCCCCAAATGGGATTTACCATGGACTCCCCATTGGCTGTGTCATATCTGTGAAAGAATTACAAGACAAAGCTCAGGGATGAGGGTCTTTCCACGTTACTTCCCTCTCCCCATGTGTGCCCCATCTTGTCGCTCCAGCAGCTGGCCTTTTCTAACCTCCTATTATGGCTATGCCACACTGAGCATTTTTACTATGACCCTCATGCTGACTTCCAGTGGGCTATAAGGAGTCAGTCACATCCATCTACCACTAGAGGAGTCTTAATTGGTCCCAATCCGTACCCATTGAGTCTCGCGGGTGGGACATGAGAAGACAGACAAGGAAAGGGCCTGGGAAACAGGGGTTACTCTCTGGAAGTAGGGCCAACCCTGGTTAAGAGCGACTAGTCCTCAGTCCAGCATCTGGCAGAGATGACCAGGGTGTTAGCTGCCAGTCACTTAGCAGCCCAGCCAGTAACCAGGGACACGCCTCCCTGGCATCTATAGACAAGGGACCAAGGGGACGCCTTTCTCCTCTGTTTCTACAGATGTTTCTGTAACTCCCTGGCTAAAGGCAATATACCTCTGGGATGCATCTTGAATAATTGGGACCAATTTTACCCTCAAAACTTGAAGAAAAAATTACCTATATATTTTTTTTCTTTTTAAGATTTTATTTATTTATTTGAGAGAGAAAGAGGGAGAGAGAGAGAGAGAGAATAAGCAGGGGGAGTAGGAGAAAGAGAAGCAAACTTCCCGCTGAGCAGGGAGCCCAATGTAGGGCTCTTTCCCAGGACCCCGGGATCATGACTTGAGCCGAAGGCAGGCACTTAGCTGAGTGAGCCACCCAGGCGCCCAACTCATATTCTTTTGCACAGAGACATGGCCATGATATGAACTGGTGAAAGAGTCCTGGCTGTCTGAGGGAACTATCAATTTTAACACCATTTTACAGCTAGACTTGTTTTGCAAACAGGAAGCAAGATGGGGGAAGTACCTTATGTACAATGTTTCTGGGCCTTATGGAAAATCAAGGCCTCTGCCAGCTGTGGAAGTTTAATCCTAGCCTCCTGGCTGCTGTTTCTCACAGACCCACCATGGCGGGGGAAGGGCAGGGGAGAAAAACAAAGGAATACATGCTTGTGTGGGTCTTGGACCAGTTCCCCCTGCCTGTCTGCCACACTCAAAACCCCTACTGATGCTCGAGGGCTTCTCCTCAGTCTTTTCCTGCATTAATGGCCAGAACTGGAGCCAACCGTCTCTGGTTAGTCTCCCCCAGGGCGGGGACTTTACAGAAGAATATTCCCAAGCAGCTGCTGTAACTCCTTCGTTCCAGGGAAGTTCCCAGTCCCTCTGGCTGGACATGGACTGCCGAATTCCACTTTGGCGAAAACACAGATGAACAAAAATCTGTGTCTGCTCGCCTGTCCAAGGCGATGAGGTTTAGACCCAGGAACCTTCTTTCTCAGCCTTCCAGCAGCCCTCTGCCTCTTCTGTCTGCCCCTCTTCCTTTTGTTTCTGCGCCACTCTGGACGCCGCCTGCATACACCCGCCTTCAGACTTCCCCACCAGGGTCTGAGGTGAAAATTGACCCTGGAGAACAAACTGGTTGACTTCTAAAAGAGAATCCAGGTGAAACATAATTTGGTATTTAAACTGATATAAGTTGGTTTAATTAAGATAAATATCTTTAAAGTTATCACTATGAAATATAAAGCTTGTGTTCTAAATCGGTTTGCTGAAGGTTAATAAGCTCCTGTTATTTTTGCTGCAGTTTGTTAGCAAAAAGCTGATCTCATCTGTCCCAAAGTTTTCATGAGTAATGATTAAGGGTAACCTGAAACTTTAAAGTTTTGCTTGGATGATGAATGGGATTGAAGTCTTGGGACAGCTAGGTCTTTCCAAATAGGTTAAAATACTAAAGCCTTAATAACTGGACATTGGTTTGTCCTTTTGACTTCTCTTTACAAAGAAACTAAGGGATCAGTCGGTCTATTGATAAACATGATGCTAGGTGACTGTCACCCAGACTTGGGAAGAAAACCCAACAGTTTTCTTAAAAAGGTTGAGAGATGGGGCACCTGGGTGGCTCAGTGGGTTAAGCCTCTGCCTTCGGCTCAGGTCATGATCCCAGGGTCCTGGGATCGAGCCCCGAGTCGGGGGGCTCTCTGCTCAGCGGGGAGCTGCTTCCCTTCCTCTCCCTCTGCCTGCCTCTCTGCCTACTTGTGATCTCTGTCTGTCAAATAAATAAATAAAATCTTTAAAAAAAAAAAAAAAACGGTTGAGAGATGCTCTCACTAAATATATAGCTATCTCCCCCGGTTCTCCCGAGGCGGAGATTATTCTGAAAGACAAAATTTGCTACCCAGTCGGCCCCAGATATTAGAAAAAAGCTGCAAAAGTTGACTGTCAGCCCTGAGGGTACCTTTGAAGAGCTCTTAGGAGCTGTTAATCGGGTCTTTTACGACCAGTACCAAGAGGAGACTAAGGAACAGGAAAAGAGGCCGAAAAAGACATCGGAGGCTTTGACTGGGGCCCTACAAGCCAGTGGCCACCTGGCCACCTGAGACTCGCATACCGGATGCCACCTCTGTGGGCACCCAGGGCACTGGAAATGAGAATGCCCTCATGGGAAAAAGTCAAAGCCCCACTACCCCTGTCACATATGGGGAGGAGGGTGCTGGAAATCTGAATGCCCTCGAGGATCTCAATCCACAAGGGCTCAGACAACCAGCACCCCCAATAAGGACTGGGGGGGCCCTGGGGCTCCTTACAGTGATTCCTCCAAAACACCTTACCATTGAAAATCCAGAGCCTCAGGTAATTTTGGAAATAGGAGAAAGCCAATCAATCTCCTTTTAGATACAGGAACCACCTTTTCTTTTCTGCTCTCCACCTCAGGCCAACCTTAGAGCTGCAGCATTGTTAAGTGTGTTACTGGACAGCCCATAACCAGATTCTTCTCGCCCACTGGGATGCGCTTGGGGATATCTCGTTTTCTCCCATCCTTCTTAATAATGCCTGAGAGCCCCACTCATCTCTAGGGGAGAGATAGCATGGCAAATTTAATAGCCCCTGAACAGACTAACAACTACCTTCCCTTGGTAATGGCTGAAGCTAATCCCCAGGTCCAGGCAACTCAGGGAGAAGTGGGTCAGGCCTCAACCTCAGGGCCCCATTCACATACACCTTAAGGACCCCACAACTTTCCCTTGTCAGAAACAATACCCTCTAAAACCAGAAGCAAGGGAGGGCCTAATAAAAATCATACATAACCTCAGACAGCAGGGACTCCTAAAAGAATGTACTAGTCCCTGCAACACCCTGACCTTGGGGGTACAGAAGCCTAATGGAGAAAGGAGACTGTTCAGGACCTCTGTGTCCAGCTTTATCCCATAGTTCCTAACCCTTGCACCCTACTGGCTCAAATCCCCGCTGATGCCAGTTGGTTCACAGTCTTAGACTTAAAGGATGGCGTCTTGTGTATTACAATGCACCCACACTCTCAGTTCCTCTTCGCATTTGAAGATCCTACTAACCCAGCCTCTCAGTTAACATGGACAGTCTTGCCCCAGGGACTCCAAGACAGTCCTCTTCCATTTGGGCAAGCCCTATCTCAAGATCTCACGGACTTCTCCTCGGAGAACTGTGTCCTATGACAATATGTGGGTGATCTCCTGTTTGTGGCCCCTCTGAGCGAGCATTCAGATTGGTCCTCAAAACCTTCTCAGCTTTCTGGGTGTCAGAGGGTAGAAGGCCTCTCAGCCCAAGGCACAGCTATGTAAGACCTCCATCAAGCACCTGGGCTCGATCCTTCTTGAAGGAATGAGAAAGCTAGAAAAGGGTAGAATCGAGCCTATTGCTTCCTACCCTCTCCCTAGGACTCAAAGACAATTGAGGGGCACCTGGGTGGCTCAGTGGGTTAAGCCTCTGCCTTCAGCTCAGGTCCTGGGGTCCTGGGATCCCAGGGTCCTGGAACTGAGCCCTGCAACGGGCTCTCTGCTCAGTGGGGAGCCTGCTTCACCGCCCCCCCACCTGCCCCTCTGCCTATGTGTGATGTCTATCAAATAAATAAATTAAAAATCTTAAAGAAAAAAAAGACAATTGAGAGGTTTCCTGGGCATAATAGGGTATTGCTGCTTCTGGATACCAGGATATGGGGAGAGAGCACACCCCCAATTGGTCGATCAGAGATTCTCAAGCAACTGATACTCACCTACTAACATGGGGCTTGGACTCAGAAAAAGCCTTTAAGGATCCCAAGAAGGCATTACTCAATGCTACTGCGTTAAGCCTCCCTCCTGGGAAGGATTACAGCCTGTATGTGACAGAAAGAAAAGGAATGGCCTCGGGTGTCCCGACCCAGGCCAGAGTGCCAGCACAATAGCCAGTGGGATATCCAAGCAAAAACCTTAACTTGGTGGCCCATGGCTGGTCAGTGTGTCTGAGAGTGGTGGCAGTCATGGCTCTCTCGATCCCGGAGGCTACAAAACTAACTCTGGAACAAGATCTTACTGTATACACACCGCTCATAATATTCAAAGGGTCCTGTCAACTAATGACAGGTACTGGCCCACAGGCAGTCATCTTCTTCCAAACCAAGTACTATCCCTGCTATGTCTGGTCATGCAGATAGAAACTCCCGTCACTTTAACTCCTGCCCCTTCTTCCCCTAGAAGAATGCTGCTTCTGTGTCAACAACACAGGCCGGATGGTCTGTCATTTGGATTGCTCAGATAACGTGCTAGCCCAAATGGAGGACCTCTCCTCTGATGGAAGTCCCTTGGGACACAGCAGTTAACTCTGGGTGTGGCTGTTGATGGCCCTGCTATTAGTCATTTTCCTCCTCTGTCTTTTCAGTTCCTATATTCTATTTATTTGGCAGAGAGAGCACAAGTAGGCAGGGGGGGGTGTGGAGCAGGCTCCCCGCCGAGCAGAGAGCCCCATGCAGGGCTTGATCCCAGGACCCTGAAACCATGACCCGAGACAAAGACAGAGTTTTAACCCACTTAACTACCCTGGCTCCCCTCTAAGTGTCTTTCTCCAATTTATGTGGTCTGGTCAGGCTACAGATGGGCCTGTCTGTGCAGCCACAGATGGAGAAAGCCCCTATAGACTTCTACCGGGGACCCTCAGACAGACCTCTGGGGATGAAACCCTGCAGCCTTTCCTTCTTCAACAGTGCTTCCCGCTGGCGGGAAGCGGTTAGTTAGCTCCTTTGTTGCCCTCTCTCCCTAACGGCAGTTAGGGTCACTGCTTTGTATTTGTATTTGTAGTAGCCACTCCAAATAGAAATGCTCCATATAAAAGGACTACTTAGGCCTCTGGTATCTTCATTTTTAAGTTTTGCAAATTGAAGATAAAAAGTAAAGCAGTTAAAAATTTTTTTGTCCTATAGAATTTCCAGAAAGGGTAATATCCAAAGCCAGTTGTACTCTCACACTTTTTACCGCCATTCTGTGTTCTTAAACCGCATTTGAGAAGCACTTCTGTAACCTAGTAAAATTAAAATGTAGACCATAGGGACTCCTGAGTGGCTCAGTTGGTTAAGCATCTGCCTTCAGCTCAGGACATGACCTCAGGATTCTGGGTTCTGGGGTTGGGTCCCATGTCCAGCTCCTTGCTCAGCAGGCAGCCTGCTTCTCCCTTTGCCTAAGCTCCCTCTGCTTGTGCTCTCTCTAACAAATAAATAAGATCTTTAAAAAATAAATAAATAAAATAATATTTTATATTATAGTTAATAACAAAGCATTAATGTGTTTAGAGTGCATATATAAAGATTATTTTACTTCTTTATTACAACCAGATCTGTGTGTTAGGTAATATTGTCACAATATGTCAGAAGAAAATGTTAAAAACAACAGCAGAACATATTGTGTCACAGGTAAATGTTGAAGCTGAGACCTTGTATCTGGTCTATTTGGCCTGTGCTCCTAACCACTACATGGGTTCACTATTCATTTCCTTAGACTCAAAGCTCAGAAAATAAACTACGGAAAGAGCTACTTGTCTACAGAGGTTAATTTATAATAGTGAAAAACTAGAAACCAAATAAAGATCATATAGTGGAGAAAAATAGTAAATTATAAAACAATATATACCATCTGAAAGTATATATAGTATGTGTATATATGTGTATGTAAATATATAAAATAAGTAAAAACATGAAAAAGGCTTATGGTATAATAACTTCTTAAAATGTGTTATAAATCTATATTAATTCTATATAAATCTATATTAATTTTTAAAATCCTTTTAAATAAAATCTTTTTTAAAAAAGAAAGATTTGGGGCACCTGGGTGGCTCAGTGGGTTAAAGCCTCTGCCTTCGGCTCAGGTCATGATCCCAGGGTCCTGGGATTGAGCCCCGCATCGGGCTCTCTGCTCAGTGGCAAGCCTGCTTCCCCTTCTCTCTCTGCCTGCCTCTCTGCCTACTTGTGATTTCTCTCTCTGTCAAATAAATAAAGAAATTTAAAAAAAAAAGAGAGAGAGATTTTATTTATTTATTTATTTGACACAGAGAACGAGAGAGAGAGAGAGAGAGAGAAAGAGAGAGCACACATGTAGGAGGAGCAGCAGAGGGACAGAGAGAAGCAGACTGCCTGCTGAGCAGGGAGCCTGATGTGTGGCTCGATCCCAGGACCCTGGGATCATGACCTGAGCTGAAGGCAGACGCTTAATGACTGAGCCACCCAGGTGCCCAATAAATAAATAAAATCTTAAAAAATAAATGAAGAACCACCAAAAAATAAGGGTGTGCACCACCTCAATGGTTTAGAGAATTCTGCATTGCATGCTTCTTCCTGCAAATGTCTGTGCCTTGAGGCCCTGCTCACAATTCCCTCATTAACTGGATTTAAAATAACCACAGGGAGTGAAGACCTTATGGCTTGAAATGTTTAAAGTCATTTTTAAAATCTGTATTACATCAAAAATAAAATAAAATAAAATCTGTATTACATCAAGAGTTAAGCTTTCGCTTGCTTATAATGTCTAAATTCTACTATATAGTTATAGATTCTTTCTAGTTCAAGCAAGGACCTGGCAGATAACGCAGATGGATCGTAATTTAATAGAGCAGATGCCTGAAGGACAGAAATTTATCATGGGTAGATGTGCATTTAAAGCCACCAACATTCTTTTCATGTTAATTTAATCACTAATTCACCTAAGAGTTACTTAACCCAAAAGTTTCCATTCAATCTCAGAAGCCAGGTAACCAAGGTTTAGCTGAATAATATGGGATACCACAGGAGGGGATCTAACCCATCTAGAAAGGGCAGAACATTGGGGGAGAGAGGAGAACCTTATCTCACCTCCCTAAAATCTATTCTGCCTTTGTTATCAATGATATCCAGAACCTTAGTTCAGACCTTGAGTAATTTAGGAACGCAGAGTTTCCCAATGGGCTTCCCTGCCTCTCCATCACTTCAGTGCCTCCCAACTTCAACAGAGCTGCCCCTGAGCCTTCCATTTCTTCACTCAGTAAATAGATCCTGAGCCCCTGCTGGGAGGCAGGCACTGTTCTAGAGCTCTGGTCACGATAGCCCAGACTTGAACACCTCCCTGTCCCTTGACCTTCCTGTTACAACGCACATCCCTTAACGTGGCACGCAGGGCCCACCTCCTGACCAGTCCTCTTCCAGCATCTCAAACCCCAGCCCTGCTGCACTGCTTGGTTTTTCCCTGGCATCTGTGTTCCCACTCCTCACAGCCTTTGCATGCATACTTGTTTGCCTTCTGCCGCCTGTCTCCTCCCGGCCTGTCTGAACTCTCCCCTTCCAGGAAGGAGAGATGACGAAATAGATAGAATCTCCCAAGGGCATCTACACTGATATTTTTTAAAAAAAACAAACAAAAAATAGTTTCTGTTACTTATGCACACACACACACCAAAAAAAAAAAAAAAAAAAAAAAAAAGGAAAGATGCATTTACATTAACTGTGGTCATTTCTAAAGAGTTAAACAATGGATTTTTTTTTTTCATCTTTCCATTTCCCTGTACCTTTTGCAAACTTAATGATCATCTATTTAATTTTGTAACTGACAAACATTTTTACCTTAGGAAGGGTGGAGGAGCAAAAGGGCAGAAACAGAGAAAAAAGGTAAAATGCAAGATTGAGAAACGTGCAACAAATTTCAGAATGTTCCATCAGTTACCCATCAGTTTACCGAGATCGCCTTTCTTCTTGGCTACAAAAATCACCCACACGTTTCCCATTGTTAGCCAGACTCAGTTAATTACAGCATTGTTTGTGGCTGCTTCTGGGCAGGGTCAATACAGGTAATTAGATCTTTTACAATCTTTAGAAAGTTACTCTCATTCCCTGTGAAACCTCAATTATCAGATGCGAGAAGACACAGTCCAGAGCGTGAATGAGTAACGTGATCCTAAGGTCGGTGAACTGAAAAACTGAGGCAATTAGAAAGATAACTCAGACATGGTTTTTTGTCCCTGAACAGCCAGGCGCAATTAATTTTTGTCAGAAATATTTAGAAAAAGGTCTCAATTCTGCATTTCAGGAAAATTGGGTGCCTGAAAGAATCATACATTCTTAGAGCTAGACAGACCCTTGGGAGTTGTCAAACTTTGTTCTAGAAGTTTGAAGTGAAAGCTTTCCTTCAGCTCACCTCTTTTTTTTTTTTTTTTAAGATTTTATTTATTTATTTATTTGTCAGAGAGCGAGAAAGAGAGAGAGAGAGTGAGAGTGCGCACAAGCAGGCGGGGTGGCAGGTAGAGGCGGAGAGAGAAGCAGGCTCCCACTCAGCAAGGAGCCCGATGCAGGACTCGATCCCAGGACCCTGGAATCACGACCTGAGCCGAAGGCAATGGCTTAACCGACTGAGCCACCCAGGCATCCCCAGCTCACCTCTTAAATAGGAGCTTCTCCATCATAACCTGTGGGGAGCATGAGAAGGCAGAAATGGCAGGGGTTATGAGCCTGGACAAGTGGGCTTGATTCCAGGTCCATCCCTGGGTAAGTCAGTTGGCTAGCCTGAACCTCTGTTTTCTTGTGAGTAAAGACAGTAGCATTGACCTCAAAGATGGGTTGTGGAGGCCAAAGGAAAGTGCAGCCTGCATGTGGTGGGTGGTATTAGCAAGTGGGCACTGAAGTTTTATATTGGCCCTCCTCCATCTAACTACTAGGGAAATGAGTTTGCCCCTTGGAAACTGAAATTAAGGAGGACATACGCAAAACCACTGAACAAGTCTGAATAATTTACAGCGCAGCAGAACTGGTTTGTATCTGATTGAATTTATTAACACTCAAAGAAAGGATGTGAGGTCAGAAGGAGAGGTTGAGAATCTCAGAAGCGTTCCACATAGTAGCATTTTTCTGGAGGATTTTCATATTGGCCAACCATCTGTAAGTCCTATTCATGAGGGGATGGCCAGCGTGGAATGGTTGGAGGGATTTTCTGCTGAGGAAGTTTTGAGTCCTACTTTCCCAGGCACTGTTGCCCTTACTCGCCGGCCTGGGTGTCAGGGTGTCTGAGTCTAATGCCTTTAGACCTCAGGTCCCTCTGGCTTCCTCTGTCCGGATTCCATGCTTTTCATTCAACCTCTGCTGCATCTTTGGAATCCCACGTCAGTCAGCCTCTAGCCACAGTGCATACTGGGCTCTCGGAGGCTGAGTATTCCACTCCCTGTGGTCATTATTTCTTATGGTAAATTCATAAATTGGCATTTAACTTTTACATCTCAGCTCTATGAGCCTGCTTGGTGTGAAATGCCCAACAGATGAATCTACTCTTTGTGCCAACAACATCAGCAGGGCCTCCGATCGGGGAAAACTGAGCAAGGCAATAAATGTCCCCTCTTGAGAGAGGATGGCTGGCAGCCTCCTTTCATGGGACGGCCCGATGGCACTTTATGGCTAGATTCGATCTTTTTTAGTTTCCATCCTAGTCAAATGTGAAGTAGTCATTACATCTCTGGGGTTGAAGGATATGTGAAGCACTGTCCAAGACAGATACTTGTGAGCTAATAGTATACTCGGGAGGGGATCCTGGGAAGCACCAACAGAGAAGTGGGGGCAGGAAGGAGCAAATGGAAGAAAGCCAGGAAAGTCTACAATATCAAGCAAGTTAATGTTGGGGGAACTAGGGCTCAATCTCAGTAGGAATTCAGGGAGATGATATTGACTTGAACATGGCGCAGAGTTACTTGCCTCCCAACCTCCGCAGACAAGGAAGGTGTACATCTGCCCACTAGTTTCCATCTCTTTTTGGCTGAAGGCTATTTCCTGCTGCATCAGCTCCTAGCACATCGGGCCTGCTGGTGTCTGGCGTCTCGTGGATGCCCTCCCAGGTGAGAACCATACGAAGAGTTGTGTAGGCCTGTACTAGAAAGGGAGTGAGTGCTGGGGGGGCAGAGGGCAATGAATGAGGTACCCCACAGTACCTGCCATTGGATGGAGCTCATGAAAGGATAAAGCACAACCGATAGTCTCAAGTGCTTATGATGACTCGACACAGTTCCGCATGAAAATCCAGTTCACCAGGGCTCCTGGGTGGCTCAGTGGGTTAAGCCGCTGCCTTTGGCTCAGGTCATGATCTCAGGGTCCTGGGATCGAGTTCCGCATCGGGCTCTCTGCTCAGCGGGGACCCTGCTTCCCCCTGCCCCCCGCCTATTTCTCTGCCTACTTGTCATCTCTGTCAAATGAATAAATAAAATCTTAAAAAAAAAAAAGAATGGCACATTTATAATAGGAAAAATGTAGAAAATATAAATGTTCCTTAGTAGAAAATTTGTTAAAATTATGGCATATTCGAATGGACTATTATGAAGTCGTTTAAAAGGATAATGAGAAATTTGGTTGATAGGGGAAAAAAAGGTAAACAATATAATCAACTGAAATGTTTCAGAATATTCAGAAAATTCAGAAATATTTCAGAAATATTCTCAATTTTGTAAAAGTAAAAAAAAATAAAGAAAATTAGTTCCATCTATATGGATGCATTAAAATGTACAAGAAGAGGGGAGCCAAGGTGGCTCAGTCGGTTGAGCATCTGTCTTCAACTCAGATCATAATCACAGGGGCCTAGGATCGAGCCCTACATCTGGCTCCCTGCTCTGTGGGGAGTCTGCTTCTCCCTCTCCTTCTGCCCCTCTTCCCACTTGTTCTCTCACACAAGCTCTCTCTCTCTTTCTCTCAAATAAATAAAATCTTTAAAAAAATAAGATACAGGGGTGCCTGGGTGGCTCAGTGGGTTAAAGCCTCTGCCTTCAGCTCAGGTCATGATCCCAGGGTCCTGGGATCTAGCCCCACATCGGGCTCTCTGCTCAGCGGAGAGCCTGCTCCCCCCCCCCCCTCACTCTGCCTGCCTCTCTGCCTACTTGTGATCTCTCTCTGTCAAATAAATAAATAAAATCTTAAAAAATATAAAAATAAAAAAATAAGATACAATAAAATGTACAAAAAGAATGAGCCTATAATGTCAACAGTGGTTCTCCCTGGGCAGTGGGATTGTGACTTTATAGGTCAGAACAGAAGATCAGACTCAATGAGACCTAAGGGATTTGAGAATTTGCAGTACTTATTTTAGGTAATGATCTATGCAGCTACTCAGAGTCATAAAAATATGGTTTCTTACTTCCTTCTTCAGTCTCCTTCATCTTCAGTGCACAAAAGAGGACCACTTGGCCCCAAGGGATGCCCTCAGATAGCCACATGATTCAGCAAACTTGTTCCCCATTCAGAGGGAGAGAAAGGGTCTCTTCCAATTCTTCTTGCTTAAGTCCTGGGTTTTGCTCTTAGGGCTCAAGTTAAGCTTGTGCCTAATGCTGAACCAGCACCGTACCCAGGAAGGTAGGGTTGGCTTCAACCAATCTGGAATTTCTCTGGAGCTGGGCTTTAGTTCAGGATCCCTTGAATGGGTGATGGTAAAGACCCCAGTGGAAAATCAGGGCCCCTTTATCCGAAGAGGTGAACAGAGCCTGAGGAAGCACCCACAAACATGCATGGCAGTGGGTAATTACCTATGCTATGCCTTATACTCAATAACCTTATGTCCTTTTTTTTTTTTTAATCTGTCCTTTAGTCATAATTCATGTATTGATGTTAGTTATGCTGTGGTAATAAATAATGCCTGGAGAGCAGCAACTCAAGATAGCTTAGATTCCTTCCACCCATGTTCCATGCCCATCTTGAGCTGGGCTGGGAGTCCTGTTTCATGTTGTCTTTACTCAGGGACACAAACGGGCAGAGCCACAGCCTCCTGGAATGTCACTGCTCTTTGTGAAGGCAGAGGGACAACAAAGCAAGAAGCCATCAGCCCTTCTCTCCCATTTATTTCCTCAGCCACGACAAGTGGCATGGCTGTGCTTAACATCGGGAGGGCAGGGAAGAGTGATTCTGCCCTGTGCTCAGAGGCAGGGAGCTGCAGATAGACGTGTGAGCAGCACAAAGGATCACAGGAAAGCAGGAGACCGCGAGACTCGGGGAAACACAGCCTGGGTGAAAATTCTGACTTCACACTATGCTAACGCTACCATTTTAACCAAGGGAATAAGTCTCAGTTTCTTCCTTTCTTGAGCAGGTATGGTAATGCTTATGCCATATGGTTGTAATAAGGTTACATCTGTAATTTCAAATACTCGAGTGTCTGAGGCATAATAGATGCTCAATAAAACTAGCTGAACGAGAAATAATCACTCTGCAGACTACGGTTACCTAGCCACATACTGATGATGTTTCAGAGTCATGTAGTTATTTTATTTTCACTTTTAAATTCAGAGACAGTGTCTAATGAAACTGGGGAAATTGCCATGTGGGGGAGGACAGAAGGAAGTTGCCTCTCTCAGTGAGAAGCTGTCATCGGCTGGGTTCCCCAGTGAACAGATTCTGGGGTAAACACTTGTTTGCAGAAACAGCCTCTGCAAAGGGATGGGTGACTCTTGATCTGGGGTTTGTGAGTTTGAGCCCTACGTTGGGTGTAGACATTATTTTAAAAAAATAATAAAAAATAAACCAGCAAATGGCACAGATTGTAACACTGGAGGAACCCAGACTATGACTTGTCATTATTTCTCACTGAACTATGCTTCCATCTGAATAGTGAGGTGTTTCAGTTTAATATTCTAATATATAAACTGGGACATTTATAAAAAAATGCAGAGTTGGCATAGAATCTAAATTATTTTTCTCTCGCCTCTCTTTTGTCCTCATGTAGGAATAATTGCCCCGTGTTAGGTCACAAATGGAACTTATTTTCATGGAAATCACCTCAGAAATAATTCCTGGAAGGTAAAAACCATTATTTGGCTTATTCTACACTGGATGAAATACTTTCTAAGCCAATAATTCTTGGACTGGAGTATGGAATTTCTGGAGGACTTCTTAGGGACATTTACCTACTTCTTAGAGACATTTACCTACTTCTTAGAGGCATAACCATGTAATGATTTTTAATTTAAAAGTATATATATTGGGATGCCTGGGTGGCTCAGTCAGTTAAGCCGCTGGCTTCGGCTCAGGTCATGATCCCAGAGTCCTGGGATGAGCCCCGCCTCGGGCTCCTTGTTCATCGGGGAGCCTGCTTCTCTCTCTCCCTCCACCTGCCACTCTGCCTGCTTGTGCTCTTTCTCTCTCTTACAAATAAATAAATAAAATCTTTTAAAAAAAAAAAGTATATATATTTAGGAGTACAAAACTGCATCATTTAAAAAGTACAACTATATCCTTTAAATAAACCTCATGCTTGCTGTAGAGCATTCAAACCACATGGAGACACAAGTGTGTTCTGCTTGCCTTTAAGGGGACTTTACTGAAGAAGTCTGCAAAGCCTATTCTAAACAGTGACAGCTTTCTAATTACTAGCCAATTACCGCTTCTTTCAAATTTCATGGTTTTTATTCTTTTTTTTAAGATTTTATTTATTTATTTGACAGACAGAGATCACAAGTAGGCAGAGAGGCAGGCAGAGAGAGAGGAGGAAGCAGGCTCCCTGCTGAGCAGAGAGCCCGACGTGGGACTCGATCCCAAGATCCTGGGATCATGACCTGAGCCAAAGGCAGAGGCTTTAACCCGTTGAGCCACCCAGGTACCCCAAATTTCATGGTTTTTATACCGAAAAGTCACACTTCCAGCGATTGTTTCCTTGGGAAACAGAACAAACAAAGCTTACATTTCTGTTACACCACTAAGGGTGAACGTCCGTCTATCTTATCCTTCAAAGGGGCTCTATGAAATCAGGCCGATGACACTGCAAAGAGACAGGAAGAACCTACCATCTCAAAGAGTCTTTCAAAACATGGTCATGATGGAATGATCAGTGAGAACGGAATGAGTGATCATGGTTGTCAAGAGTTTTCCACAGGCCAGAATCTTTTCACAAAGTTGATCTCATATAATGCAGTTCTCAGGAACTAGGTATTATCCTGATTTGAGGAGTGAAGAAACAGAGGCTCAGAGAAATTAAGAAAATGGGAAAGGGCTTAAACTCATTTGTTGGTGTTCAAAAATTACAGCTCCTTTATGTTAACAAGTTGTCAGCCAAAAATCCTAAATTCTTTTGACTTCTATAGAGAAGACCTATAGCACAGAGAAAGGTGTCTGGGCTTTGGAATCACACAGAAATTTAGATCCTGGTTCTGTCTTGTACCAACTCTATCACATTTAGAAAGGACTTAATGTTTTTTTGAGCCCAAGATATTTTATCTAGAAAATTCCAAAACCCAGTGCTGAGTTGTGAGGATAAGAATGATATATAAAAGCATAGCAGAAATTGAAATAAATAATAGTAATTTTGTTAGATATTGTATTTAAGATACACAGAATAACATTCTAGGAGCTTCCAGATCTAGTATTATATAATTCCTTGGAGGAAATATGATGAAATGAGTGTGTCACTTCTCCTTCCCTATCTAGTTAGAATGAAAAACCCTGAGTCACTGCAGAGCCCTGGGCAGGAGAGGAAAATGTTCTGAGTCAGGGGCTCGCCTACCTGTATAATTCAGCCCGGCCCTTTTGCTTACGCTCCTCCAGGCAGTTGCTGACAGATCAGCAAATACCCTCCTCCAGTTTTCCCAAAGAAGCCTTGGTAATATAATATCCTCAGTATGCTGTGGCCACTGGGTTTTTTTGTTTTTTAATCTTCCTCTTTTACCTGACCCACTTTTGTGTGTGATATTTTCTCCACCATTTGAGCCAGTTTTAATTAAAGCTGATAATTCTGGGGTGCCTTCTACATGCTCCCTGATGAGTGTGATATAAATGGACACAATAAACAGACCATCTAATATTGATAGAGTCTACAGCTGCATCTGCTAATTAGGGCCAATAAAGGCTTTTGGGGCAAGAGTTCCCACGTGACATTTGTTTAATTAAAGCCTTTGTCTGCCCTACTCAGAAGGGTAAAAAATATTCCACTTAAAATGGACTGAAAACAAACATAGCTTTTAGAATGCAGAACATTCCATAATATACATTCCTGGACTTCTAGAAAAAAGCTTTTAGGCTGAAATAATGTTTTCTCTTGATAATACTTACAACGTGGTTGTTGTTTTAATGAAACCGGATCATTTATTTTATTTCTCAAGCCACCTGTATACTTAAGAGTAAGTTTGATCAATAAGCTTTAAGGGAAGGGAATAGATTCACAGATAAGGCAGGGATCATGGAACCTACTGGCAGATTGGATCCCTCCTATATTATCCCATGGATGATGGGCTTGCCTTGACCAACTATATAATGTTTGCTCTCAATCATGAGTTATTTACTGCAGATCTTTTGGTACCTGTTATAGGTCAAGGAAAAAAAAAAACACACACACATGTAGTTAGATAATGAAGTGGGAAGGGCCTTGGGCACAGAGACCGGAAGTTTGGATTTCACTCCTAATTTTGCAATGAATTTAGGAAATTATTCTTCAAGTCTCAGTTGCTTTACCTTAAGAAATGGAGGTATGTATATTTAGGGAAGGGTTTAACCTGCTTGATTTCAAGACTTTACTGCTTTAATTACTCTGATTATACTTTGAGGGGATTTTTCCAATGTGGTTCATATGACCTGCCAATTTTCAAGTAATTAAAACATAAAAGCATATGTTAACAAATTGACAAATTATTCTTTCACAATCTATCTTGTAAGGTTTTTACTTTTTGATGATATATGTTGTAAGATTGCTTTTAATTCAATATGAAAAATTCCAGTTATAAATGAATTATAGAGGCAAAGAATGAATGGCTAATTAATAGGAAGTATTGGCTCTTAGAAACCTAGATAAAATGATGTTTTTGTGGCATAAGTCGAAGACTCTGATCTATATGGCTGTTCTTGGTTCATGATTCAGCCCTATATTTTGCTAAAAATGATAAATAGTGCAGCGTCTTAATTCTACGGTGCACTCTCTCTCCATATATTAATGTTTCTGAAATCAAGATGCTTCTCAAAAATCAAAGCCAAAAAGAGCTAGCCTTCGTTTACAAGATGTCATTACCTCCAGATATGCAAATTTCGCTGTGCGTGCGTGTGTGTGTGTGTGTGTGTGTGTGTGAGAGAGAGAGAGAGAGAGAGAGAGAGAGAAACAGAGAGAGGAGAAAATTTTTATTTGATACTCACCTGTGTTTAGTTACTTGCACTATACAGGGGGTTAAATTTCAGCTTTTATATTTAGGACCCTAATTGTTACTAAATATGCCTTCAAAAATATTACCCTAGGAGGCAGTATTGGAAAAAAACAGTTATTATGAATGTTGATACTTTCCTGTCAACCACAAATTAGTAAATCAAAAGATTCCTCAACTCTTTTAGGACAGGTCATGAAATAGAGCTAGGAGAGATTGATTTGGCCAGGTCCCCTGTGTGAAGGACCGCAACTCCAGTTCCAGAATTCTCTCTTTGTAAGCTTTCTTTCCTCTTTTCTTCTTTCCTTTTTAAAAATAAGTGATTTTATTCTTGATATCTTCACATTATTAACAACTTGATACCTATAGAAATTTAATGCATATATAAATTATCAATCAATCAATCAATAGAATAGGTTAGAATAGACAAATTTCTTCTGTAGAAGAAGAATTCCAAATAATGTATGTTGATCCTTCACCCTCAAATGAGTGAAGCGTAACTCCTGAACTCCGTGTGGGCTGTGTATAGTAATTTCCCTCGGAGAGTAAAGTATGAAAAATGGGAAAAAGAATAACATTACAGTGGAAAAACCAGACAGCTGTCACCTCAACCAGGTGAGTAAGGCTGACAGTGATGAATCATGTGGATAGTAGGAACCCCTGATATAATGGGATGGAAATGGCACTTCACCTCTGGGATCTTCCTCCCCCAAATCTGTAACCACAGCCTAACCATAAAAATACACCAAATAAATCCCAATTGGGGGATATTCTATGAATACCTAACCTGTATTCATCAAAACTGTCAAGGTCATCATAACCAAGGGAAGTCTGAGACACTGTCATGGCCAAGGGGAGCTTAAGGAGACGTGATCACTAAATGTAATGTGATACGCTAGATGGCATCTTTAAAATTGAAAAAGACATTAAATAAAAATTAAGGTATTCTAACTAAGGAATTAAACTATGAACATAAGTTAATAAGAATGCATCAATGTTGGCAAATGGACCATACTTAGGTAAGTTGTTAATAATAGGGAAGCTGGCTGTGTAGGTAGATAGGAACTCTCTGTACCATCTTCACTATTTTCCTGTAAATCTTACACTATTCTAAAGCAAAGAGTTTATTTTAAAAAATTAAGTACTCCAAGGGAAGTACTATATTTTAAAATTCTTTTTATATCACAAGAGATATCTCCTAAAATATATTTCTATTTATTACATGTGCCTTTAAAATTGAGAAGTTAGAGTCATATTTTTTAAGCATTTTTTTCAATTTTAGAATTTCTGTTAACTACCATCTGTGATAGGTGAGAAATTAGTACAATTATGTATTATTCCTTCTTCTTTCCTTCTACCCCATTCTTTTGATATATCATTATGTGTCAATATCATTATATTTAAAATATATAAAACCTCCCACAGGTGTTTACCTTTAGTCCTATATTTAAATAATTGGGTGCTAGCATTTTTAACCCCTTTTTTCCATTCATGAAATATTTATTTAAAATACATCAGTGCATCCTCCAAATCTCATTATCAAGTAGAGCTTTGTTTTACAAAACTAACTCTGAGGTTTTTTATTTCCTGAGATCTGGGATGCCTGAGAACATCAATACGCAGTATTATACTTGAAAGAAATATAAGCAGGAAGGAACTTACCTTCATCATCACCCTTTTTAACCTTTGCATTTTTAAACGCTAACTATGTGGGTGTGTGTGATTTGCCTTAAACAAATAAGAAGCTTACATTAAATGTTTTCTTAACAGATTCTGCTGGCTTATTGTTCTGTATAATGAAATCTCCCTGCCTTTTTCAGCATCACAGAGTTTAAGTCGAAGATTTTTCACATTCAGAATCGAAAGATTACATTGAACTAACGTCGTTCATTTGGAGTTTTAGGATATGTAGGAAACTAGAATAACAGAAGCGAAAATGGGAGGCACGGGAAGAAGGCACGGAAGAGTACAGCTTAGTTCTGAGCCACCAGTAGTTCTGAGACTAGTCTCTGGACTTTCCATAAGGAGTTCAGGCCTTCACTCTTCTGACATAACATTTGAAAACACTTTGTATGGGACCACGTGGAGCAGAGGTTTGTGACGGGAACGGGGGCAAGGGGCATGAGTGTGAGTGCGGCAATACTGGCAGAGCTCGCTTCTGCTCACAATGTCCAGCGTCCCTGCCGACCTCAAGCACAGCCTCAGTGCCTCGGGGATGCTGGGCACGTTCCAGCATTATTGTGTTCCTCTCTGAGCCTTTATGAATTCGGAGCATCCGTCTCAGTCTCTGTCTCATCGGCAGCCTGCTACCCACCTCCTAGGTGTGGGAATTTGTCATGGAGCTCAGCGTCTGGGGAGACCGAAATAAAAATTAATGTCTAAAAGTAGAGACTGCAGGTCAGCTTTGAGCAAGCAGTCAGCATTATGGATAAAGTCCCTTCAGTAGAAACTTGTAGATGTGTAACTATGAAGTAGTGAGACATTTACTGAATGAAGGGAAGGATGAGTAGGAACTCTTGAGCTCCAGAACAGGCTATCCCATCAAGTAACCTCCAGCAGACAAGCTGGCCTCTCCGTCTCCTGTGCTTTTCCCCAGCAAACCCAATACCTGGTCCAGAGACCACCTATCACACCACCTGTGTATTCTCCTACACATGAGCGGTCGGAGCATTTTAATTTACAAGGAAAAAGTAGCCGTAGCCAAAACAGGGATTTCAATATAAGGAGAAAGGGCAAATTCAGAAAAATGTCAGTGCTGCTGTGTCTCAAGAAAATACTGTTGCCAGGAGTAGAAAACTGAATGATCTGTTTCTTTATCTCTGCTCCTGCTAATAAGTCTGTCTCTCTGTCTCCCTCTCTCCCTTTCAGATTGATGTGCTGTTTAAATTATTCAAGTCCAGGGGCGCCTGGGTGGTTCAGTGGGTTAAAGCCTCTGCCTTTGGCTCAGGTTATGATCTCAGGGTCCTGGGATGGAGCCCCATGTCGGGGTCTCTGCTCGGCAGGGAGCCTGCTTCCCTCCCTCTCTCTGCCTGCCTCTCTGCCTACGTGTGATCTCTGTCTGTCAAATAAATAAATAAAATCTTTAAAAAAAATAAATGAATTATTCAAGTCCATATGAAGGGCTTCCTTTCTCTAGAAAGTTGGAATGATAATACACGATGCAGCCAAACATGATTACGACAATGCTGCTGGTGGCGATGAAATACCCATTTTCTACCCCTAAACACAAGAGTAGTACCTATCCAGTATGCCTGTCGTAAATATTAGACAAAATCATGTATGGAGAAATTAAGTCCACTTCCTGAGCCACAGTAATTTAAAAGTCAAGTAAGGGTCCAATCACAGAGGGCTTTGCATTCTGTGTCAACAGTGATATTAATGAGCGTTCGTTGAACACTCACTGTGTTACAGGCAAGTTTTGAATGGCTTTAGGTAAATTATCTTCTTTAACGCTGCACAACTCTATGAGTTGGGAGCTCTCAGAACCCTCATTGTCCAGCTGAGGAATCAAAGAGCCAAAGATGGGAGTTGGTGGGTAGGAGCACCTAGGACTGAAGCTTGTCCGTCTGATTCAAGGGCGTGTGCTCCTGACCTCTCTGTTACACCGAATTTCAGGTCGAATTTGAACCCCAAGACAGTGGTGATCTTGTAACGGTTTCAACCAAAGAAATTTTAGGCTCAACCTGAGACAGATTTGGTTTTTATAAAGATCACTCAGATGATAAAATCGAGAATACGTGAGGATGCAAAGGTTAGCTCCCAGCATCGCTAGTAAAATTAAGCATAAAAATAATTCTGTGCCAAGAAGCTAGAAATATACGTGACTCAAAATAACCCAGATAAATATATCACAGCCCTGAAGCCATTTGATGATTTTAAAGGGTTCAGACCAAGGTTACCCTACATGCTGGTTTTTCAGAAAGCATTAGTTCTCCCTCTTTTCTCCTGTGAGGCAAAAACCTAGCTTAATGGCAGGACTAAGGACTTTTGAACTACTGACAGCAGGCCAAACCTTGAGATAAAACAGCCTTGGATTCATGAAGAGATCAATCAGATATTCAGCATTTCCAGGACCAGACTGAGAGTGAGTTCCAGAGGGATACCCGAGGCCCTGAGTTTAAACATCCCTAAGTACAGGCTTGCAAAGCAAGTGTGTGTGTGCTGCAAATCCTATGCCCTAGCAATTGCAACTCAAAGAGAGCAGAGTGGATTCAAAATATTTCATCTTCATACCGGGCACAGTCCCAATTTCTATTTGTAAATGATGAAAACCAGATTCCTCTCAGCACTTGGCCTTCAGTTCTCAATTTCTCTCTCTCTCTCTTCTCTTTCCCACACACATCTCCACATAAACATACATGTGTGTACATCCCCACGTATATAAACACATACACACACAGATGCCTGCATACTTTAGTGATTAATTTTCCTTTGATATATTGTGTTTAAACAAATTCAGTTCCAGACAACGTGGATAGAAAATTGTTCCCTTTCATTTAATTCAGAATGCTCTTTGGTTTCCTTGTATTTTTTAATAATTCATTCTTGTGTTTCAGAGTCCCTCAAAGCCTGCACAGGGTCTTCCTCTATAAGCAAGTAAAAGACTCAGAGCAACAAGAAATAGCTTTTTTATTTTGCATAACCCAGGTCTATTTCATGATATTTTAGTCGATTTTTGCTTTTATGGAATATGAGGTCTTGGTATTCTGGTTACAAAAAGAAAGAAGTCCATGTTTTCCCTCCTTAACAGCCAGCGTATTTTTCAGAGGTGAGGCTGTTGACCTAGATACTCTGCAGTGATCTGGTCACTTCCCCTGACAGTACTTCAAGATGTTATTATGCGGAATATTACTCTATTATATAACCCCTGGATGATCTCTAAATATATCCCCATCCTCCATACTTCAGAATGTCTGTGAAGTTATCAGAGATCAATACAATGTTTACTTAACAAGAATTCCCCACAGATTCACTCAAGACCCAGAAATAAAGTCTGATGAAGTAAGACATGTTATGTGTGTGCACGAGGTAAAGATCTGTCTGGAAAAGGCAGAGAGGGTTATAAACCCGCAGCGTATCTCTGGTGATCATAAAGGCCTGCCTTGCAGGTTTCTTCCTTCTTTGCCCTGATTTGCTAGTATCTAGCACAACGGAAATAACATTTTTCCTCTTCATTGATGTACCTACGTACATGATATGCTACAGTGATTTTTTTTAGAGTTTATGTTATTGCTTCTCTCCAAAACAATCTCTGAATGTAAACACAGATTAAATTGAATGGTAATTTAAAGGTGTATGAATAGTAGATGGGACTATTCATATCATGAAACTAACAAACATGTTTTTGAGCAGCAGTTAGGGGTCAGCAATTGTGCGAAGTATGGAGCATGTATCATCTGAGATCTACATTTCCTTAGGACATAGAAAGTTGAGGATGATGCTGTTTCCACTCTAATAATGAGAACAAGCTGGATACTATACAAAACCATCGAAGATTTTAAATGTATTAGAGAACAGAGGCCATGAGGTAGCCTGGGGAATTGAAGTACACAAGGTGACGAGCCTTTCTCGGATGAGAGAGCAGATCCGCCTTCTGCAGAGTGCTAAGAGGAAGAGGGGGCTGCCATATATGTGCGTGAAAAGAAACTAGATGGAATTTAATTAATTTTTAAATGCTGAGGCATGGAGATCTCTGCATCCCCTCACTGACTCTTTCCTTGGGCCTTCACTGAGTGCTCACAAGAAAGACTGGGGACAGAGAAGAAGAAATTAAAGAGATACTCTCTGTGGTGCAAGGTATGTGGCCATCTAAGTGAGGGTGAAGAGAGGGAGCTGAGAGGAGTCTGCTTGTGGAAGGAGGGATTCATGGCTGCAGGAGGAAGGGTGGGACAGAGTGCTGTAAGAGATCACTCCTCCTGAGAGGCAGGCAGGGGGTCACCTAGTGTGTAGGAGGACTTCAAGGCCCCTGCCAGTACTTTTGGCCTCTCACCAATTAGGACAAAGCTTCACTGTCATGGGGAATTTGAGGACAGCCATGCACGGAAGATAACTAAACTGGGGGGTACAGAGCAAATGGGACAAACAGATGGTAAACACCAAGATGGCAGACTCAAATCCAGCTGTTTCAGTAACTACACTAAATATAAATGGATTCAACACTGTAGCAAAATTCAAGGATTGCCAGACAGGATTTAAAAAAAAAAAAAAAAAGACCCACCTATATACTGTTTACAAGTAACACATAAAAACACAAACAAGTTGAATAACAAAGAAATAAAATAATATACCTTTGAACCTTAAATGTAAGGAAGATGGTGTAACTTGTTATTCAAGGAGTTGCCCATATAATAACACCCTGCTCTTGGAATCAATCAACCTTTCTCTTTTGACTCATGTATACTCTTAAGGACAACATACCTTCATTTCTCTGTTCATGCCATACTTTTTCATGCTTTGTCTTTTTCACTGCAAAGCACCCATGTATTTTTTATTGTTTATCATTAACCTAATGCTATAAGCAAGCAAAATTAAGTGCATCAAATTCATCAAAGTTTACAATCACATCAGGGAAGCATGAAACAGAAACAGATACTGAGTGTTCAACGATTTGGTAGGAGGTACTGTTAAAGATTTCTGGAAAGGGGCGCCTGGGTGGCTCAGTGGGTTAAAGCCTCTGCCTTCGGCTCAGGTCATGATCTTGGGGTCCTGGGATCGAGCCCCAAGTTGGGCTCTCTGCTCAGCGGGGGGCCTGCTTCCCTTCCTCTCTCTCTGTCTGCCTCTCTGCCTACTTGTGACCTCTGTCTCTGTCAAATAGATAAATAAAATCTTAAAAAAATATATTTCTGGAAAAAGGAGTCTGACAAGGGGGAAGGTGAGACAGACAATGCTTTGAAGAAACCAACAGCCTCCTAATCGATTTCATGGTTTCCAGTCAACCCTTCCTTTCAACTTTTCCTTAACAACAAATAAAAATGTTCCCAAAATAACAATTGGATTATATTACTTCCTGCACAAATTGTTCTCCCCACTGATCCTATCTTCACCAGTAGGGGTGTCTGTTTACTATGGTTAAAATCCAAAGTATGTGGGCTGAAATCCCAGCCCAAAGCTGGAGTCTTCCTTTTTCCCCAGAACCTTGAACATTCACTCTCCAGGACTGTGTTAACCCCCCAGAGCCCTAGCCCAATTTCTTGGGTCCAGATACCATGCTTAGCCATTATGTTGCTGGGTACTGATGATATGCCTACCTACTGCATCTAGGCACTAGCTAGGAATCATTTGCCAAAACTGAGAACCATGTCATGGCCTCCATTTGTGCCCATACCCATCTTTCATCAACTGAAATTTCCCCGTAGATGTATCAATGCTGCCTGGATCCCATCACCTTGTTTCCTTGAAGTCCATATATTGGACTGATGCTTCTCTTTATCTCTCGCCAACCCACCTCTGAGGTCCTAGATTGCTTCCTAAGCTCAGGTCTATATAACATGGTTCCATTTGCCTCTCCCCTTGCTGACTTGTAATCTCCGTTCTCTAAGGAAAAGAGCCTGGATGATGGGAAGCAAATGCACACAGGACTGAACTCAGCCAGAATTATCATCAGATTGAAAGACAGTGAGTTAATGCTATCGCCTTTAACACAGAGGACAAGCTATGCCCTCATCTAGATGGAGAGAACCCATTTAGAGGTCTCAAACCACTAAATGCTATGAGGTCATGGGTTAGAGGATAGTGACGTTTCAGAGACAGGAGATCCTGGTTGAAATAAATTTTCTAAGAAAAAGGAATGTGGGCATCAACACATAAGTAAGACATCAAGACATATTTACTTGTGAGCACATTTGTAGACACTCGAGCCCACACCTGTTTTATAATAACAGATCAGCCATGAGTAGGATAATTACCTTCAGAAATACTATAAAAGTACTAATGCTAAGGAAGGTATAAATAATTCTCCAAGTCATTATTGCTAAGGATAGTGTAGAATTTTCTGTGAGGCACAGTTAAGGGAAGAATTACTAACACACTGTCTACTGCATTGCATTTCAGATAAAAAAACGTTGAAAATAATGTAGCAAAGTGGAAAGAAAAGAGGCTCAAGTCTAGAGTTGTAGGTTCGAGGACTGATTCTTCTAAATACCCTGAGGCAGGCTTTTGGTCTCACTGGATCTCAGTTTTTATATCTATAAAATGGGCTATTAAAACCTGTTCTATCCCATAGGTTGTTTGGAAGAATAATACAAATATTATATTACCATGCAAAAGGTAATTAATGTGTTTATTATTATGGCCATTTAGACAGGCACAGTGTCTCATAATCAGGTTAATATAATGGCTTATTTTTGACATGCAAATGACCACTAAATGTTTTAAATCCTTCTTTAACACAGGAGATTTGAAGATCAGCTTTTGAAGCCAGGGTTTTGGGCAGAAACCAAGATAATTCAGCTGCCAGCTACAAAGTACTACAGCAAGTGCCAGAAACACGACTCATTTTTGAATTGGGAAAATATCTTTGCCAAACCATGTCTTAAGGGTTTTTATAGTTCTTTCCCACATGTCACCATGAAAATGTTATTTTTCATATCTCATTTTCGAATGGGGCCGTCAGGATAACAAGTATCGACTCTTGTCCAGCTCCAGGAAATTGATCCAGTTAAACTGAATCTAAGGAGGAGGAGTATTTTAGGGAATCCAGTGACTGATGTCTTGAAGGCATGGGCAGCACCGACCAAAATAAGCACGGGGGTCTGGTCTCCAGTTGCTGGCTGGTATTCCCAAGTCTGCTTCTGCACAGACAAGCTCCCAGATGAATATTCCAAAATCGGTATCAACACCTGGGAGGACATGGCAGTTGAGGAAATATTTGAAATATGTGACAACTAATCATGTTATAACTAAAGAGAAAATGCCCCTTCCACTCTCAACCGTCCCTATCTTGTGGTCACATTAGAAAAAGGAGATCTGTCCAGAGCAGATCACAACATCTACATTCCCGGCAGCTAGAACCTTCATGAAAATGGTTTGGGGAGGGATGAGGGCTCCGCTGATGTGTGTAGGCATCCAGGACGTGCTCGGGAATGTCCTCTCCCTCTTACACTGCCACCCTGTGCATCAGGAGGGATCCGGAGAGGCTGAAGTGATAGCATAAATAGGTCTGAGTTTCTTAGGATGGGTGTGAAACTTCAATAAATGAAGCCATTTATTATTAATAAATTATTAATTATTATAAATGATTAATTAATTCCTTTCATAAACAAAACTTTAATAACTGAAACACTTTCAAGGGACTCAGCCCTCCAAGAAGATCATTTTTTTAAAAGGTTTTATTTATTTATTTGAGAGAGAGAGAGAGCATGAGAGGGGAGAAGGTCAGAGGGAGAAGCAGACTCCCCATGGAGCTGGGAGCCCGATGTGGGACTCGATCCCGGGACTCCAGGATCATGAACTGAGCTGAAGGCAGTCACTTAACCAACTGAGCCACCCAGGTGCCCAAGAAGATCATTTTTTAAAGAACACCTAATAGAAGTTACTGCAAATAAACAACTCTTACAAGTTTACATCCCACATAGTTGCAATACCACAATAAACCACTTACATCCTACTAAGAAGTTTTGATATTAGTCAGATACAAAGCTATTCCCCTCACAATATTTGTTGTTCAACTTGGTGTATCTCTACTGGCCAAGAAGATTTTGCTGACTTTGAACTCCTGTAGCCTGGCCTTCTGAAAACCACAAGTTTCCTGAAGGTGCATTTTCAGACTCCTTACCTTTTCCACCTTTAAGTATTCCTGAGCTACGGGGAGCCAGCTAGAGACCAAGCAGGGGTGTGACACCGTACCCATGGCCTCGGTGAGGACGGGAAGAGGGTGAGGCTGGGAGTAGGAGGGGGAGACAGGAGGCTGGGGCGGTAACACATGTTACAACTCCTGAGAGCTTCAGACCAACCCATGGGCACAGACAGACAGGATACGTCTTCAGAAGTGAGCACGAGTAGGAGGTCATGACTAATTGAACACTGGGGGAGGGGAAGAAGAGGGAATCAATGACAACGCCTTTCGTTTCTGATTTGGGGAATGTGGTGAATGGCAGCGCCCTTAAATGGTGAAGACGAGCTTACTTTGGGGATGGGTAAAGGATGATGTACGCAGATCTGTGCATTTTACTATTGGTAATGGGATTCATACATCGATGTACGAGTGGGAAGTGAGAGATCTGGTTTCGAGTCACAGCAGGCATTTTTCCGCTGGCCCCAGAGAGCCCCACCTCCTGGCATTCCGGCTCGCTGTACACTTCTCACCTTGATGAACTGGCTTCCGACCAGCAAAATGTGGGAACACTGAGGAGACATCTCTCAAGATTAGGTTACGAAGACTGTGACTCCCATCTCGCTAGGGTGCCCTCTCCATTGCCTTCACAGCTGGCACACTTAGATGAAGCCAGCTGCTATGCTGGAGAGGTCCACGTGGCAAGGTTCTCGGGGTGCTCTCTGGCCAACTGCCAGCAGGCAACTGAAGCCTTTAATCCAAAAATATGCAAGGAACTGAATACTGCCTCCAGTGGCTGCGTGAGCCTTCACGGGCTGAGTCTTCAGATCACAATGTAGACCATCTGATGACACCCTGAGTCCCTTCTTTGTGAGAAGCCAGGAAGCAGAAAACCCAGTGAAACTTAACCCAGATTCCTGACCCACAGCAATTGTAAGACGATAAATGTGTGTCGGTTTAGGCCATTAAGCTTCTAGGTAATGGGTCTTGCCCCTACAGATAACCAATACATGAAGCGCTGGCGGTGGGACCTAGATTGGAGACTCACCAGCAAATGGATGGTTTATGCTAACATTTATGCTAAATGGATGGTTTATGCTGAAAAACTCAACAAAAGATAATGTGTAGTGATGGGGGAAAGGAGATTGGTATAGAAGCTGGAGGAATAGTAAACTTTTTTTTTTCTTAAAGATTTTATTTATTTATTTATTTGACAGAGATCACAAGGAGGCAGAGAGGCAGGCAGAGAGAGAGGAGGAAGCAGGCTCCCCGCTGAGCAGAGAGCCTGATGCGGGGCTCGATCCCAGGACCCTGAGATCATGACCCGAGCTGGAAGGCAGAGGCTTGAACCCACTGAGCCACCCAGGTCTCCCAGGAATAGTAAACTTTTTAAAAAAAGATTTTATTTATCTATTTGAGAGCTCGAGCTCAAGCTCCTGAGTGAGAAAGCACAAGCAGGGGGAACGGCAGAGGGAGCGACAGAGGAAGAGGGAGAAGCAGACTCCCTGCTGACAGGGACCCTGATCTGGGACTCGGTTCCAGGACCCTGGGATCACGACCTGAGCCAAAGGCAGCCGCTTAAGCGACTGAGCCACCCAGGTACCCCTGGAGGAAGAGCAAAATTAAGGGAGCGAGGGGGGACCACAAGCCTGAGGAGAACTATAAAGAAGGAGAGATCTGAAAGGTGCGAATTGGAAGGTTAAGGAAAGCGTGACCCAGTATCAAATGCTGAGATCAAGACTGAAAACTGCTTTTAGCAACATGGTGTTTTCTGCTTACTTTGATGTGAACAGTTTCAAAGAAGTGACCTGGCAGAAGGCAGATTTCAACAGACTGAGGAGAAAACACAAAGTGAGAAGGGAAAAGAAACTTCTTTGAAGAAGCAAAGCTGTTGAGAGAAGGAAAGAATAATGTGCTATTTGCAGTAAGATGAAAAGCCAGTAGCTTTTTTATGAGGGGAGAGAGACTTGAGCGTGTAAGGCCTTCTTGGTCATGCAAATTTTGATTACATTTTCTGGTATTTATAACTAAGCTGTTATAACAAAAACAATAAAGAAATAATGTTCATTCACAATCTTCCTGCCCTTTCGAAGGTGCTTATGTGTCCATTTGCATTTTACAGAACAACAAAGCATCACCTTTGTATATATTGTAAACATTTGCTAATGTTGTATATCAGCAGCAGAGTTGTTTTTAATATTGCATAATATTGTCAAGCTTGCATACTATAAATGATCTGTTTCCTATTTATTGGATCTCTAGGTTGTTTCCAACTTTTCATAAATGTAAATAACGCTGTGATTAATTGTGCAATGTTGCTCCCAAACAAAAACAGAGCAGCTCATCCTAAAAGATGTTTTCTGGATGCTTGCCAAAAGGAGCACTCTTCCAGCTACCCAGGGCTCTGAGCCGAATTCAATAAAAATTCATGCAAAAACTGCAAGGGCTCTTTCTTTTTGCTTTTTTCATTATCCCAGACTTCAAAAGCCCAACAGGTGGGTAGTTGAAATATACAGAAAGAGATCCCTGAGTGCTCAGATTGATGTTAAACTTTGAGTGAGCCCAAATGCTTTCCGTGAACCCACCCTAGGTTGATGTCTTTCTATCAACATCTAGAGGCATAAGAAATAGAGCAGAGGGTCTCAATCACCTTTCTTTTTTTACTTATCTAGTTTTCATATTTTTTTTTAAAGATTTTTTTCTTTCCTTCTTTGAGAGAGAGAGAAAGCATGAGCAGGGGGAGGAGCAGAGGGACAGGGAAAAGCAGACTCCCCACCCAGCAGGGAGCCAGATACCTGGCTGTATCCCAGAACCCTGGGAGCATGACCTGGATGGAGAAGACAGACTCTTAACCTACTGAGCCACCCAGGTGCCCCCTATTTTTCATATTTGAAGAAACGTGGCTGTCCTTAATAACTTACTTGCCATTGCACTCCAAGTAAAATAATCTACTCTCCCTTGGAGCACCAAGGGTGCCACCGGAAGATATCTTCCGTTTGAGCCTGTAGCAATTGTTGCAAATCTGCTAAACATTAGGTTTGCCAAATCCTTAAAAAGAATCGCTATCACATTTCTGGTGAGATGCTTTTTGAAAGGAAAAGCTTTTATTGCTTTTGCAGTGGTCAGCTGCAAGTTCACCACGTTTAAAATAGAAAATGTCATGCCTTTTTCCTTTTTCAGCTCCTGATTAACCTCTCTGTCTCTGAGATCACCCTTCTTTTGTTCATCCTGGTTTAAGATGATGAAGGAGTCTTATTTCTCAGGGCTAGCGCAAGTATGATAGTTACCTACAAAAGGACAAGGAGGTAAGTAAGCCCCTTACATACAATGTCTCATTCAATTCCTTGTAAAGATTGTTTTACAGATAAGGAATCAGAGTGGTTAAGTAGTTTGCCTTAAATCACAGAGCTCACCCATTGACTTGGGATTAGAAGCCAGGTCTCCGCGTTTTCGAAGTACAGCTTTGTTCTTCCTCCCTCAAAATGTTCTTTCTCTACCTTCCCCAGTTCTGTTGGGGAACTGCCCCATTGTTCCATTGATCAAAATTTTTGGATCAATAAGTGATAGTGTTGACTTGACTTTTTCAGGAAATGGTCCCTATTACTCTCCCTTGTCTTTTTGTTAAAGGGCTTACCACACCATCTGGCACAAAGTAAGACTTTGATAAATGGTAGCTATCATCGTCAATAAAAACAACTAACTGGGTGCAAAAATCTAGGACATCTGGCAGAGTTAAGTTGGAAGAGATAATGGCGAGGAGGTGACCACGGGGTGACCCCCAAGCCGGACCTGAGCAATTAGAATTTCCTTACCTCCTCGCCTTGCTTGGAATGTGTGATCTGCCCTTTCCCACAGTGGGAGTTCTTCTAATGCCATTGCCTTGAGGAAGGTGTCCTCGAGGCCATCCAGATGGTACACATGCCTGAAACCAGGTAAGGCCTCTTATGATGCTGGCAGGCATGTGCAGAGATCTACCCATCTTGTGGCTGCTTCAGATGAGCCTTGTAAGTTCTCTTGCTTATTAAACCTGCCACAGATCAGTCCGGAGTGACCTCCCTCTTAGTCTCTCCTTGCCCTCTGTGTATGGCAGTGGGGGGGCGGGGCAGTCTGTGAACCACCAAGGAATGTCCTAGCTGAAGCTACCACAGTGGGCAGGGGGCAGCCGTGGGTTCAGGGGAAGAGGCCGTCGTGATGCTGCTGGTGTGGATGGCAGAGATGAAGTTCTAGAATATAGGTGACGTTTGGTGGGGTGAGGTCCGGAGCCGATGACCAAGAAAGAATTCTTGAGACATCTTTGGTGCAAATGGTGCTTTATTAAAGTGCAGGGACAGGACCCGTGGGCAGGAAGAGCTGCTGCCCCCGGGTTGTGAGGGGTGGCAGGTTATGTACCATGGAGTTGAGGAGAGGTAAGGAAAAGGGAGGTTTCAGTAGAACTTTCATATGCTAAAGAGGACCTACAAGATACCGGATACCAGAGGCTTTGCCATTTCCAAGGTTGTTTTGCCCTCTTGCAAGGTATTAACATTAAGATGGGTGGGAATTCCTAAAGAAAAACAATCTGAGGGTTTTGAGGGGACGGGGAGGTTGGGGGAACCAGGTGGTGGGTATTAAGGAGGGCACGTATTGCATGGAGCACTGGGTGCGGTGCAAAAACAATGAATTCTGTTATGTTGAAAAGAAAAAAAAAATGGGAAAAAAAAAAAAAAGAATGTCACAGATGTCCCACCCAGGAGTGGGGGTGGGGGAAGGTTGGAGGGTGTCAGCTTTTGCTTTGATCTCAGCCAGCCTTCTGTTCCTTTATCAGTGGCAGCACAGTCGTGGGGCTCCAGTACTGCACAAAATGAAGAATTCTTGAAAGCAAGCAACAGAAGAGGCTCTCCACTAGTGGAAGCACTATTCTTGCCAGGTGGGGTTTTGCAGTCAGAGCCCTGCTCTGAAGACACCAACAGGGGGAGTAAGACTAGGTCTCGACCCCAGAGAGACCAAGACAAGGGGCTGGAACCAAAAGAGCCACTAGGGCTCAGAGAACAAATGGGGAGCTCAGTGTCCAAACAGGGTCTGACCGAGGGTGGGATTATAACAGCAAACTGAGTTACCCACTGGACACAGGCTCCTGAGCCCCACCTGCCGAGCCCTTTAAAATTGTTCCTCCCAGTCTATAGCTGAAAGAAAATGGGTAATATCTCCACCGTGAAATGACTACTCACTGGGAGAAAAAGTGACTGTAGGCACAGAAGTATGCTTCACTATGCTGGGGCTTGTACATCTCCAAGGGGTTACTGAAATTTTATGCAGAATTTAGGATTAGTGTGTGCTGTTTTGATGGGGAACAAATCCATCATTTTCTCAGTCTCAGAGCTTTTATCTGTCTCAGCATCGATGGTCCATGACCTCGCAAGGACAAAGGAACAATGTTTTAAAGAAATGTTCTTTTTAAGCACAAATACTACAGTCTAGTTTTTTCCTCAGTCAAAAGTCTGGTGAGTTGAGATGGGGTGTTCACCTTCTATGGGAGATTTTTCTCATACACCTGGGCCTCCAATTACCATTCTATCTTCCCATTTGCTCCTCTCTATTTTCAAAATACAGATTCAACAATTTCTGGTCCACTAATGAGCTCCATTCTTACTACATGGCTAAGCGTTTAATAAGTATAACATCTTTTTCAGATCATATTGTGGGTTCTTATGGGGTGAAGGCTACCATAAAATGGGCCCAGTCTGTTGTCCTGACACAGAGAAGAAGTGCCCTGTCTTCTCTCATTTCTTCCATCTTCCCCAACCGCTCGGGCCTTGCACATCTTTTACTCCCCGTCTTCATTCTTCAAAGCCCAGCTCAAATTTCATGTACTCTTTGGAAGCTTCTGGGATAACGTTAGCCCCCTGGAATTCTCTGCCTTCTCTGAAGTCTATACTACACTTAGGTGCTGGGAAAAATGCGTCAGGCAGTGAGCGTGTTGTAGGCAGGCTTTCTCCACCATGGCTCCACTCACAATAATTCTTCATTGTGGACTGCCTCTCCTCGCCCGGCGTGACAACACAATGTCTGCTAACATTGGCAAACAGCCCCCCCTGAGACAAATCACCTCTGGTTCAGAACCACTGTTGAAGCGTGATCTTTATGTATCAGGCGATGTGATGTGTCAGACTCTGTACAGACCTTATTCAGGGTCATAGCCCACTCTCCTACCTTTATCTTCCTTTACTGCCGTTCACCCCTGGCTTCTGAGCTCACCTTGGACTGTGCTTTACCTTTACAAAGCACTTCAAACTCTTTACAGGGCAGGTAATATATAAACACTTACTGCTTCTTTTACCCTTTGCCACACATAGCCCAGAGAGGTAAATGTTACCACTGCCTTCTAACAGACAGACACCGAAGGCTAAAAATCTATGTTCAATAACTGAACTCTAAATAACGAACACGAGAGCAGCGAAGACTCAAAGTCAGGATTGTCTGCTTCCAAAGTTCACGGTATTTTCAGAGCACAACGCTGCTTTGGTTACTTTCTCTCCAGAGACTCCTTGTTACTGCTCAACTGTATTTCAGCCTGCAGACCGGGGATCATGTCTATTGCCTCTTGGGAATACTGAGCATTTCTTAAGATGCCACAGGAATAGTTAATTCAAGGGAAAATTAATTTATTTAATTTTTTTTTTTTTAAGCTCTCCAGAACCCCACAAAAGAGAATGCTGGTATTAAGACCATTCATTTTCTACCACTTAAAACTACACTGCAACTGTTCAATACTTTTGAAGGGTCAGAAAATACATTCCAGGAAAAAAAAATAAGTCATCTCCATGATTTCTTTAAAGCACAACCCTAGCTTCATGGCATTTCCCTCATTTCCACAGGGTAAGCCTACTTGTCCAGTTTAATTCTTTTCCATTGATTGCTAGGATTTCAATCTCTTTAGGCCTTCTGCATTAGAGGCAGGAACAAGTCTGTTTTTCATTTTTCCCAACTTGAAAGGCTTGGAGTTTATCATATTCTTTCCCCTTTTAATGACCTGTAGAACTGAATTTCAAAAAACAAATATGCCTTTTAGGACAGAAAGCTCCAACTCAATGTTTGGATCTATATCACGTCCTCAAATTTGGAAAAGTAGAGGTTAAATTTTTCACTTCTGCTAACTCTTAGAAAGCATTTAAGGAAAAGTAGTCTTGATAAGCAGACTTCTGAAAGGAAAAAGGAGGAAACTAGCAAAGGCGTTGTGTTTTCTGTACAAAGGCTAGTTTCTCTCCTGAGATTGTGGTCAGCTGTCATCACGAGGACATTCTGTAGCACAAGCAGATCTGCTGAGGTTTCAATTATTTTACCGTCCAGGCGATTTCACACTTCCAATCACAACTACGGTTCAATGAGGCCAATGTTTTACAGCTGATGAAACGAAGACCCAGTGGCTAACTGACCCACTACCAATATTCAATTTCAAGTTCACCCAATTCCTGTCAGAGCAGAAGACTTTGATACATTTAAAGCTTTCCAGTTATGGTCAGGAAGTTTCCACTTAACCTTCGTCCAAAAATAAATCTTTATTACAGTTAAGAAATAGAAATATTAATATCGCTGTATTTAGAGGACAACTGTTAAATTAAGCCTTCCAAACCACCGCATGTAGGCTGAAGCTTAAGAGTACTACTAGCTCCTGAGAGATAATAGGATTTCTGAAAGTTGGAAAATAACTTAGAAATGATTTCACAGAACAAGGTGAGTTTATGTGTCTCACAACATACAGATTTCCTCCTTTTATAATTGGGAGGCAGAATTGGGAGGAATAGTAAAAGTTGTGGATACAGTGGAATCTAGATTTAGCTTTATGAACTAGTAGTTATCTATAGCTTTACTAACTAGTAGCATGCTACTAGTTAGTAAAGGTATGCTACTTCACCTCTGTAAGCCCATTTTTATTTTAATGGGAGGTGAACCAGATGACCTTCCAGCACTAATGTTTTGTGACCCCATTATGCTTACCTTATCCTTACAGGAAAATCCCAAATAGGAAGATAAACATATTATGACTTTAGATTAGCGTTTTTTGTTTCAAAGTTGCCGTGACTTTTCTCTCAGCCGTAGCCTTCCACACTTGATGGCCTCTCACTGTTTTTCTCTCTAGAGGTAGCCACAGAAGCAATCACGTTGTGAAGGATGTAAAAACCTCTGTACCAAGGGGCACCTGGGTGGCTCAGTCAGTGAAGCGTCCACCTCTTGGTCTTCGCTCAGGTCATGATCTCAGATTGAGCACTCACTGAGCATGGAGTCGGCTTGGGACTCTCTCCCTCTCCCTCTGCTCCTCCTGCTTGTGCTCTTTTTCAAATAAATAAAAACAGACAACCACATCTGTACCAAAAAATCAAAATGATCTCCCTCAAGTTTTTGAAAGTTTTTGTTTCTTTGAGTTAGTGTTCCTCTGTAGATTCTTTTCTTCCTGAAAAGAAAAAAATCTCCCAAGCCCCTCCTCTACTCTCATAGAGCTTGTTTATTAATAGAATATGTCTCAACTGCCTCCTCATAGCAAACAGTTATCTTACGATTTGAATTTAGAAAAGGAAGACTTGAGTAATAACTAATATTTACATACTCCTTTCTATGTTCCAAGCACTGTTTACATGCTCTACGTAATAGGAAGGCCTTTACGCCTCAGAGAACTCAATGAAGTAGCTACGTATATCCCTTACTATTCAAGTCTATCCAGTCCCTGGCTTTCATGCTTGGAGGTCAAACAGAGGTCAGTGAGCAAGTCTGCTTGGCTGGGAAACTGAGTTATCTGAATCTACTTCAGTATCCCCACTTGGGACGGTGAAAGACTTGAGCTTAAGGAAAGCAAACAATGGTGCCCCAAAGTGCAAATCTATTTGGTTCCTCGGTTGCAACAGCAGGGTTTAGAGGGAGAGGTCACACAGGGAGGGTTGTCTATCCAGTTATCTCTGGTTCACAGCTCAGGTACCTGAAGAACAGGTGGGTTAAGGAAAACTGCCTCAGGCCTTATGCTAATATGAGGCAGAGCCAGAAAGGTGATCCAGGCACTTAGGCACCCAAGTCACCTAAGTCAACGCCATGCTGGTGGCTTGATCGCCCAGCTAAAACTTCACTTTCCTTTGTGAATGGTGGTGTCTCCATATGTACAACGCCGTTCTCCTGGATAGGTCCTTGGGGAGCTTAGCCAGAGTTCCCATTCCATTTTTTTTTTTTTTTTTTTTTTTTTAGATTTTATTTATTTATTTGACAGACAGAGATCACAAGTAGGCAGAGAAGCCGGCAGAGAGAGAGGAGGAAGCAGGCTCCCTGCTGAGCAGAGAGCCCGATGCGGGGCTCGATCCCAGGACCCTGGGATCATGACCTGAGCTGAAGGCAGAGGCTTTAACCCACTGAGCCACCCAGGTGCCCCCCCATTCCATTTTTTTGCAGAGCTCAATCCGTCAACAGTGATTAAATGTTCTATTAGCACCACTATAAACAAGTTTGAGATTATGAAATTTGTTTTTTCTACAGTTTAAGAGTTGAATCACAGGTCTTTAGGAACAGTGATGTTCCATTTAGTCGCCATCTTTAATGAATTCTGACACAGGGGATGAAGCAGTGATCTCTGTCATCTAGAAACAGGAAAAGCAGACTCCCATAGCAGATAAATGCAGGTTGAAGTGCAGTGGATTCTCGGTCTGGGTAATCCCTCTCATAATGTCAGCAAAGTTAGGGTCCCCGAGAACCACGGCTTGTCAACTAATCACACTTGGGAGAATTGCTCCCCATCACCAGTTGAGTTCCCACCTCTATGTAGTTTTTCAATATTTGCTGAAGTATTTTATGAATGATACCAGCAATGATTTCCTTAAGAGTTCACTCCAGGTTCTCATGAAATTATGCAAAACATGGGTTCCCTGTATCTTCATGACTTACTCTCTTTGGGGTCAGCAGATAGCTGTGCAGGTAGAAATCCAGAGGATAGCTCCTGTTTTCCTGTTAAATAATACCTTATCGGTTAACCTGACAGGTAATATCTCTAGAAGTTCTAGTGAAAAATAAATCCATGCTTGGTTTCAAAGTCAATTTACACTTTCACAATAGCAACAAGGAAGGCGAGGAATAAAGCAAGACTAAGAGAGTATTCATAGCTCCTTGGAGGCCTTCCACATGACAAGCGTCCTGGCTCTGCCCAGCATTCAGTGTCTGCTTTTGAGTCACCATGAGGGAGAGAGTCAAAGGTATGGGGCCGGGGCCAGGACACCCCAGAAGCCACACCTTACACACGGGGCATACTCCTGCAAGGAGAGAAAAGACGTCATTGTAGTGAATTGCAATACAAAAAGCCCATGAGGTTCCAAAACTCTGATGCTTAACAACATAAAAGTGAAATTTCCAAGTGTACACCTAGTATCTCTAGTCATTTTAGATTTTCTGGTGGAAAGCGCTGAGACTCGGTGTGTAGAGCACTCAGGGAGAACTGGCCTTAGATCTTGGTTCTAACCAGACCCAGTCATTACCACTTAGTGACTTGACTGAATCACTTGCCTTTTTCTAAGCTAGTCATTCTTTCCATGCAGAGAGAGGAGCAGATCTCATGAGCTCTATGGCCCCTACTGGATCCAAGAGGCTTGTGGGTTTTGCTTATGTTTTTGAACTCTGACCACCCAATCTGCCTGATTGTCACATCATTTCTAATAGATACCATCTGTTTAACTCAGCGAAGAGGTTTCATATCACTGTAAAATATCCCTTGGAGATCTCAAAGTTCTGTCCCAATCTAAACTGTTAACTTTCACTAATGAGGCTGTAAATCTCACCCAGTGAGGGCTGACCAATACTTCCAGAGGCAAGATACGCCAAAAGAAAGTTTAACCAACCCAGTTTCATCAAAACTCATTTCTCTCTTTGGCCTCTGGCTTATCAAATATCCAGGGGATAATTTTAGGTTAACTAGTCATTATTTGAGTATACTCCTTAGCATAAAGGTCCATAGTTGTTGTTGTTATAAAGGTCCATAGTTGTTGCTGTTGTTACTGTTTCAGTTGAAATACACTCACATTCTTTGTGTTTTTAAAGTACTTACATACGTAATAACCATGAATCTAACTGGTCAGTGGTGAAAACTGTGAAGCATGTATATAAATTCTGTAATCTGTATCACCTGAACACTTACCAAAAAAAACTTTTTAAAAATGTAATAATCATTGCCATATTTTCTTGCGATTTTTATTTTAAAGATTTTATTCGAGAGAGAGCGCGCATGTACTCCTGAGCAGGAAGGTGGGTGTGGGTCATGGGGGCTGGGGAGGAAAGCAGAGGGGAAGCAGACTCCTTGCTGAGTGTGGAGCCCAACCTGGGACTCAATTCCAGGACCCTGAGATCATGACCTGAACCGAAGGCAGACGCTCAACCGAGGGACCCAGGTGCCCTGCTCTTGTGATTTTTACAATTTAAAAGTAAGTCTGTGTTCTCACAAAGGCTTGGAAAAAATGTAACACGTTTGACTTACAAATGATTAACAAAATCCTGCGTTTTGTTACTGCAGAGCTGTCAAGTAGGCCAGAGGTCAGTTCAAATCAAAGGCAGTTTTAATTTTAAAGGCAACAATCTTCATAGGCATCTACCTGGAATCCCTGAGAGTGCTGCTCTAAGGGGCTCCCGTCCGGGAACGAACCCCTCCCCCCACCGCCAGTGGTGAGCAGGGAGGGCCGGGAGCGCCCCCCTACAGCTGAGGAACCGGTGTGGCGGCCATGGCGATGCTCTCAATGGCGCACTCATCCGTTCCTCTGCGGATCCGGAAGTACCCGTTTTCCCCCCAGCTGGCGCCCCAGCTGTTCTTTACAATCCAGTAATCCATGCCAGAGGCTGCGTCGGTGCCGTAGCCCACCAGCAAAACGGCATGATTCGTCAGCTCGAAGGGGTTGAAAGGGTCCCGCAGGCCCGTGTGGTAATAGATCCCCGAGCGGTAGTGGAAGAAGTCATTGTAGACTTGAAAAGCGACGGCCATGGGCCCGTGATGGACCAGCTCGAGCTTCATCAGGGCCTCATTGCAGGCCCCGTAGAAACCGCCCACGTAGTGGTACTCGGAGGAGTAGTAGCGGGGGCAGTCCTTCTTGGGATTGCACGGCGAATCCGCGGCTGTGTAGGGGAAGCAGGCCTCTTCCACCAGCCCGAAGTCTTGGGCGTATTTTCCTGCGATGAGGTACGGGAAGCCACCTTCACAGCCTGAGGAGGAATACCACACACACTTATCACCCCTCCGTGGAGAGCGGCACGGAAGAAATGGTCCCCTCCCCCACCCCTTTCTTTTTCTACTCCATTAATTCTCTGCTACACTGAGGAGCTGTTCTTAGCTTAAATGCTACTTGGTCCACTGGCCCACAGCCCTCTGAGTACCTGTCCTCTCATCTCCATCGCATGAACACACAGTTATCTGGCACCTGGGGTGGAAGTAACTATAGCCTAGTGCTTAGGTGGGGAGGCTCTGAAGCCTGACCATGCAGGTTCAAATCCTAAACTGTGGGAAGAATTTCACTTCTCTGTCCCTCTGTTGACTTGTCTGTAAAATACAGATAGGAAGAGAACTTTCCTTGTGGGAGTAAATTAGTTACTTCATGTAAAATCAGGACAAGTTGGCCACTCTTGTCATTATTAAATAGCCAGACACCACAACATGGCTCTTCCTGAAGGAAGTCTGCTCTGACCACCTCCTGCAAAGAAGGTCTAAATCAGGTTCCCATCACCCTCCTCCAGTCCTGGCCATATTATGCACATCCACAAGCCTGTATTTTTTCTTCAACGTTCCCTTGATTCTTTAATTTCTACTTTCCTCATTTCAGTCTAAGCTTCATGAGGGTAAGGACTGTCTTTGATACTCAGTCCCCAAGGCCTAGAAGTCACCTTGGTGGTGTTTTATAAATATTTCAGAAAGACTAAAAGGTCCAATGACAAAGAATCATTCCTAAGCAGTTTCACTTTCTAGTGGCCAAATCTGGGGATGACAGCAGAAAACTTTACGATGAGAATGTTTTGCTCTAAATCAATGGAAGCTGGGCTTTCTACATCGTCACCCAAGGCCTGTTCTGGAAGCCAAGTACACATCTGTCACTCTCCCCTAGAGAGAAACCAGTGTTAGCGTGGCTGTAGTATGAATTCGGATTCAGAGTGAAAGTTTAGTTGGAACTGAAACTTTAATATTTAGAATCTATGTGGCCTTCAAAATGTTATAGAACAACTGCACATCTGTCCTGGCTCTGTAAATAGGGCTATAAATAGGGCTGTCTACCTCTCAGGGTTTTGAGCGTTGTTGGATAACGTACATAAACAGCCCCGAAGAGCTGGTGCTCACTCAGTACAGAGTAAATACTGCCATTTTGCTGAATGGTGCAGTGAATTCCATGAGAAGCACTTGTTAGTAAGTGAGAAGGCTTGAACTCCAGAACTTGCACCCAGGCGCTCTGACTGTAGACACTGTGCTTTGTGCCACACCATCTTTTTACCTTTGTCGACCATGGCCAGCTACACCCAGGTAAACAGCGCCTGAAATACGACACTCACCTTGAGCATACTGGCTGCAAGAGACCACCTCCTGAGGGCTCAAGATCGGGGTCTGCGTGTTGTTGGTTAGTATACGGATTCGTGCTTCCAGCATTCCCATCGAAGCAAATGCGTAGCAGCTTCCACACGATGCTGGTGATCAAAAGCAAAGACATGTAACCTAAGGGAACTCTGAAACACAAAGCAACATGGACACATCTACAAATCCGAGGGAAGAGATGCAGTTAATATATTTATACCGAGTGCTGCTGCTGTTGTTCATAAGGATCAGTCCAATACAGACGATTCAATCGACAAATCCTATTAACCGCATAGGCAAACATAAAGATCTCAGCTTTTTCACCAAAAGGCAAATGTTATGACATGGGGCTTTCCTTGAGACTATTTTAGGAGGCAAAACAAAACAAAATGAAACCCAAAACATTCCCCTTGTCTCTGCAAAGCATTTGACAGTATTCTTGACAATGAAGAAATGATATAGGTCTATAGCACATGGAGCCTCTCAGTTGAGAGATCCCTTTGGAGGGATATATGTGAGCTGAGCTTTTCAGTATCTCAAGAGCAGCATTTTCTTTTTCTTTTTTAAAGATTTATTTGTTTATTTGAGAGAAAGCACGACCAGCACGCACACAGGGCAGAGAGGGCCAGAGGTGGAGGGAAAAGCAGACTCTCTGCTGAGCACAGAGCCCGATGCAGGGCTCGATCCCAGGAGCCTGGGATCATGACCTGAGCCAAAGGCAGACAATCAATGAGCCACCCAGGTGCCCCTAGTGATGCCTTTTTAGATACAATACAATCTCCTAATGCAGCCTTTGTTCTTTTCAGTTTATAGGTCTGCATCTACTTTAAAGAATCTTCACATTTTCTTCCCCATCATCTTGTCACTAAATAGGCCAAAGTTAACTGGCACATTTTGTTTTTAGAACCATCCAAGTAACACTATCCTTGGGACCCTGCTTTCAAATATAGAGTGTCAAAGAACTAGATTAGCGAGAATAAACTGACAAAGCCAGTGTTCCTTTCATGAGTCTTCTAATAAATAACATCCCAGGAATCTGGAAATGGCCCCATTTTGATCATCCGGCATTCCTGGGCCATAGCGGCCACAGAAATAATCACTCTTGCTACTAAACACAGAACTCTTCTCATCTGACCATCCAGCACTGTGAGAGGGCTAGGCCATGTGTCCATCCAAGAACTGAGTATGCTGTTAACAGAAGACACCATGGGAATGAGGTAAGGAGATGACTTTCCTCAAGCCAGTGACGTTCCCAGAAGAATGTGTCAGCTGCCAAGAAAATTAATGCCTCTCTTCAGTCAAGGCTAGAATGCAGATTTTAAAAGGTCTATTATCCCTTAAGAATACTACAGCTTAAAAAAGAATAAGGGGGATCTGGGGCACCTGGGTGGCTCAGTGGATTAAAGCCTCTGCCTTCTGCTCAGGTCATGATCCCAGGGTCCTGGGATCAAGCCCCACATCGGGCCCTCTGATCCGTGGGGATTCCTCCTCTCTCTCTCTCTCTCTCTCTGCCTGCCTCTCTGCCTACTTGTGATCTCTGTCTGTAAAAATAAATAAATAAAATCTTAAAAAGAAAAAAAAAAAGAGTAAGGGGATCTGACCCATTCAGAGGTCTGTAGTGAATACATTTCCACCACCTCAAATAGGTAATGTTATTTTTACATGGTTTAAGTGTATTCAGCTATAGCTTCCCACAGCAGAGAACACACTGAGCTAAGAAGAGGGATTTGGGAGTCTTCTCCATCCTCAGCCTGTCACTCAGCCGTGTGGCCCTGGGCAAGTCACTGGACCTTCCTGGCATTTCTTTTTATCTTGTGTGTAAAATGAACAGCGTGGAACAGACAGGGTTAAGGTCTCTGCATTCCAGTGCTAATGGTACAGATGGTATTTATTTATTTATTTATTTAAAGATTTTATTTATTTACTTGTCGGAGAGAGAGCGAGAGAAAGCACAAGTAGGCCGAGTGGGAGGCAGAGAGAGAGAGGAGGAAGCAGGCTTCCCGCTGAGCAGAGAGCCCGATGTGGGGCTCCATCCCAGGACCCTGGGATCATGACCCGGGCCGAAGGCAGCGGCTTAACCCACTGAGCCACCCAGGTGCCCCTACAGATGGTATTTAGAACAAGGCTTAAATGAACTAGAGTTTGGACAGTAGGAAAACACTGCATTTCCTAACTAACGTGATCTGAGAGACATTCCCCCTCTCTCTTGAAGATACAATAGTAAATAAAGACAGCATAGCGCAGAGAAGAACCCAGAAAGTCCAAGCCTTCCAATTTCCTAGCTTCTCCTCCCTCTCAAACTTGGAAGAAATCCAGCTACATGGCTAATGCTTAAAGCTGCTTTCAAGTGTAAAGGTGAGACCTCATTTGTCCTGCCAATATTTCTTCTTTTCATTAATCTTAATTTACTCTCTGAATACAGAAAAGCTGTGAATTCCCTTAACTTGGGTAATTCTGAATTCTGAGTGTTCTAGAATGCTGGTGTTCCTGAAGTCAGTGGAAATTTCCAAGTAGCCCTGTTTTTAAGAAGAGAAAATAACTAATATTTTCCCCAACCTTAAGTAAAGAAAACCAAAAGGAAGTCAAAAGGGGAACCTTAAAAATTGCCCATGTCTATACAAACTATATTTACAGCACTCAAACAATATGGGACATCAGAGATAATAGCTTTTGCCAAGCTACAAGAAAACCAGTGTCAAAGAATTTGGCTTTAAAGAGTCTAATTTCTGCCCCCTTGCAACACCCCCCCACAAGATTATTGTCTTGTCACCAGTCAGCTGCATCTTTTAGGAAGTAAGTGGAACTAAACTTCTATTTTGGCCATCTCCCAACCCCCCGATGAATTTTAAAAACTCTCTGTGAAGTAGTTACCCTTTGGTATTTTAGTATTTTGCTTGCAGATCTTGCTAAACGGCAAGTCCCTAGGCCAAGAGCCATGCCACAGTAGTCTTTATATCCCCAGCCATTAAAAAAAACATCTTAACAGATGTTAGATGCTCTATAAATACTCTGTAATACAGCAAAAGCAACCATGCATCAGGCCGTCAACACTTGACATACATTATATACTTAATCCTGTCAGAGAGGTATAGGGAATGCTTGATGACAGTAAATTTTAATCCTTCCTTAATATCCCTTTAATTTCACTTTCCATTCATTCCTCAATTTACCTTCAAAGTTCTCTCATTTCCTAACCCCCTTTTCCAAAAAAGCCCTCCCCAGGAAAGGAAAGGTAGGGGAGAATTTTCAGGATCCATATGTTCTCTAGAGCGGAAGAGTCCCAGAAGAATGTGTAGAAGCAAAAGCAAAGAGAGGAGATCTCTGATGTCATCTGTAGGACAGGATCGTGGCTGGCTGGTGGCTCTAAGATCTGCTCGAAGCTCTGCCCGCTCAGAACACTTGGCAAGAACTCACTGAGCATGGAACTGAAGGGCTGGTGGTGACTGCTGAGAAGTGAGAGGGGCTGATTATCTCTGAGTTTCTAGGGAAGGGGAAGGACAATTTATCTTTGGGTGTTATTAATTTATAATCCTCTCAGGAGACGCTAATCAGAATGTTTCTAGACAACAAATACTACATCTATTTTACAGTAACAAATCAGTCATGCATACTATAATTATCTTCAAAATGAACTGAGAAGCAATAAACCTGAGTATGGCATAAATGATCTTCCATGTCATTGTTGGCTAAAATTTAGGATAATAGGATAATTTGCTACCGAGTACTATTAGAGGAAGAGTTATTAACTATTCGTATTGGATCAAATTTCCAGAAATAATGGGTAAAATGCAATAAGAGTGATACTTTTCGTAAATCTGGGCTGTGCAAAGCCTCCATTCAGGAAGCGGGGTTAATACTTACCATCATGTGTCATGTTCTGACAGAAAGTGAATTAAAAATGTCCTTACACAGTTCAAAAAATCTACTTTACCAGAAAAAAAAATTTAAAGGATGCATTTTTCTGGGCTCTTACAATAATTAAAACTAAATGATGGGGGGCAAGGAGAGGTGGAGAGTGGGTGGACAAGTAGCAAAGAAGGATTCCACCAAACCACTTGTAGGAGGAAGACCAATTTTAACTCCAGGTGATCCTTTGTTTCTACAGGAGTCTCTCCTGCGAGAGAGGGCAGGAGTTTGTCTTACCTATTACTGATTAATTTCATTAGCTAGCTAGAACGTATTTTGAAAAGTATGCCCAAGAATGCTGGGCTCTGCTGGAGAGCTTATCTATTATCCAGGTCTGTCATGGATACAAAAGGAAGAGGTGGCCATTGGCCATGTATGTTCCATTTCTTTACTATAAAGTGGATCATGACTGTTGCATCTCTGTATGCCCTGAATCTACCCAAGAGCGTGGCACATAGTAAATGTTCAATAAACATTTCCAAATGAATAAATGAAAAATCAGGCTTTTTTACCTTGGTTTCGAACAAGACTAACAAAATTGGTACCATGAACATTTCTCCAATCCCATGATGCTGGCAAACGTAACATCTTCTCATTTATGTCAGCAGTCAGTGGTGCAGGTTTGGGCCTAGGATGGAAATACACATGAGACTTCAATATAGAGTCTTTCCTTTGCGGATGACTTCCTAACCTTTAATTCCATGACTTTAGCTACCTGGCTGCCTAGAATCTAGATTCTGGCCTAAAGAGCACTTGTCCCATCAGAGTTTCCATTATACGACATGTCCATTATGCAATGTATCAATTACACCACTAAGTTGTGTCAATGGCTTTTATTATCTGTGTCTTTTCCAGGATCTATTTCTTCTATGAAATGACACTGGTTCTATACATCACGGAGATGCTACTGCTAGTATGCTTAAATAACTGCATTTTCTTAAACAGATTTTGACCAAGAAAGTAGACACATGGGAAGTTAAAGATGGCCTTTGAAGGATACAGAGAAAAGAGAGGAACTACCAAGGTTTGACTCAGGAGATGGTTGGCAGTGAATAGTGAGGCAGGTGGAAAAGAAGGGAAGGAGGCGCAGAAATTAGAGGTCTGAGGATAAAGTAGACTGACCAGCTCCATCAACAACAGACAAAAATGCTTCATCAGTATCGAACTGCAGCCTATACAACGTAGTTGGAAAGTAAGACATGAAAAGCAGAGTTGCCTGGAACAATAGATAGACACATTGTTTGGAAATGAGAAAATCATCCTACAAGCTTCTCCATATTAGCAATTTAAGACAAACAGCATTCCGGCTCTCCAAGTCTGCTAAATGACTTCAGTGTTCCATGTCTTTGTGCTGCTACTCCTTTTATCTAAAATGCCTGTTGCCCACTACTTAGAAGAAATCCCTTTAGGGGTTTTTCCCTGATTTCTAATTTAAGAACTGCTCCCAGAGCAGCCCCTGGTCACCAGACCCCAAGTAAAACTCATTGCTCTTCTCTTTCAACTCTTTGGTTAGGACACTACTATTATACCCTGATAATATGCATCTTTTCTGATACTGTAACTACTTGAATTTCTCATTCAACTTGGCATTGCCAGACTGCACTATTCCAACTTTTCAGTGGTTATCCTGTACTTTAGACCAGATTCCAATTTAGTCACTGGTAAAGATTATTTCTGGACTTCTTTGTGTCCTCTGTAAGTACTCCCAAGGAGCTCCCTTCTGCACATGCTCCTTTTAGAGAGGATGTTGAGTCAAGGCTAGGACACAATGGAAGGGAGATGAAATAAAGGGAGAGAAAAAAAAATCGCATGTTAATAGCCATCATAACCTTGAGAATTATTAAAAATAGACAGCACATTCCATACAGAAATGTCAACTTTTCACTAAAATATTAACTAAGCTGGGACACTGCTGGAAGCTGTATGTGACACAGAGATGAACACGAGATGGTCTTTGACTGTATGAAGGTCAGCATTAAGAGACATGAAACAGAGCAATTACCATCACAAATACAAAGAAGTTATAATGTCATAAAATATACAACTTAGATAGTACCCATGGAATAACCAAGGTACATAAAAAAAGCTATGCACCATGAAAACTGTTTATATAGGGCAGGGGAAAAATCAAACCAAGAAACAAATCTTGGATACTTCCTTTAAGATTTGTAAGTAAAAATTTGTAACTAAAAATTAGGGTATGAACAACTTTTGGATGGAAATAAATAGTTTCTGTGATTTCACACTGAGAGGCCAAAAGATTTGATCAATCAACAGATATTAACTAATTGTCTTGTATATACTTAGGAATACACTATGTAATTTGAAAGATAAAGAAGGAATAGAAGTTTGGCAGCAAAATGTAATTTCAGAGCAGGTATCTTAGGGTTATACTGACCTCCTACAAGTGATTTCACCACTTACTAGCTGTGTGACATTTGTCAAAGAGTTTAACATCACAAAACTCCAACTGACTCCTACTAAAATGGGTATAATCACCTGTACCTCAAAAGATTATTATAAAAGCTCAACGTAGTAATGATTAACAAGTGCTTAGAACACTTCCTGTCTCTGCAAATCCTTAATAGAGTAAGCTCTTATGATGGTAACTACCACCATCATCATCCACGTCAGTAACAGGACTAAACATGATGCAGATACATTTATTTAAGCAACCATCTGGCCCAAAGCAGGCATTCAAATGTTAACTTGCTTCTTCCTGGCATTCTATAAGGCTGGGTGTTTGCCTATCAAGGTACAGACAGACAAAACCAACAATGTGACAATCGATCTCAATGATGTGAAAATGAAGAGTGAAAGAGGAACTGGTGAGACAGGAAGACTGCCAACATTACTGGTGCACTACCCATTACAGGCTCTTCCTTTGGCTCTAGATTCCGTAAGAATCTGGTGAAAGCTTGGAACTCAGGGAGATGACCATACCCAATACATTATTCTACACTTCTGGCAGTCTCAATGACTCTGTAAACCTCAAGTTAAGAATCTCTGAAAGATTCTATTATGTCACAGGATTCTTCTAAAAGAACTAATTCATGTTCAAAAATGCTACCGAAAACCAAGTAGCCAGACCACAATGTCTGCTTTGGTATTTTCCATTTCACTCAGTTCTACCTCCTACCTTTAAACTTCTGAATGGAGCCTTAGCCTTAAAAGCAGCCCTGCAGAAAGCTAGCCTTTCTCTAAAACAAAGATGGTCGGGTGGAGGGACAGAATCATCAAACATAAAAGCAGCATGGCCCATGAGGCATGGCCACGCAATCGTGTCTGAGGCTCAGATCTTTCACATGGGAGCTCTGAGACCTGTAGGCTCAAACGCTGACACCTCATCCTCTCACGCTCCTTTGGATTTTCACTGAACAGTTCTCGACTTCCTGTCTCACACGTACAGTAGAACTCTGTCACTTTAGCAAACCTGAGAAGGGACACAGCGTGCTCCCTTCCCTAATTCCCATTAACCAGAGTGTCTCATGGACTAGAAATTCCTCAGAACACACTTTAATACTGTATGAGATTCTTTTGAGAAAGGGGCAGAATAATGAGAGAATGCTATCAGTTGCGATAGGAAAATTCTCCATATAGCCTCGTAGTTGAAAAACGTCAGAGTGTTAGGATTATTAGTCTGCGAATGAAAAAGTTAGAAATGCATTTCAGTTAATTAACCAATTAGTGGCCTGTTCAAGTAAAATCTGAACCAAAAACTCTATAGATGTTAAGGAAATAATCATTGTATTCTCTGAAAACTGGAGAATGTTTCAACATACTAAGAGAGAAAATAACCTACCTACACAATTTACTGAGTCCCACTGACTCCCTATTGGTTTCCAGTTCTCTGCCCCACAGTTATACCAATTTCTCCTGGAACAAAGTATGGCATCACAGGAATATCCTTGGCCATTTAACCCATGTTAAAGGACCATATATTCTGGTATATATAGTTTGGAGGAAATTTTTAAAAAGTCTGCCAAATTCCTGACTCTATAAATTCAAAGTCTATCTCCTCTCCCTCTTTATCCATTCGTCTGTTGATGGACATCTAGGTTCTTTCCATAGTTTGGCTATTGTAGACATTGCTGCTATAAACATTCGGGTGCACGTGCACCTTCGGATCACTACGTTTGTATCTTTAGGGTAAATACCCAGCAGTGCAATTGCTGGGTCATAGGGTAGTTCTATTTTCAACATTTTGAGGAATCTCCATGCTGTTTTCCAGAGTGGTTGCACCAGCTTGCATTCCCACCAACAGTGTAGGAGGGTTCCCCTTTCTCCACATCCTCGCCAGCATCTGTCATTTCCTGACTTGTTCATTTTAGCCATTCTGACTGGTGTGAGGTGATATCTCATTGTGGTTTTGATTTGTATTTCCCTGATGCCGAGTGATATGGAGCACTTTTTCATGTGTCTGTTGGCCATCTGGATGTCTTCTTTGCAGAAATGTCTGTTCGTATCTTCTGCCCATTTCTTGATTGGAGATGCAACATCGGGGGTTAAGGGGGCAGGAGAAGAGTAAATGAAACAAGATGGGATTGGGAGGGAGACAAACCATAAGTGACTCTCAATCTCACAAAATAAACTGAGGGTTGATGGGGGGAGGGCGGTTGGGGGGGGTGGGGTTATGGACATTGGGGAGGGTATGTGCTATGGTGAGTGCTGTGAAGTGTGTAAACCTGGTGATTCACAGACCTGTACCCCTGGGGATAAAAATATATTATATGTTTATAAAATATAAAATTAAAAAAAAATAAAAACAAAGCAAACAAACAAAAAACCAAAATTCGAAGTCTATTTGACCCAATCTCCTTAAGTAAGAAGTAAGCTATGGGGTGTGTAAGCTAAAGATGGGAAGTGTCGCTTCTGGCTGAGGGTAGTTAGTAGAGATAAATTGATATAGAGGAAGCAATTTTTTTGCTGGACCTTCTAACAAAGAGGTTTTGAGATTTTTATAGGTGACAAATCTGGGTTATCGTAGGCTAGGTGAGGGATAATTGAAGCAAAGGGAGCAACATGAATGGAGGTACCTTGAAAGCAAAGATTTCGGTAATTGTGTGTCATATTGTTTGAAAACGGGCCATGGTACTAAATACAGGCATGGTCACATTTAGATGGCTTTGGTTACCAGTAAATGTATTAAGAGATAACAGGGAGTGACACAACCATAGCTGGATACAGGAAGATGAAACTGGCATTTCAGAGAATGGCAGAGTGGGGCCCGGGAGGGAAAGAGACCCAAGAGATAGCACTAGAGAGACAGGAGGTGGGAGGCTGATCATAATGCGGCAGAGAAATGATCAAACCCTACACCAGCATCTAGACAACGGCCAGGGAATGATGGAAGTGGCAGATGTTGTGAAAGCAAGACCCATCAGTAGGACTCGGAGAGCACCAGAAGACCAATGGAAAGGAGAGGGAGACAGAACAAAGATAACCTAAAAAGTTTAGGCTCCCATGGCCAATAGAATGGTGGGCAAACCAGGGAGAGCAGGCTCAAAGGGAGGGTGGTCTTCAACACAAATACCTTCACTAGTGATACAGGGATATATGCTTTATTACCTGGGCATTCTCCAGCCACTCCGGCCACCGCCTCTCCTCATCATGTCTCTCAGGGTCAGTGTCTCATATTCCATGTATCTGGTTGCAGTCCAAGACTTCTGCATGGTATTGATCGCTTTCACAAACTCATCGTTATACTTGTAGAGCCTATGAGAGCTGCCAACAAAAATAAGGTAGCCTCAGTTATCCTCTTTATTGATGTAATTAGCCTCCATTAAAAGAGGTACCCTTATGCTCTGGACCTAAGTGGAAAGTGTAATCATCTTTCAGGAAGGCATTTTTTTTTTTTAAATGTACCTGAACCACTTTATTCAAATCTATAAAATAATCTTTATTTTATGTTTTTAGTATAAAAATCCATAAGCTAAGTGCACCTCACTGCAGAGAGAGACATATGATACTGAATTTCCATAGCAATGGTATAGTCAAACATCACATGTTCAGAACACAAAATTTAGATAAACTGAAATGATCAGATAAAATAATCAAACTTCAGAAAACAAAAACTGAACTATTAAGGATCCCTGAAATATTCTTTAAAAAACATATTTTATTTATTTATTTGACAGAGAGAGACAGTGAGAGAGGGAACACAAACAAGGGCAGAGGGGCAGGGAGAATCATGGGGAGCCTGAATTGGGGCTCAATCCCAGGACCCCAGGATCATGACCTGAGCTAAAGGCAGACACTTAACAACTGAGACACCCAGGTGCCCCGGATCCCTGAAATACTCCTAACCCTCAAGAAACTTCACTGGTCTCAAGTCATTTTGTAGTGAGGCATTCAGAGTATGACCCCATTAACCCAGCTCAAGAATCCTTGGGAGCCATGAAACTGCATCAGACTCTCTAGCAATAAATTTTACCAATTTTTTAAATCTGAAAAATCCCCTTAATCTGGCTCTAAAGTTATCAGGCTTCTGAAATGCATCCCGCTCCTCATATTTTAAACAAACTGTTGTTTATAGTAGTTTCTGTTGATATCTTTTGTTCAAACAAAAATCGGTTTTTCTGGTACCAAAGCAAACTTGGGTTTGGTTCATACATGAAGAGACAACCTATGAGGAGGGTCCAAAAAGCACCCTTTACTTTTGCCTGAGGAGGTGCACATGTATACCAACAGCCTGGGATTGGAATGTCTCCTATAAAAATAAAAATTCAAGATGTATGTATAAGGATGGTCAATGAAACACTTTAATAATAGCAATACATTATAAATAACCTAGGGGTGCCTGAGTGGCTTAGTGGGTTAAGTGTCACACTTCAGGTCAGGTCATGATCCCAGGATCCTGGGATCGAGCCCAGCATTGGTCTCCCTGCTCAGCAGGGAATCTGCTTCTCCCTCTGCCTCTGCCCCTGCTCACTACTCGTTCCTTTTCTCTCTTTCTCTCTCTCTAAAATAAATAAATAAAATCTTTTTAAAAAATTATAATAACCTAATAAGCATTTGAAGATAAGGAATGATTAAAGAAATAATGGTACTTCATATACTACATAGTTTATTCAGTGAAACTGTATAGAAATCATTTAGTGTGTGAATATTAAGGGAAACCACACTAAAACGGGAGTAGGGAGGTTGGCAGGGAGCTTTCATGCCCTACTATGGGTCACCAACTGCGAATCTAACAGGAAGATAGGGACCTTGCATGTGAACACCATCTACTACCAGTAAGAGGAAGAGCCCAGCCAACAGAGATTGCCACATCGCAGCCAATGAGAAGCCACGATACTTCCACTTCCTAGTTTACTCCAGTGGACTTTTTGTTCATAGAGCCTTCCCAACCCTTCCTTTCTCCTATAAAAGAGCCTGCTTCTCCTTTGTTCTGCCGCCTTGCCTACAGTTTTTGCTGTAGCTTGCCTGTCCCAGTTGAGGTTCCCTGCTATTCCCGAATAAAACCATCTTTTGCTGGTAAAATAATTGGTAGTTTTAATGTTAACAACTGATATGGAAGAGTGTTCAAACTATATTAAATAATAAGGCAAGCTATCAAAGAAGTTTAGATAGAATTAATCCCTTTTTGTGAAAATACATTTATATACTAAATACATTTTTGCAAATGCCAAAAATGGTACGTCTGAGTGACAATGTAGGATCACCACCTTTCCTCACCTTCTGTAATTTCTACAATTTACCTTTCTAACATTGTAATAATAATAATAAAAGGAGATAATGGCAGAAACTGTGTATCATGTACATATAACATGGCAAACATTATTACCATATGGTGCAAAAAAATATATTATTACATGGGACCTGGGCTTATAACCTTGTTACTCAAACTTGGTTCTTGAGTTCCATATTAGCAGCTGTACCTGGAAGCCCTCTAAGTATCCAGTCCAAACCACCTAAGTCAGAATCTACGTTGTAACAAGATTCCCAGCTGATTCACAGTACCATTAAAATTTGAGAAGCACTGGTTATCAAATGCCTGGATACAGATATAAATAAATCTAGCACAAAAAGCATATTTACAAAGCAAAAAGATTGGGGGAGTTGATTAGTCACACAATTCAAACCCGCATCAAACCTATGTGCCAGGTGCCAGGAATGACAGAATATACCACATTATTTCTACTAAAGAAGGGTCTGTTACTTAAGAATAACTCATTATCCAAGACTTCCCAATTATCCATAGCAAGACACACCTAATCTGAGTAAATCTAGCCATACTGTGAACTTTTCTTTCTCTTTTTATTTAGATGTTCACCAAGGAAGTATTCTGATACAGTCAAAAAACCTGGGAGCACTGAAGACAGTAAGAAAGATGTGGAACTACATGCAGAATGTTTGTGTGTTTTTTTTTTTTTAAAGATTTTATTTATTTATTTGACAGACAGAGATCACAAGTAGGCAGAGAGGCAGGCAGAGAGAGAGAGGAGGAGGCAGGTTCCCTGCTGAGCAGAGAGCCCGATGTGGGGCTCGATCCCAGGACACTGGGACCATGACCTGAGCTGAAGGCAGAGGCTTCAACCCACTGAGCCACCCAGGCGCCCCTGTTTGTGTGTTTTTATCAAAGTTCTTCCTTTCTTGGTGCAAAGTGTGGAACCAGAGAGGCACCTTCACTGAAGAGATTTTAAAACTGCTCTAATCATATTTCTGACAACACTCCTACAACAACAAAAACAAGTTATAGTTGTTTGTCTCTTTAGAAGTGGGGGTAAAATTTTAAATTGTAAATGTGTATTTTTAAGTATTTTCTACTGATGAGTCACTACTGATTTTGACGTATTCAAGAAGCAGAACTCAGCCCTACTTCCCTTGCTGTATCACTGATGGCTGGCAACCATCAAACACAGACATGTGCATTGTAATAATGACAAGCTAGGTCCCAAACACTGATTTTCAATGTTTAAGATCCAAGGATACTGAAAATAATGTACTTTATTATGGGATGACAGATCATTGAGAGCTGAAAGGGACCTTGAAGGTAATTTAGTCCCCAGTGTTCATTTTATAGATGAATTAACAACACAGGTTCTGAGCACTCCAGCTGGTAGTTTCTTCATTAAATGAGGCAACGTTTGAAATAATCAAGAAGAGCACCTTAGTACATAAAGTCTCCTAAATGGTGGGGTGAAAAGTGAACAGTTTAATAAGAAATGCATTGTTCAAGGATCAAGCCAAGCCAAGCAATTAAAAAGATAAACTCAAAATGGAGGGGATGTATTAGTTTAGATCTCAGTGAGTACTTTTCCAGACAAGTACGATATGTCGTCTTTAAACTCATGCCCCCAACCTCTCTACAACAGAATCATTCATTACCAATATGACCTGGCTTGGGGGCATTTATTCATGTGTACTCTCAGTGGATTTCATAAACTAAATGAAACAGAAAAAGTTGCTACCATTAATATCCATTTGTCTTCTCCTTCCAAGTGATAAAATCTGAAATCTCTTGTTTGTATGGTTCAGTTAATTAAACTGGACCTTACTTAACAAGAATATTAGCTACATGTTTTAAGTTGAATTGTGTCCTTCCAGAATTCACAGCTTTAAGTCCTAACCTCCAGTATCTCTGAAAGTGACTGTATGTGGAGATACGACCTTTACTAGGGAAATTATGGTAAAATGAGGTTGTATGGGCAGTCCCAACCCTGATTAAGATTGGGTGTGCTTAAGAGAAAAAGAGAGGACAGAGAGAGGAGGGTGGCAGTGTAAGGACACTGGAAGAAAGTGGCAGTGTCAAGCTAGGGACAGCAGCTTCCCAAGAAACCAAACCTGCTGACACTGATCTTGGAATTGTAGCCTCCAGAACTGTGAGAAAATAAATTTCTGTTGCTTAAGCCACTCAGTCTGGGGTCCTTAGTTAAGGTAGCCCTAGCAAACTACTACACTCCATGAATACTAAGAATTTTTATTTCACTTATTCACTGTCTTGTGTAAAATTTATTTCAATTAGTATCATTTACATTTGTTGCAACATAAACATATGTATCTATGAGAGTTCTACAACATGTTATCACATGGCAATAATAAAATGATTTTTCTTTATTAGTCACTGCAATTCTATGGTCTCTCATACAAATTTCCTTTAAAGCCACCAGTAGTCCATCACTTTGGGAGTGCTGTGGAGAAAAACACTTTCTCCTCTCAGTTCCATTACTCAACACCAGGAAGGTTTTACAGAATATAGCTTCTGTTTCTAAGTCAAATATACTTTATGTAATCAAAATAAAATTTTCCAAGAACTAACCTAGACACATACTCTACAGCAAAATTAAATGTATCTCCCATTGGTGACAACTCACTTTTCCTGGAGCCTCCCCAAATCGGCTGTGTTCACCTTCACCTTCTCAGGGGTACTTCCCACCTTGGTCCCAGTGAAACAAGCCCAGTTCCGGCCCAGCACGTCATGCACCCATCCGGGCAGGGTCTCGTTGCAGTAACTGGTTACAGTGTGACCCTCTTCTTTATACTGCAATTAAATCAGGGGAGGAAACGTCAAGTGAATCAATGATCATCTCGCAGGTCCATTTCCCTGGCTCCCGTTCAGTCAAGATGCTCCTTTTTCCATCTTGGGAGCCAGACTCTGCCAACCAAAATAAAAACTTCACCCTGAGAGGTTACATTCTGCGAATTAGCCTAGAAAAGGATGAGAAATAAACTTTTCTATGATTATCATCGCTGAGTGCCAAATAAAATTTACATAAGAAAACATTTCTGGGAATCAAAAGCAGGGGAAGAAACATTTTTAGAGCATCTGCCACATTCCAGGCATTTTACAAAAGTTCCCTCCTTCAATCTTCACAGGAAGCCTATGAGGAAGGAGGCTTTGATAACCCCATTTTACCAGCCAGCAAGTAGAAGCCCAGCTCAGAGAGGCTACGGAGCTCCTAAGGAAACAGAGCCGTGAAGAGGCAGAAACAAAATTCTGCTCAGGCCCTCAGACTATGATCTCTTCTACTCACAAAATGTGGACTCCAGCAAACTACAAAACAAAGAGCGAAACATTTCCACACATAAAATCTTTTCTTCTGTCAACCTCACAATTGAATAGGACATTCTGATTATGGGGGAGCTAATAGAAACCTGATTATTAAATATTCTCTCCATTTAATGTCACGAATATGACCCTTTGTCTCATCACAAAGTTCATACTGAAAAACACCTACAAAGGAGAGATCTGGGATTTTGAACTCATAGTTAGGCTCCAGAGCTTACAACCCCTCAAATGATAATATCTCCTCAAGGAAGAGGGACATATATGCAGAATGAGAGAACAGAGTGTGGGAGGAAGGAAACAAATCAGGCTCCACTTCAATGAGGAGGAACTTGGGCCCATGGCAGGCATTGACTTAATCTAAAAGAACAAAAGCCCAAAAGCAGTCAGACAACACAAACAAACTGGCATGGCAGTCAGCTGTGTTTAATACTTTCCAAAAGTACACAGTAGGTTATTTTTGGTTCACGGGATATCATTTGCGAACTCCTAATAAATATGACGGATATTACTTTACCTGTGTGCTTGGGTTGGCAAGCTTCTTTTTTAAAAGCCAGAAAATCAATATTTTAAGGCTTGCAAACTATAAGGCCTCTGTCAAAAACCACTCTACTCTGCCACTGCCATATAAAAGATGTATAGGGAATACAGACGTGCATGAAGTAGGATGCGTAGCAATACAATTCTATTCACAAAAACAGGCCTGTGAGGGGCGTCTAAGTGGCTCAGTTGGTTAAGCGTCTGCTTTCAGCTCAGGATCGTGATCTCAGGATCCTGGAATCGAGCCCCGCATCGGGCTCTCCACTCATTGGGGAGTGTGCTTCTCCCTCTCTCCCTCTGCCTGTCTCCCCTGCTTATGCTCTCTCTCTCTGAAATAAATAGAAATCTTAAAAAAAAATAGGCCTGTGGTTTGCAAACCCTGAGTTTAGAGGAATGCATGGGTTAAACTCTACATAAAGTAAAATTACCGTATTACATCTGACTCTCTCTAAATTTAAAGCATATATTTAGGAACGGAGTTAAAAACATCTGGCTTTACAATCCCAAGGAGCTAGATTTGAATCTCGGCCTTCACTGTCCACTAAGCTCCCTAACACTGGATATGTTATCATGGATTATTCATACTTAGCATTGTACATCTGTGTTGGTGGTTCATGATATTGTGAGAGCTGTCGGTCTGCCCCTGGCTAAGAATATCTTGACTTGCAGGACTTCAGCTTTCCATTCCTTCTGTTGCTGCCAAAGTCCCAGCCAGGACGAGGAATACTGAGTAGAGGCCTAGGGTATGACTGAGCTGCGGCATTACAGGGTGTGTTGTATAAGAAGGTTACTAAAACTTATATGTATTATGTCAAAACTACACACAACTGCTATTTTTATAGACGAAAACCACAGAAATATGGGTAACCTCATATGATGTAACCTAAACCCCTTAGCGTTGTATTCTGTTTCTCTTTGGCACAGGCTCTCGATCACGTTCCCTCCTCTGCTATGTACTGGTTGGAGAGGCCCAGTGGGGCTAGGCCAAAGCCCCCGCACCCCTGCAGTTTTAGAAAGTGGTATGACCAGACTTTGAAGAGTTCTTGAAATATACCTTATAGAAACTGTCAGATACACATAAGTGAAAAAAAAATGCCGAACACAGGAAGGCACTCATCATAAGAGAACCGGAAACTTAAAAACAAAACCAAGAACAAGAGAGTGTCCTAAATGTTCATCTATAAAAATAATTTAGTAAATTAATAACTCAAATCGTATTATACAGCATTCTACATGATAAATGGGAGTTCTGTAGGACAGAGGTAAATAAAGTAGGGCGAGAGAAGGCTGCCTCCTTCTATGAACACAGTTTTACAGAGCACAACCAGGCCCACTCATGTCTGCACAGTCTATGGCTGTTTTCACGCTACAGCAGAAGGGCTGGGTAGCTTCCTCGGAGAACACAGGCCCAGAAAGCCTGCAACATTTACTATCTGGCCTTATAAGAGAAAGTGCATCAATCCCTCTACAGAATCATAAAAAACAAACAAACAAACAAAAAAACAAAATAAAACAAAACCTATGTTAAGAAGGGAAAAAAATTATAAGACAGTGCTTAAGTTGAATACAAATACATAAAATTTTTCTGAAATAAGGTTTTTAAAAAATGGAAACAAAAGGTGAAACGGGTCTCTGGGTGGAATTTTCTTGTTTATAAAATGAAGCTTTATAAAAAGAAAAAAAATTTGTTTATAAAATAAATTTTGTGAAATTAATCACTTAAAAAAAGACTCTTATTTCCTTAAGAATGAGACTCACAAAGTCCTAGAAGAGGACGCCCCGGAGGGATGGTCCACGCATTGTTAGAGGCTACTAATGCTCTTCTGTTTAGAATTAGGAAAGCACTTTCTGAAAAAAAGAAGATTGTTATTTATACAACTGATTTTGTATTTTGCTAGGGTCTTTCACTTATTTATCAAGTACTTATCGGTCACATTTTTCTCAGACACCGTGCATGTGCCAGGCACACATGCACACGTGTACCGAAGGCGCCCCAGCCCAGCCCTTAGGAGGCTCACAATTCAATGAAGAAAACAGATGTAAATGATTCAGATGTAAAAACAGATGTAAGTAATAATGACATCATGTGGTTCAGCAAGTTAACCATGCTGGAGAAACCTGGGAAACTTCCCCATCTAGGCAGAAATTTAGATCACAGATAAAATAACTTTCCCTCGAAACCAAAAGAGTTAGGGGCATTCAAGTTGGAAGAACTGGGCCCCATGTTTTTCATGAGTGTAGTTTTGCACACCTGCTTGACAACTCTGAGTCATAGTCCCAAGCATCACATCTAAGACCAGATGAACTTTCCCTGGGACAGGAAGACCATCTTGTTATTCTGAAAGGGGGAAAAAACTTCAGCAGAGCATGACTGCTTTCATGGCAGCCTCTCACCACATCTGTCAGAGGACTCGAGATTCCTCACTGACATTACGGCGTGATGGCACCTCCACATTTACCCGTCACCTCACACTTTATAAATACAGGTCACTCAATAATCTTAGAAGTTCAGGGGAACAGAGCGATAATAGAGTCTCAGGGGACAAAGAGCCCTAAAGAAGGTCAAATGAGAATTTATAACCAAGGGCTCCTAGACCCAAGGGTTCTTCCCCATACTGTGGACCACTTCTTCATACCCTTTATCTTCGCACAAAGAGCTAAAGAAGTAAATGTACTGGTCAGTGGCCAAACACGGAGAGGGGATACCTAGAAGCCACGCAACAAAGGTTTAAATCCCAACTGTGAGGGGCTTCTGTCTATATCATTTGAGGCTCACAGGATTCCTTGGGATAAGAGGCATTACTCTTCCCATGGGGGGAAAAATTTTGCTTTGCAAGGTAAATGGAGAACAGAGAATTCAAGTATGGGCTCACAGGTGATAGGATCATTGCTTCATCCATTGTTTCCTTAAAAAAAAAAAAAAATTGGAGAAGATTGACCAGAAGTCAGGTCCAACTTGCTGTCCAGGCCCTTTAAGGGCAACCTACATTCTCTAGCAGCCCTAACAGGTTAACGGTCCTTCCCCACAAGTCAGGTGTCTATGCTGCCTTGGCCTGTTCAGTCTTTTTACCACTTTTTGTCAAGGGTTTTTGATGGGGGGTGGGTAGAGATCAAGGACATGGCCTTCAGGCTGGACTGCTGCTACCGTATCCACCTCTCCACCGTACTGGCCATGTGATCCTAAAGCAGGTTTTTTATCCTTTCTGTGACCTCATCCATAAAATCAGGATGACAAAAGACACCACCTCATAGATTCTGTTTTATACATACTAACCCATTTAATTTTCACAGCAGCTTCTGAGGTTATTCTGGCCTTGAAAACAAGCGCCATGAGCACAGGAATTTTTGTTTATTTGGGAAGTAGGGAACTGGTATTAGGAAGCAATTACTTATGGAATGAGTAAATAAACAAATGAAGAACAGAAGAGAAAGAACAAGTGCCAAGTCCCATTTAGCAATAACACAAGGAACTCAGAAAAGATACGAAGTTTGTAACAGAAGTATGTGCTAAGATATTAGAGAGACCCTGAAATTACCTTATAAAAGGTAAGACATGGTTGTCAATATCACTGTGCAGGACTCAGTAGGAAGGAGGAATTCACCACTTCAGAAGCCAAGTGCTCAGGACCTTCCAACCTGCAAGGACCACACGCTGTGCTCTGTTATTTTCTTGACTGGAACGTTCTCATGGTATCTGTCATTTTTTTTGCTGCTATTACGAAATACTTCCTCTGTGATTTCTGACATTATTACCAATTAAGAAGTTGAAATTTTGGCCACACTACCCAGCTTGAAATGTATCCAAAAATTTTTCTGAAAGATTTATGTAAACATCAGTGTCTGAATACAGTCTTGTGCAGATGGTATAATTTATGCCAACTTCAACAAATAGATAATTTCAGAAAATGTAAAGAAATTCCACACGCCGGCCCTTAGCTTTAGGAAACTACTAGGATTCCATAGCTATCCATTTGCCTCTTCAAAATTACTGCTGGACTGCCAAACACTCCAACCTCTCATGAAGTTCCCACTTATTTTATCAACTCTCTAATTAACATTTACCTAGTAATATTCACCACATGAAAAAGAACTGACTGGGATATTTTAGAACTTAATGTTATTTACCCTGGATCTCTCCCAACTGCTTTTTTTGACACGGAGGGCTTTCAAATCAATTTGTCCCACTGTTTCCCTGACTAATAATATACCTGGCAAATATTTGAATACTTTATGTAATGCACTAGGAGGAAAAAGCAGTTTAGTAAAAGGACTTTGCTCTTTAAATCCCGTTCCTCCACTTAAAATTTACGTACACTTAAGCCACAACTGAAGAGCCCCAATTTCTTTACCTGATTCGGGGAAGGAAACCTACACTTCACTGGATTCCTATGAAGGATAAAGAGAACACTGAAGTGTGAAGAGTTTAAAAAGTTACGAAACACTCAAAAAGCAACAATATAAACACTACTAGCTGTTACCATAGGGGATACAAAGTTGTCTTAAGACTTTATCTGTGTCAGGGAAGAACTTAAACACTAAACCCAATCTGTCAACTCAACATATTCTGTCAACCAGTGGCTTTCAAAATGAGACGAAAAGATGATCCCCCGGAATATGGGGGAAACACGGAATTTCTGTTTACATTTGTAATTATATAAATAACACTAAAAACCCACTTCCATTGTTATCTAATATCCAAAACGATAGAGACAGGACCACTCAGTTTCAAGGTCTGGCGTTCACCTGCCCTGCAGCTTGCTTACCTGTGCGATGGTTGGGACACTGTGTCTTCCCTTTCACTCGTGCCTGCCTAAACTGATTTATGTACATCTCTGCTTTAATTCAGCTAATTCTCACAAAATGACAAAAGGCTTAAAATACTTGCAGAGAAACCAGAACTTGCAAATTAATATAAGCAGATGTGAGAAAAAGGCAAAGCTTACATCTGCCCTATTCCTAGTAGGAATTGTCAGCCATATAAAAATGTGAGTTTTTGAAATCAGATGTTTTGAAAGGGTTCCATTGCTGCAGTCTTCAGCTTCTCATCTTATTTATCAACAAAACAAACATTTCAGTTAAAATTTGTCCAGCTACACCTGTGAGCATAGCGGAATGCACAGAGCTGTAGAATCACTATACTGTACCTCTGACCCTAATCTAACATTGTGTGTCGACTATACTTCCATTTCAAAAATTTTCCACTAAACTGTCATTAACCCTAATACCAAAAAGCAATTCTTCCAAACTTGACTGAACTTTGACACTCCTACTTTTAACAAAATGGATTAAAACTAGTGAAATCTTTGAAAGATTTTCAGTGGAAAAACTGCTTCCAAATGTTTAAAATTTTCAGTATGAAAATTATAGGTAACAGATTCTTATGATAATGAAGCATAGTTTTCTATTATTTTCAAAGGATATCATCATGAAATATGTTTGGGCAGGACCTGTATTTGATAGCAAGTGAATCAAATATTTAATCATTTAATATTATGCCATGTGTCTGACAGCGAACATCAGTACAGTACTGCAGGTATATAATTTATTAAATGTACTTTTATACACCATAGAATACATAATAAAAGTTTTGGAGTACCAAGTCTTATCCATCAAGGTCATTCATCACTTCCAAAAAGAACACCCAGCATGAAGTTGAATGACTTAATGGCAAACCATATACATAGAGATATTACATTCCGGCAATACTGAATAACAAAAAATGTTTACTGGCATTTTGCCCTTTGTTTCTTGTATTTATCTATATAAATGTAGATTAACTGCTTTCAATTGCCGTCAGGTCTAGAATGTGGGTAAAAGCCAAACAAAAGAGAGTAAGGCACACCCTCTAAATGGATACTTGGCCAAACTTCCCCCAAGAGTACCACATTTTTCCTCAGAAAGAAAGCTACTTCCCTCTGTCAGTTTCAAGGATTAGCTCTAATTTTCTGACTTAACTATTTGTTTAAAAAGTTGAATTTCGAAGAATTTTGAACTGCTAGGAAATCATTATAGTGATTGCAACCAAAATACCTTCTAGCATTTTACTGAAGGAACTGGCAGCTAGATAGGCATGTGAAAAGGGAGGGTCATACATTTGTTTGCCTCGACTGCTTAAAAGACTTTCAGCTTAAATGAAAATATGTATCCCAGAACTAGTTAAAACCACAGCTTGTCACCCAACAAAGTAGTCAGAATCCCTTGGCTTACTCCTCACTTCCTTGCTTATAAAACTGTTAAACTGGGAGACTAGGAGATATCTGAGAGTTCACCTTCATCTAACTTTTGGCTGGTGCCTCTCACTATTGTAAAGACAGAGGAAGGCAGGGCATAACCTAGAACATTCCAGACTAGTTCCTGGTTGTTGTCTCTCCAGGCTTTGGGGAACCACTGCCATCATAAAGCTCACTATTTACCCCGACAGCTAACTTAGTTTTGAGTAATTCTGAAAGTTAGAACTTTGAGCCCTATCTTGGCCTCTACAATCGCACACAAAAATTAAAATCTAAGCAAACCAAATAAAGTCTAACCGTCTCCATTGTTTTCTACCATGTCATTCAACAAATACGGCCTGAGGGTCCACCACAACAGACTTTCAGTACATAAAGGTAACAGAACTCCCAGGAACACATCAATGAAACAACAGGACAACACAACAAATATTACTCAATTTTCTTCTACAGACATTTATTAAAGGTCGATTTATCACAGATCATGCTATACATAGAGAACAAAATGATTAGTTAATACAGAGTACATTCGTGCCCTCAGAATTTAAAGCCTAGAGAAGACAAACAGCAATTATGAGAGAGAATGCTAAGCAGTATATAATACGGGGCCTCCTAATACAAGTATCTGTAATTCTGTACCCATCAAGTTGTCTTCTCCATCATCAAAACATTTATGTGCAAAGTTGCTCAGAGAAAAAGAAAAAAAAAAGACTTCAGCAGAGGTGATTTAAAATTCCATATGAAATACATTCTTATATACATTAGCTGCTTTGTCACTATTCACATCCTGGAAGTTAGGTTGAAAATACACAACTCTTTTAGAACTCTGGAGACAGTAACCTGGTATGTTTTTTAGAACACAAGAATGAAAAATATTAACATAGCATTGTTCCTGATTTGTGCTTCTAGAATCCTATAGGATTAATTCTTTGTAAGCTGATAATACTTGTGAAAAGCCTTTGAAGAGACAAGGGAAGTGTGGTCAGTTTTCCAAACACTTAAAAATCCTGGGTAATTGGGTTCTGAAGACACACAGGGAGAGTGACAGATTTTCAATCTGGAAGAAGGTGAGAACGTGCTATCAAAAATCACTCTACGTTTACAGCACTTAGAATAGTGCTACCTGAGCAGAGGTGATTGCAAAGAACAACATGAACCAAATAATGCCATTTCTCCCACTAACGGAAAGAGCTGGGGAAGGTTTCACAGAGGCAGCATCAAGGTCCTGAGTGATGAATTACCAGGTCCAGAGGTAGGATGGAACAAACCATCTAGGTTTAAGTATTTGGGTATAGGGTGACTTTACCTTTATAAGGCATGACCTGCCCAGAATAACAGACCAGTGCCTCTCAGAGGTCATAAAAGTTATCTGAACCAATAAAATAATGAAAATCTGGTATCTAGAGCTCCCTCCATTGAAGCGAAGATACAGGAGAAAAGCCCTCCCGGAATATAGGGACTAGGTGTAACCCCACATTTTCAATTTACCATGGGTGGTATTAATTCTGAACTGAGCAGGAAACCAGTACATTGTTTAGTAGGAAAGAGCTGAAAGATAGCCATCAGTGTGAACAATAGTGTAATGAAAGAAGTCAACTTGGCAAGGGTACTTAATTTGTAATTAATTTGAAACTTACAAAACTCTCCTTCCAATCTAGAGGACTACAAAAGGAAAGAAGGTAAGTTATCCTCTTGAAAAGAACCCTGGTTTAGGAAAGAAAGGGAATAGCCAAGTTTGGTAAGGAAATAGAAGCTTTAGGCCAGTTCTCCTAAAATTTCAAAAGGAGCCATGCAATGCAATTCATTCCATTAAACCAGCATTTGTGATGCTTACGAACTGGGGTTCACCAGAAAATCTACTGAAATATTACTCCAAGTACCATTGTTTCTTTGTGAAATGGGTTTTCTTTTACTCTTTAGCCCCAAGGAGGGCCTTAGGCTTAAGAGACTAGCTCTTGTCGTTTTACAATTAGATGCAGTGTGAGCTTAAACACCGTTGAGACTAATCTTCCACATCTATAAAATAAAGTTAGTTTTTAGAACTTAGAACAAAGCTGGCATCTAATCAAAAAACAGATGAAAAAAACTACTAATCACCCCACCTTTCTGGCCAGGGTAATGCAGGACTATCATCTGCAAAATTACCTTTTAGCAGTTTGACTTATCTCAGCAAGCCCGGTCCCCCAGACCAGTCCTCCCCAGAATCATCTTTCCACCAACAACATATCTGTACGTCTCAAGATATCCTGAAGCATTTTCTCCTTACAACAGGTGCTGGGGTTTCTCAAGGTAATTAGAGAAAGAAGGTGCACAAGAAGATAATAAACTGGAAATAAAATCTGCACGATGAACAAAATTAAACACAAAATTCAAATCCTCATCAGTCTGGAAACAATCATCTCAATAGAGTAGTATTCGAAAGGGAAAAATGTGAGTTGCGTATCGTTCTTTTCATTCAAAGGCTGAATGGTGGAGCCACCTAAGACTTCCAGACTTTTCTTTCCTTTTTCCTGTGTAGTCTCTGGTTGTTCACATTTCAAAATGGCGGTTGCTGCTTTCCAAGGAAATGTTCAGGAGGGCAGCTGCCTTGGAGGTAGGTCACCAGGACTCCTCAGCATTTTACAGGCAAAGACAAGACTCCAGAAGGGAATGCAGCTGCCCCAGGCCTCTGCTAGCTGTCAGAGGAAGGCAGGTCCATGGCTGCATGTGGCTCTGCCTCTTAGCCCCAAAGTCTCTGTGTGGCTGCTGTTTTAAAAGAGGCCCTCAATAGATGCTCTATTTAACAACTAAAAGACAACAAAAACTAGAGTTACAAGCCAACAAGGATCACACTGTCTCTTAAGAATGTTTGATCATATTAATTTATGTAAACACACACACACACACACACACACACACACACACACACAGTACTAGTATTTGAAATGCTTGTAAATTTTTAGTGCTATTTAAGACATTCACGAAAAGCTGCCATTCTAAAAAGCTGAATGCTTAAGCAACATGTATCAGGCACACAGCCAACATGCTCAAGAAGCACATGCAGATGCATTTGAAATTAACTACCACTGTAGAAATCTAATTTTGAAATGTACTTAGAAGAAACAGGCTAATCTTACAATCCAGATGCATTAACACGTGTATCGTTCAAATTCTACATGGAGGCTTAAGGATGCTTTGATCTGTACTTCCATGTACCAGGCTATTTACCCATTTACAGAGCAAATACCTACTCGGGGCGGGGTGGGGGGGGCGAGGGGAGGTATCTTCTAATGGAGGTGTCCCTCTAATTAGAAGGAACACTGAGAGTTTTAAGACAGAATTTTGTAAACTGCACAAAAAATGAGAAGACCTCATTTTTTTGCGAGGAAAAAGTGATGAACTTATTTGGGGAAAGTTTCCTATTTTATCTTCCTATGCACCTGCTATCTAATATATTAAAGATCCTAATAAGTTCTGAAATAAAGGAAATGATTCAACACCATCTATACTTATTCAAGTACTAGGAATTCAGAAAAAAAAAAGCTTATTAATTTCGGCTCTAATTTCCACTTTCATCCATTCACAGCAGCTGCCTGGAACCACCTTCAAAGGTTCACAGGATGGAGTGAACAGAACTGATGAGCACTTCCTACTTAGCAGATGTGTGGGCCGCTGCTGGGCCATCAACAGTCTGGAAAACGCTGATACAGGATAAAGCTGTGGAGCTTCTAACACTTGCCCCCAGTTCCCTTTTTCATACCCCCCTTCTGTACTTAGGAGATTGTAAAAGAGGTAAGGAAAGGGGAAATAATATTGTGTTAAAATGCAAGGAATAGTTAAGTCCCTATCAACATTACTCTCTAACCACCCTTTGCCCATAAAAATGTTAAGACCTCTAAATTTATGGATCCAGTGAGAGTAATGATTTAAACAACTTTTCTAAGTATGAGGAGAATGTAAAGAGTGAAAAAGGTCCTCTTCCTCCTAGTCAGTAGTCTGTGCTCTGACCAGGAGCCAGTGTGAAAAAAATGGGGGAATCTCCCAGGGATGAGCGGCAGGTATGTGGATTTCTCTGGAAGAGCCGCCCTCTCTACCAGAAGACAGACCTAAAATGTCAGAGCCTCCCATGGTTCCCTCTTGAGCCCTTTTAGGAAAAAAATGAGCAACCCGAGGAGCACAGCTACTTCAGGGAAGTGAAACAACCTTGGGCTGACCTTTTCTTAACCGAGTCTTGATCTTTTTGGGTTCGGGTCTGCTTAGGTTAGCAGTATCAGACTCGGGAGAACCAATCTGATGTGTGCAAAGAGAATAAAGTGAAAGCTCACTCATATACAATAGTGCAGACGGGTAAGAAATGGCAAGTAAGCAGGCTCAAGCAAGGAATCTGTGCAAAATCCCTAATCTTTCCAGTCTCTCTCACCCAGAGGAGTCAACAAACACTGCTCGCTTTTAAGAAGTTAAAAATTTCAACAGAGCTCACCCAGTTTGTTCCTCAGATGTCTCAAATCATGTACCCTCACAGTTCCCAGCTGCATGAACAACTGACTGATAAAATCAGTGACATCCTATGAAGAGTTCACAACGGGAAACTCAGTCATCATGTTAAGATTAAGCATCACCATCAAAGAAAATGAAATTAAGCACGGACTGTTAAACTTCCCACCCATTCCCTAAGCGGAAACACTCTTAAGAGTAAACCACAAGTTGTTAAAATTTAAAAAAAAAAAAAAAAAAAAAAAAAGGCACCCAAATCTGGATCTCAGTATGCTGAATCTACCTTAAAATAAATTACCCCAAAAAACAAGTATTCTGAAAGCCGAACCATTAGATTTAAAAAATGAACCCAGAAAGCAGAATGAAAAAAATGAAAAAAATGTGACAAGATTCCCAAATCTTTAATTGTAGAAACCTGACTGACACTTCTGGTTGTTGAGATAAACTGGAAATTGACAAGTCAGTAGCTCACAAAAAGGGCTATAATCCTCTGGTATGGCTTTCTCAACATACAGCTCGTTTCCAGTAGCAACCTGCTTTTGGAACACCCATAGAAGTGTTTTTTAGCTTAGAGTTTTACTAAGACTAGTGGGCCCTAAACAAAATCTGTGAAGTTTGCTTGGTGGTCATAAAATAAAATTTTCAGCTATGAGTCTAGTTTCCCTTCTACACATCTTCAGCCCCTGAGTGACTTAATCTTCAAAACAAAATCAGTTCCTGCGCTACTGCTTCATTCTATAGTCTCAGAGAAAGTGAAATGAGAAGCAGGAAAAGGCTAGAAAGTCTATTCAACCTGAGTGTGTTCTTTGGGACTTAGTATCTTTCATATGACTTTCTTCCTCTGTACAATTACATAGACAGTAGAAAGTGAACAAAATACATAAAAGCATTAAAAAGTCATTTTTCGGGGCGCCTGGGTGGCTCAGTGGGTTAAAGCCTCTGCCTTCGGCTCAGATCATGGTCCCAGGGTCCTGGGATCGAGCCCCGCATTGGGCTCTCTGCTCGGCAGGGAGCCTGCTTCTCCCTCTCTCTCTCTGCCTGCCTGTCTGCCTACTTGTGATCTCTGTCTTTCAAATAAATAAATAAAATCTTAAAAAAAAAAAAAAAGAAAAGAAAAAAATAAAAAATAAATAAAAAGTCATTTATCCACCCAACAGCAAGTTGCCATAATTAAACATCCTGTCTCATTACATTTGGTTTTCATTTAAGGGGTCTGCTGCTTGGGCGCCTGGGTGGCTCAGGCAGTTAAGTGTCTGCCTTTGGCTCAGGTCATGATCCCAGAGTCCTGGGATCAAGTCCCACTTCGGGCTCATTACTCAGTGGGAAGTATGCTTCCGTGCCCCTCCCTTAGCTCCTGCACTTGCTTTCTCTCTCTCTCTCCCTCTTGCTCACTCTCTCTCAAGTAAATAAAATCTTAAAAAAAGAAAAAAAAAAGAGGTCAACTGTTTTTAATCTGCAGATATTCTCAAGCGGTACCTGGGTTTGAGAATTACAACCAAATGGTAAAGTGATTAAATCTGAGGACTCTTAGAAAACAACCTGCAGTCAGTACTGTCATTTATTTTGGCCAGTACATTATTTTAAAAGGAAACTGAATATGAATACCTCTAAGAAAGTTTCCATTTTGTCATTGGTTCTAACTGCTCCTTACTGTTTTACGTTAGGGTCACTTCAAATGCTTAGGTACCTGCCTGGGTGGGCCCTAAATGCATTTGAGTTTGTAACCCCCTACAAAGCGTTCAGATAATTGAATGTATGTGGGAAGTTGAGTAGAAAAACTTACCTCCTAAGAATATATACCCAGTACTTCCTGCAAAACTGAAACTATCCAAAAATTTTCAGTGTCGAGATGTATCTCCTTCCAAGCTTTTATCTAGCTTGAAATCACATGCGATAAAAAAAGATGATCTCGACTTCACTCCCAGTGTCTCAAGCAGGTAAAACTACAGGGCGGGGGGGTGGTGTGTGGCAGTGAGAGAGGTGGGGGGTGGGTGATGGGGAAAGGGCTTACAAACCTTGAGTCATTAAAAATGCCCGTCTTCCAAGTGAGGCCTGAGAATTTTAATGAGGCAAATTCCTACCAATAGCAGTGGTATCACAACCATTTCAAAGTTGGCATGCAGGGAGAATGACATGGAAGCTGTATGCTCCGTTGAGATGTAGGGTAGTCTGGGGAGCAAGTGGCCCAGGAACCTAACAGAATACCTTGCCCAGATCACCTGCTAGGCAAACTCTAGTAGCAACAGTAACAGACAATCAAATGCAAATGTGTCATGTAATGAAAGCATATCTGAAGAGGACAAAAGGAAACAAGCAGTAGGGTCTGGTATGAGTCAAAGGAGGAATCTAGAAATCCTCTTGATGTGTAGACTAACAATGGACAAAATCAAGAGGACAGATGGACATGGCAAAAATGTCAGATGTTTCTTTAGAGGCAGACTAAATGGAGGATGTTGTAGTTTACAGGACACATTTTAAATACAAAATTTAAATACAAAATTCTGCTTATACCTCAGTAATTCTTCATTTCTAAAAATAAATTAATGTTGATTCTCAAAGCTATTTTCTAAGTCTGTAAAAGAAGCCACGTGTGCTTTGTGCATTTCAATAGCACTCTTTCGCAAAATAAATTATAATTTTTTTAAAGATTATTTATTTATTTGACAGAGAGAGATCACAAGTAGGCAGAGAGGCAGGCAGCGAGAGAGGGAGAGGGAAGCAGGCTCCCTGCTGAGCAGAGAGCCAGACTCGGGACTTGTTCCCAGGACCCCGAGACCATGACCTGAGCCGAAGGCAGCAGCCCAACCCACTGAGCCACCCAGGTGCCCCCGCAAAATAAAATATTAAAAAAATAAACTCAATTCCACTCTATCATTTTTCTCAGATTTTTAAAAAATTCAGTTCCTCATTACCCTGTCAGCTGGATTTGCTAAAAGGACATAGATTTTATCACGCTGCAAAACATGTTGACCTAGAACTACTTGATTAGGTTAAGAGAAATTTTAAAGCCAACTATCTTATATATATTCTGCTCTGTTTATTGAAATTACGATCTTATCAAAAAGCCTAACTACTGTCTAGTCAGAATGATGGATTTCTCAGCACGAAAATAGCTCTGAAAACGATTCTGGTCAAACAGGCACTTCAAGAAATATACTGTAATCAGTTAATGGAAGAACATTCTTCCCATTTTTATTCCTAACCAGAGAACACCATTCAGGAGCCTGTGATTAGGTCGGGTTCTGGCCTAAAACAGTGTGACTGAGTACACTTATAACCTCATTTGGCATTATCAAGTGGCTCTCTACTGACCTAGGACTTATGTTCTAAGGCTATGGAAAAATACCAAATGGGCTTACACTGTGATTTAAAGAGAAACACAAAGAGGTATTCCGATTCCTCATCCAGCCACCAGCTGTTGCCTCTGTCGCTACCAGCTCTGGATTCTTCTTTAAGCTGAGAGCAGACTTAAAGTACTAATGCAGGGAAACTGTCCGTATCTATTTCCAGTTATGGCTCAGAAATTAAGTGGTGACTTTAGAAGTCTGCCCAACAGTTTCTCCCATTCTACAGAAAGGAAGAATGAAAACTTTCCTAAGCCAAATGGGTAAAACTATTTTATTGACTCATCTATACTTAAATACAACTCCCATCTAACCCTTAAATAATTTTTTATTCAATCTCTTTCTCAACTGAATTCTACTTCACAGATTCATTTTCATTTTTTGAACAAAGTTTCGACCAAGTGCCTAGTATGTGTCAGGCAAAAAAGGACAGGGTGGGGGTGGGGGGAAGCCTTGAATACCTCCTTGTACCTCAGTTCCACAGGCAAGTGGTTCTCAACATGAAGGCAAAGAACTTTCAAAGGGTTGCACAGAGTACCTACAAGTCTGTGGAGCCCTAGGCTCATCAATGTGTAGACCAAGAATTATATTCGCAATGAATTATACTCACTACCAAAGTATTACAACTTTAAAGACTCATACAGGTACTGTCATGTATTTTTTTTTTTTAAATACACAGTATCCATGAGTGATAATAAAATGTTTCATAAATGGTCAAGCATGAGCTCCAACCACTAAAATGAACAGCCGGCCCTCAACAGCCTAAAGGACAGATCAGCTCCCACCCACTGATTATCAGAGCAGCCAACCCAGGCATGAGGGGATGATTTTTCCTCTTGTTCCCGCTTTCATTTTTTCATGCTAAAGGGAGATTCTCATGGGGGGGGGGGGGGGAAGATGGGGAAGGAACTATTTTTCTTATTCTTTTTTTTTTTTTAAAGATTTTATTTATTTTTTTGACAGACAGAGATCACAAGTAGTCAGAGAGACAAGCAGAGAGAGAGAGAGAGTAGGAAGCAGGCTCCCTGCCGAGCAGAGAGCCCGACCTGGGCTCGATCCCAGGACCTGGGATCATGACCTGAGCCGAAGGCAGAGGCTTTAACCCACTGAGCCACCCAGGCGCCCTATTTTTCTTATTCTAAGAAAAATAGTTGGCTTGGATGTAACACCATATTGTAGTGATTAAATCGCAAGAAATCCCAATACATTTAGAGGTTACGTTTTTGTTGGTGCTTTGTTTTTCATCATCTTTAACAGATTCTTTCCCCACTTTCCCACGAATCACTACAATTGGCTAACTCTTAGCAGATGTTCCAAAGGTTGTAAACCCTACTTCCTGAGAAAGTCTGTGTTTGTTTATACTCTATTTATAGTAAGAGAGGCAAGTCTCAGGTTTGTGCCCTCAACTCACTTAAACCAGTTAGCACTCTGCTAACATTACCCTAGAACGTGTCTGCAATTGGAAGCACTGTGTTAGAACAGAAGAATGGACAAGACTTCTTCCCCAGTGAAAGAAGAAAACAGGCTGCACTGGCAGGGCTACCTTTTACTTTAGCCCAAGGAGTAACTCAAGTTCTCTGTTTGTCTCAGCTTAGTAAAGTGAGTTATTCACATTAATATATCTAGCACATTCTAACAGTCCCCAAATTTACAATGGTCCAACTTACCATCTTGGGCTTTACGAGGGTGTGAAAGCTATACACATTCAGTAAGAATCAGAATTTGACTATTGGTATTTTCCTGGGCTAGCACTATGCAGTAGGACACTCTCTTGTGGCTCTGGGCCAATCAGGAGCGAATCAGTCAGCCCCGTGATCCCAAGTGCAGGGCTTGAACTCAGGACCCTGAGATCAAGACTGAAGTGGAGATCAAGAGTTGGACACTTAACCGACTTGAGCCACCCAGATGCCCAGTGCTGTCACTTCTAGTTATCTTAAACTAAAAATCAAAATCCTGAGGGTCTGATTAGAAGCTTCCGATACCAAATCACTGAAAATACAAATGCATTTCCAACAAAACTAACCTTAAAAAAGGCAAACCACTTGTAGTCGTTCAATACAATCTCAAAGCCTTGATTGTAAATGATGGTGAAATGGCCGGTATTGCCGAGATCATCATGTACTGTGTCCAACTTCTCAAGATGAACCACTACTTTTTTTTCTGGTTGTCCTAAAAAAAAAAAAATTCACAACACAGGAAAATTATTTGGACTTCAATAAATGGGAGGGAAAATCTCCTCTATAATTTCCATTATTTTTAAGCAGCTTTCCTTTCATGCTACTGGATTTGGACCAGTCTAGCTTGTGAAGATATCAGTCTCCATCCTGTTGCTTCCCTCTGCACACTCCCACAGGGGTCTGAGGCAAGCCTGTGAAATGAGGGCTCAACAGAGCTGTCAAGTAGCCGACCAGGCAGAGACCCCAGAAAGTACAGCCCTTACCTTCCCAGAACATCCAAACACTGAAGAAATTTGTCCACTAAGGAAAAGGAGAAATAAGGGATGTTTAAAATGATAACACAGAAATGTGTTGAATACAGAATGCCTATCAAAAAAAAAAAAAGAAATATAAAAGGATCTGCTATCAGATTATAAATACAAAGGAAATTATCTCTTCAGAGAAGAAAAGGGGTCTCTTTCAACTCAATGGCTCTCTAGTTCAGAACCTCAGAATCTGAATCCTTCTACAGTATTCAGTAAACGCAAGGTTTCTTTCCTATAAAGATATTTTGCGCTGACAGGAACTAAGCTTTCAACTTTCAGAAGATGGGGGTGTAGATCTGTGTGCGTCTTTACTAGATTAAAGTCAAAGGTCTGACTTACAGACACAGGCAGGCTGAAAGGGTTCTGCTCTGTCCATCTGGAGGTTTCACACTTTGGACAGTTTTTCCAAGTTTCAGATTAATGCTCTGAAATAGGAGATTGCATGTGACTGAATAGCGCCAATCCTGATCTCCCTCTCCTTTGGACCTCCACATTACACATTTAAAACAGAAGGTTTGGAATGCCCAGGATTAGGAAATGCCACACAGTCATCTGGAGTTGGACAGTTGAACAGGTCTGTTTTAGTAACAAATGACCTGGCAATCATCCTTCTGCTGACAAGGAAATCACAGAAGACAGATTCACTTACTCTGCACATACCACAGGGTGGTAAGGGTTTGCGTAGAACAAGAGTGCCTCTTCTGAACGGGAGATAGCTTTTTTCCTTCTCCCTTCACTAAATTCTTCGTCCTCTGTGTAGCTACGTTATCTGAGGGCATGTGGAGTATCCCAGTGGTGTTCTAACCCTAGGTATTTATTGACAGCTTTCCACGGGCTAGACATTGTGCTTGTCTCTGGGCATTCCCAAACATAATTACAGACTAAAGAGTTATTTCCAAAAAAAGAACGGAAACAAAGAAACAGGGAGTGTTGGGGGGCAACTTTTATATATCTCCCTACAATACATGAAACAATGTAGCACCATACCAAAAGTTTTCTTGGACTAGCAGCATCAACACACGTGTAAATCAAAAACACTGGGCATAAGGGCTCTTTCCCACAAGCTAAGAAAAGGAAAAAAAAAAAACACAACAAAACCTTTTCTTGCTATGCTTTCCAGTGTTTGAGCTCATTTTCCATGGGCAAAATTTTTAAAAATTCAGATTGGACAGGGAGATCATTAGACTACACTGTCTCAACTCTCTCCCAAACTAAAAAGACGAAAAAAAAAAAACCCCAAAAAACCAAAACAAACAACCAAAAAAAACCCAAGGGGAATGGAAAGTTCCTGACGAAAGTGTTTAGGTCCGGTAACAACCAAAGAAACGTGAAATGGGAAGTTCTTAGCTGCTGAATTTAGCCTTCTTGGTCCTGGAGCGGGAAAGGGCACCCCAAGGGGCTTTAGGTCCACCCGGCTTCCCACTGGCACCGGCCCCGGGTGAGGGCGCTCCTTGTGAGCGCTGCGGAAAGAAGAGCTCGGGGACGGAAAGGAAGGAGTCCCGGGCTAAAGCGGGTAGGGTGGGAGTCGGGGGGCGCCGGCGGCTTACCCATAAGCAAGCAGTTGACGTTGCGCTGGGAACCAACGGGGCCCACCTGGAAGACCCACGTGCCCAGCAGCTCAGGGTAGGTGCAGTTGGCAGGTGTATCGCCGTGTGCGGTACCGACGCCGCAGAGGACCAGGAGGAGGGCGGCCAGCAGTGAGCGGGGACAGGGACCCATGCTGGCGGGGCTCTGGAGGGGAAAAGACGAGACAGACAGCGGACCGCCGAGAGCGAGGCGATCCGGACAGCGCGTGCCTTAAAATAACCAGAGCTGCCGGAAACCCGCGGCCGGCGGGGGCGGGGTCTGGGGCGCCGGGGGCGGGGGGGAGGGGCGCTCGGGAGCAGTCCCGCCGGCAGGTGAGGCTTCCGGAGTACGTGCTCCTCGGTACCTGGCTGCCGCTGGACCGTGAGCCCGGGGAGAAGCGAAGCACACGTTCTATAACCATGGGACGTCTCAAAATAGGACTTGAGAGCCACAGTGACTTTGCTTCTTGAAAAGTAACCGGGCGGCGGGAGGGGTACGTGGAGAAAAAGAGAGAATGTGTGCGGGAGGGAGGCGACCAAAATCAGAAAGAGGTCCTCGGAGGGAGACTGAAGAAGGTAAGGCTAGGGATGCAGGAGGGAACAGACGGAAGGTGGGAAACATTCCCAGATAGGGAGAGATCTAATAAGTGGGGTTTTCTTTTACTTGCTTTTCTTCTCCACTTAGTCCTCAACCAACTCAGTTTTTTTCCCTTCCTCGGAAAAATTTTACTCGCTACCCCCAGTCACCCTAGCTGTTTGAGAACTGCTCTTCCTTCCGTTTTCCAACAAAACGCTCACAACCTTTTTTTTTTTTTTTTGCTTGGTTTTGTCTAGTTTCCTGTTAATGTTATTTATTACCCACAAGAGAATTCATTTGTCGTGCAAAGTTGCAGTTTTTGAGTATTCGGTTTTTTCCCGCCTGCAAACTTTATAGGATTTGGTTAACACATACAGGCACACACATGCACAAAAGATGTCAGATCATGTGACTCAACCCCTTCTTCTCTAACGATGAAAAGCAGGAGGCGCAGAGAGAGGAAGTAACTTGCCCAGAGTGAGGAAGGAAGCTGGTGGGAGAAAGCTGCTCTTACCAGCAGGTTCCAGTGTGCCAGTCTGACTGCCAATAATTATTAGGTAGCACTGTTTCCAAGTGCCTCTTTGCTTAGTTTAAATATCACCCTTTTCTGTGAGACCTTCTCTGACTTTCCTGGCTGTTGGTGGAAGTTAGGGCTTCTTTTGCGCACAAAACCCATTGTGCGTTTTAGGCCTTGTGTCAGCATCAAGGGCAAGTGATGAACAAAACAAACTTTTCTGTGTCCCTGCCCTGTAGGGCACATGCATTTTGCCCTCATCACACTGGTTACAAGTAAATAGGCACATTTTCCACACGATTCGCCTTTGTCTCCCTAGATCCTAATGCAAAAACACTCAAATTTTCTTGGAGTGTTAAAATAAATACATAAGTGAAGGGGCTCAGAGCAAGTCTTCTCAAAATGTGCCCCTTGTGCATGTGGACTGTTTTGAGCTGAAGGTAATTAAGACTACAAGGTCAAGAGAAACATGTTTGTCTCAACTACCTAGAAGAATCTAAATGGGGATCTTTCTCAGAATGGGAGTTATTACCAGCGATAACATTTTTTTTTTTTTGACTCATCTGTATTGTAGGGCAAACATCTAATTATCAAATACCTGCTCTTCTTATTGCTGTGTGAATCCTACACCTCTCCTTTGAGGTGCCAGGCCCCTATCATGTCTTTAGCTCAGGTTGGCGTATATACCTCATTTCACCTCTCTGGCTTTGAAGTGCTCATGTATGTGGGGTTCCTGTACAGAAAAAAATCACATTTTATTTCCTCCTGTTAATCTGATCCATGTCAATTTAATTCTTAGCTCCGCCGGAAGAACTTTTGAAGGTAGAGGAAAATTTTCTTCTCCCTGATATTTACCTTGGTTTCTAAGCCTGAAAGCTGATTTCAATTTGGCAAGAGGAGTCACACTTGGAAGCTCGGAAGTGGACATATTCTGTAATGCAGGCACCAACTGCGAAGGCAGGGGTGGGGCCTTTTAGATTTTATAGTCCTATACTTAAGATTCAAAGTTGACATCATGTAATTACGCTAACACACTTAGAGATGTAGCACCGCCTTTCCAAGTCCCTGGGAAAGCAAGCTATTTGTTGTTAAAACATTAAAACTTTTACTAGGTTGTCAATATCAGAGTTCAACAGTCCCGTTGTAATTTTCTTTGATAGCTGTAATCAAAGTAGCATACCTAATTGTGAAGAAAGTTTAAATAGTCTTTTTTTTTTTTTTTTTTTTTTTTTAATTTGAGAGAGAGAGCATACAAGCAGGGGGAAGGGCAGAGAGAGAAGGGGAAGCAGACTCCCCAGTGAGCAGGGAGCCAGACGTGGCACTTAATCACAGGGCCCAGGGATCATGACCTGAGCTGAAGGCAGGCACTCAACCAGCTAAGCCACGCAGGTGCCCCTAAATAGTCTTTTTTCAATGAATGATAACTGAAAAAGGATTTTGGAGACCTTTTAGTCTAATGGGTTCATTTTAATATTGGAAAACGGAGATCCAGGGATCATAACTTGTTCAATGTCACATTGCCAGTTACTGAGATTCAAAAATAAGCCTCAGATAACTTGATTTTAAATTTAGTTTATCTCTGGGGTGCCTGGGTGGCTCAGTGGGTTAAGCCTCTGCCTTCAGCTTAGGTCATGATCTCAGAGTCCTGGGATCAAGCCCTGCATCAGGCTTTCTGCTTCCCTCTCTCTCTCTGCCTACTTGTGATTTCTCTCTCTGTCAAATAAATAAATAAAATCTTTTTAAAAAATTAGTTTATCTCCAATTATCTACTAATTCCCAAACTGTTCCCCCTCAAAATAAAATATTGCCCTGTCTCCATTAGCAGGGAGGAAAATCGGTGATTCTCAAACTGATGCGGCCCTAAGTTTTAATTTTTAACAAATATTTTATAGAGATCTTTATTACTCTGAAATGTACATATAAGCCAGTTATATACTTAATAAAAAAGAAAAATATGCCAAATTTTTAATTCAATTTCTAATTCAAAGACATATTTCAGCATCTAAAATGCCCATGGATCAATATACTGGAAAACAGAATAAGATATTCAGATACTTTTTTTTGCCTCTATGTAAAATTATAGAATCAGGATAAAAATGACAGGTACATTTTCTCTGAAAACAGAAATCATTTCAGCGAGTTAGAACACATATATCAGGGTGTCTGGGTGGCTCAGTCGGTTAAGTATCAGACTCTTGATTTTGGCTCAGGTCATGATCTCAGGGTTGTGAGATTGAGCCCCATATCAGGCTCTGCACTGGGTGTGGAGCCTGCTTAAGTAAGATTCTTTCTGTCTCTCCCTCTGCGCCCCGCCAAAAAACAAAAACAAAAACAAAACCAACAACAACAAAAACCCACAAATATCTCATCAGATGGTTATTCACCTACCATATGTAGGTGTTGATGCTAGATAACTCTTGTTCAAGTCTCAATGCTAGATAGCTCTTGGTCAGGTGTCAATGCTGGATAACTCTTGGTCAGGTGTCAGTGCTAGATAGCTCTGGTCTGGTGTCAGTGCTAGATAACTTGGTCAAGTCCCAGTAGAACAAAGTACAATCTTCTGTTGATTTGCCTGGAAGTTTCATTCCTGAAAATCTGGCATGTATTGAAATGATATGATACAAAACTGATTTTTTAAAAGACTTTATTTGAAGGAGAGAAAGGGAGAGAGAGAGCACAAGTAGGGGAATGGACAGAGGGAGAAGGAGAAGTGAGATTCCCCGCCGAGCAAGGAGCTGTCACAGGACTCAATCCCAAGACCCTGGGATCATGACCAAGCCAAAGGCAGATGCTTAACTGAGTTACCCGGGTGCCCCGTAACCCAACTGATTTTCTATGCAAACTAGAATTTGGTTCTCAGATCATTATAACAAGTAAGTTTACAGAGAGGCAGCCTTGCTTAGAAGTATTTCCCAAAGTGTGGTCCCAGAACCAATAGGACCAGCAGCAGCCACATCTTCTTGGAATTTGTAAAAAAGCAAATTCCTACCCTACCTCATAACCTACTGAATCAGGAAAATTCTGGGTAGGTCCCAGCAATCTGTGCTTTAACAATCCCCTTTCCAGGGTTCCTGATACAGCTATTTTTGCGAATCACTGGTTTAAACATTGGCAAGGACTCAAGTCACACTGCTTGAGAGGGAAGCCTGGCCTCTGCCTTTCACCAGATGTTTGATCTTGGAAGTTATTTTTACTTCTTTTTGTGCCTTGGTTTTCTCATCTATAAAATGTACATAATTGTGTTCCCTATCTGCCTCATCTGGTTTTGAGAAGACAAAATGAATAAATACAGATCTCTATGAAGATCTGACTGCATTTATTAGTGTGTTTACTTCTATTAGAAAACTTATCCCTCTTAATTAAAAATAGGCTCCAAATCTTGTTCTCTATTGTAATCCTAGCACCCTGAATAATTTCTGGCACACAATAAGTTCTCAAATATATGTTGAATGACTAATACTATGATGGACATGAATGTACCTATATCTCATGGTAAAGAGCAAAAAGCGTCATGATTTCCAAGTTCCCTGCCTTGAGTGTAAGTTTGAAAGCCACTGTTCTGGAATGCATATTAAGATAATGAAAGATCTTAGAAATAGAGAAGAAAAAACTTGACATATCGTTGTAGCATGTTATTTGGTTGCATGTACACCTCTGTCACTGGGAGTCATAATAATCATCTTAGTCTTTTTATTTATGTAGGACTTTACATTGTACCAAGATAATTCGCATATATTAGGTCATTTAATTATCACACAATTGTATGAGGAGGATGTTATCTGAGACTCAGAGAATTTATTAGGGACCAACGCCCATAAAAGTGGAAGTAGAGAGGGAAGAGGAATAGGAGGGCAAAGCCTTGGATTTCACTCCCGTGAAAGGAAGGAAGGAAAGAGGGTTGTGGAGAAAGAGACTCAGGAATACAATTCTGAGATCCCCAGCTAGCACAGCAGAGATGAGCTTGACGTGGGCAGACATGGCCAGACCCTAGTACCTGGGCTGCATTTAGTTGTCTGCCTTGACTGGAAAGCTGAGGTGGTTCCTGAAGTCATTACAGGGGGAGGCTGTCGGCCAGCTGTCCTCTATCCAGGCTCTCTCTTAAAGAGACATGGAGCAGTGCTGAGCCATGGCACCTACAGTGGGGACCTTTGTTTGGAAGTAGGGTTGATCCACAAGCTTAAAGGTCTTGTCATGTCCTGTCATGTTCTGGGTATAGTTTCTGTCCTTCTGATCTCCTAGGCAGATGGCAGAATGCCCTCTTGTGTCACCCCATGTTCCTGTGTTTATGATTCATTTCAATTATCTGTCTGCTTTTTCCACTAGATTCCACGTTCCTTGATAGCAAGACTCCATTATTTTTGTATGTCAAAGTTTTTGACAGAGCCTGGCCCATATTCACTCATTTATCCTCTCCATAAAATTTATGAAGGAAAAGGGTGGATCCTATGCAGGAAGGAAGATATAAGAAGTAAGTAATTAGCTTTCTGTACATGAAAACAAGCTAATTAGAGCTTACCCTTGCTGAAATAAGAGGGTTGCTAGGAATGCTGCACAGGTTGGCTGATTGCACTATAATGTTTCTCCCACTTTTTGTTCTTAGGACCCCTTTGCATTCTTAAAGATTATGAAGACTCCAAAGAACTTTTGTGTGTATGGGTTATATCAGCAATATTTACCCTAGCAGAAACTGGAAGTAAAAAGTACTGACTTATTGAATAATAACAATAAAGTAAAAGTAACACAATTCTAAAAATATATAGCTATATTATCAAAAACATGAAAAAAACAGGAGAGTAACATTGTTTTGCCATTTCGCAAATTCAAACGCCTGGGTTAATGGAAAAGTGCTGGATTATCTGCTTCCACATTGAGTATGTTGGGATAAGTCGTTCTGGTTGGAGAATATGAAGAACGCCCAGCATCATACAGGTGTGTAGTTGAAAAAAAGAACCTTACAGACTCCTAAAGAAGTCCCATGGGTTCCCACGAGTTCTTGGAGCATGTGCTGAGAACTTCTTTACTAGAATAATTGCAAACTCTGAGATTCTCTCAAATCTGCATGTCCTTGGTCGTGAGGTGAATAGAGATGGGCAGGACGTGTGGTTTTCCAACCACAAACAACTGCAAGAACGGAGAAACTGCTTAAGCCATGTTTCCTACTGATTGGGGGTTACTAGTGTCATTTTTTGTATAAGAGGGGTGGTAATATTCTAAGTTTACTCAGTTAAGATGTAAAAATTGGAGGAGGACATCCTTGCATTTGATGGAATATGAGCTGATGAAGTTAGAAAGAGAATTATTGTACTCTCTTTGTTATTTGAATAAAACACTCTATCTGTTTCTATTTGAATAGTTTATCATAACTTGCATAGTACAGTCACATGTTATGTAAATCTGATAGCAATCTTACAGATCTCATTACTCTCACTCTACAGATAAGGAAAATGGGGTTTAAGAAACAGAAGTCACTTTTCCGTAGTCACGCTGCTCGTGGGTATAGATAGGTCTTATAACCAACCGAAGACTTTCCTGCTTTCTGTTAGATTGCTGGAGTGCGATTTCAGAAGAGAAGTATGGTCTACTTATTGATGCCATCAGATATAAAATTAAGAGAAAGAAAGGTTCTACAAGTGAACTGGACAGAAGATGTATATGTTGAGGCAGCTATAGAACTGTAAGTTATGGAGAAAGTCTCTACCATTTGACCCTATTCTCACTTCACTATTCCTTCTGTGAAATAACATAAGTTTTGGAAATGAAATTTTTAAGAAGCATTATTTTTACTGATAGACCAGACTAATCCTGTAGGTCACACAGAGTAAGAGCCAATTATGAATGTGTCCACTTTGTTCCCTTTCCACCAACATCACTCTGGTCCCATATGCCATCCTTTCTTGCTGAGCAACCATGGTTAGCTTCTAATTTCATCCACTTTTTTCTTGAATGTAGTGTACAAGCCAGGAACCTAAGTGACATCTTTGACGCTTCCTTTCTGTACACCTTCCTTCTGATCAGCCAGTGTATCACACGGAGCCTACCCTCAGCACTGTGGTTTTTTAATAAATGTAAATCATATCAAGTTACTCCAAATATTGGAAAGCTGAATACTTCCTATAGGTTACCTTTCTATCATCTTTGAATAAAATTCTATAGGAAAGATCTGCATGAACTGTCCCCTATCTCTTTGTTCTTCTAGTTGCTCACTGTACTGGGAACTGTCACCCTCTGTTTGATCCTCAGACGCTCTAGCTTTCTTTTCTCTTCTTTACCTTTGTACTCTGCTATCCTCTCTGCCTGAAATAACTTACCTACTCACATGGCTGCTCATTCTCACCGTTGATGACATTGTCACTGATAAGTATTTCGCCTTCTCAGGAAGGCCTCCTCTACCCATGCTACCTGAAGCTGCCTTCTCCAGCTCTTCAGTTTTATTACTACATTTATTTCTAGGTAACACCTAAAATTGCTAAAAACTGCCTGTAATTATTGAATATTCTTGTTTATTATGTTTCTCCCCTACTCAAACGTAAGCTTCCATGAGGCGTGGGACTTCATCTTGTTCGCCATGGTATTTCCAACACGTGGTAGGTGCTTTGAACTTAAAAAAAAATAGAACTGCCAGTGTTTTACCAGCAAAGACAGGCTTATTCGGGAATAGCAGAGAACTACAATCCAGGAAAGCAAGCTATGGCAGAAGCATAGGCAGGTCAGCAGTGCAAAGGAGATAAATGCTCTTTTATAGAGGAAAGGGGGAAGTTAGAGAGGTTGTTGGAAACACAAAGTCCACTGCAGTAAACTGGGAGTTGGAAGTATAGTGACTTCTATTTAAGTTAATATACTTGTGTGGGTTAGTTTGGAAGTTGACCCTGCACGGCTCCACAACTGTTTGGTTTGCTCTCCTGAAGTGAAGTTACAAACACATGCTGGGCAATAGGAATGCTAACCCATGTCTTAGCATTTTATTTCAAAGTTTCATATTTTGATTTGAGTTCCCTTTTTTGTATATTTTATCATTGACAAGGAAACATGAAATCAACCAAGGTGAATCCTAAAATAGCAAAACTGTATAGCTTTTGCATGAAGAGCATTATTCAGGTTTCAAGGTCAAGACTGTCCAGGATGACGGGTTTCAAGGTGAAGACTGTCCATTACTCCAAATAGAGAAAGAAATCCCTTTTCTAAGAATCAGATAACTTACCCAAATGATGATATGAGAACATTTAAAGTATTTCATTTTAGTAAGTTGAAAATAAATTGACATTATTTATCATGACTTTTTATTATTTAAGTTGACATAATCAAGCTGATTTATGCATTCCTCTTTTTAAACATTTAGTACCCTTAGAATTTAAATATATATATAAAATATATATATATAAAATTAAATATATAAATAACTTTAGTGTGGGTACAATTTAGGTAACAACTCTGAGGAAAAATGACCTCAAATTTATCATCATTTTATTTGTTCTGTAGGGGCAGAAAACTTCTCTGTTCTTCCTTTCTAGGTTCTTTGGATAGTTTAATAATTAAATTGATATAACACAGATTGACAGGAGAAAGAGAAACAGAAGTTTCCTAACATGTATGCCTACTGTATACATAGGAGAGACGCCATGAGACTGGACACCTCATTCCTGGGCCTGCTATGAATGCATAAGCAGAATTATAGTTCTATTAGTTGCATTATTAACTTAGCTCCACATTTGTTTGGTTCCCTACTTAATTATACTTTACACACCTCTTATCATTAAATTTGCTTTATCCACTCCTACCCCGTGTTTACCCACTGATTGTAGAAACGTAATAGGAACCTGACAGTAACATTTCTTTTGAAATTAATGGACATACCTGATGTACCAGTTCCCAAAAGGCACCTCACTGTCTGAAAGAATGCATACCTCCAGATTGTTTCAAGCCTCCCATTCTCCTAAAGTTTTCAAGAAGCCCTTCACCCTCTTCTCCTGTATTCACTTCCTTTGCAAATTTATAAGCTGTCCCTAGGCTCAACAGGACAAGACAGCTTTGGGAATGAGCCCCTGCCTTCTCGTTGGGCTGTCCTTCTGATAATAAAGCTTTCTTTGCTTCGAAACAGGTGTTTCAGACATTAGCTTACTGCCCATTGGATGCATAGACAAGTTTGAGTCTGATAACACCGGGAAAACTGAGTACCTCTCCAAAATGGCCAAAGCCATTACCCTAAATACCATCTTCAGCTGAAGACAAAAGATATTCATGATGGGGAGTCAGTGATAGGAGGTTACTAGGAAAAGCACAGTAAACACGAGTAAGATTGTAATGGAGATTTAAGTCCCTGCCATCTCCATTGATAACAGTTTCTAGAGATGTAGAGTCATCCCCATCTTCCTGGTACAAATGGAGATTTCCCTTGTTAACTTCTCCTCTAACTTCCACTGGGTTTTCAGAACTTTACCTTTATCTGCTGTTTCTTAAAAATGGCCAGCTTAAAATAATCGATAGGCCAAAGAGGCATATTTTGGGGGAGGTATAATTTGTTCTCCTTCAGTTGCTACTGCTGATTTTTGTTCCTTATATTTAACCATATTTATCATATTATGTAATGAAATAGAAAATTCAATAAATTTTGTTTAAAATTACACCAAGTACATTTTGCTATTGTGCTACAAAGTTTTTTCCCCACTTCCACCCCTTTTCCTTCTCATCCTCACCCTGCCGTGCAAGGTAGTCTGTGTTTACTTCCTGGTGAGTCTGCTCCCAGATCTTTTACTAAACTTACCAGCCATTTACAAACATGCATAAGAAGCAGGGCCCATGATTATTAAGCCACAGATTCTAGATCCTGAATGCCATGGTTTGAATCCAGGCACCACCTCTTACTCTCTTGTGTGACTTTGGGGAAGCTACCTTCTCTGACTCGGTTTTTACCTTAATAAAACTGGATCATAGTAGTATGTACATCACAGGGTTGTAGTGAAGTTTTGAATGAGTGAAAATGTGAAATGCGTTTAATAATGCTGTCACAGAATAAGCACTATAGAAGTGCTAGGTGAGTATGGATTCTGAGGTTTATTTTTATGACATAGAAGCAGACTGGATATATTTCTCCTCGATCCGATTTCATTTTTTAATAAAAATTTTTTATTCTTGAGGCCTGAGTTGGTCTGTGGTCTGGGTATGGAGCCTGCTTAAGAGTCTCTCTCCTCCCCGTCCCCTACCTGCTTGCACGTGTGCATGCCTGCTCTCAAAAAATTTTGTTTTTCATTCTTAAAAATGAACTACAGAAATCTCTCCACATCAAGAAATTGAGTTTGTTTAAGGAAAACGGAGGCATGGTACTTAAGGCATATAACAAACCAATGTAACTGTTATTTAATGGGCAGTTGGGTTGTTTTTAGGTATTTTAGCATTATTACTTTTTTACCATTGCAAAACATGATGCAGTAAGAATTTTTGAACATAAATCCTTCCTACAGCTGCCTTTCTTTCTTCTTTCCTTCCTTCTTTTCTTTTTCTTTCTTTAGCTGCTTTTATTTCTGTACGAAAGTGACAGCAACTCATTGCTAGGTCAAATACTGCAGCACTGAATGTCCAGGAGAGCCCTAGCATATAGGACTTCTCCCAGTGTCGCCAGTTAGACCCCAAGACCTGACCTTTACTGCCCGTCTGTACCCACCGATCCTGTCACATTTTCCCTTAATCTCTTCTTTGTATCTTATTTCTTAACTCAAGCAAAAGACCTGTTAGCCATCCCCTGATGGAAACCAGCAAGACCACCCCTCAAGCAATCATGACTACTCTGAGGTAGAGCTCTGGAGGCCCCGATCACCCCGGGCAGTTTGTGCTCAACCCCCAACTCACACCTGCTCCGTAGGTCCCTGAAGTGACTCATGGAGTGCCCAGCACTTACCTTTACCTCATTATAATCCTAAAATCTCTACCCAGCAGGAACACAAACTTCATTTACATAATATACAATGCAGGTACAGGCATGTTTCCCTAAGATGCTTGCATCACTGATGTCTGACTCTGTATATGATGACCAGGCTTCCTGTTCTAAATAACCATCCTACTCCTAAATAAAAGTAACCCATTCACAGGGAATCTTGGCTTTTGAAGTTATTCCTTGTGATCTCCTTATCTGCTGCAGATAACCTTTGTTTTGTGTGACAGTCCCACCTACCATAGTTTCTGTGATTCACCAAGGAGCAAACTCATGTTCATTCAGTGACACCAGCAACATCAGAGAATCATCCCCCCTCCCGTGCCTGGCCTGCTCCTTGCAAACTTCCTCTCCTCCCTGGATTATAAATCTTTTAAGTTGTTTTAAATGTAAATATTTTAAGCTGTTTTAAATTGGTTGAAGTACTTAAAATAATTATTATTTAATTTTAACTGTGTATCTCTGAAACACACCTAAAGGTGTGTTTTTGTATATTGTGTGATATAGGAGTTCAGTTGTCTTTTCATTCAGGCAACGGTACCAACGCTTTATTAAATCTTATTACCTCTAAATTTAAACACCGAATTTTAATATAGTCAATTCCCATAAACAATAGAATGCTTTGTTTTATTTTGTCTTACCGATTGACTTTAAAACAAGTTTGATCCTTATTCTTCGTTTTCATATTTTCAGCTTTCTCAGGCATTTTCCCTCCTCCGTAATGAATTTTAAGAGCACTTTATTTGTTTTAACATTTTTTTTGCCACCTTCAAAATTCTGTTTTGCAACCCATCACCTTTGGTTTACTTGTTTGTTTGTTTTCTTAATGGAGCATTCAATGGATATTATTTTATTTTTTAAGTTTTTATTTTAATTCCAGTTAGTTAACATATAGTGTTATATTAGTTTCAGGTTCTCAATATCATGATTCAACAATTCCATACATCACCCTGTGCTCATGAGGACAAGTGTGCTTGTTAATCACCAACACCTATTTCCACTATCCAACCCCTCTTCTGGTAACCATCAGTATGTTCTCTTTAGTAGAGTCTGTTTCCTGATTTCTCTCTTTCTCTTTGAGTATTATTTTATCTCATTTTTAAATTTTTTATTTAGAGAAAGAGAGAGTGGGGCGGGGTGCAGGGGGAGAGGGAGAGAGAGAATCTTAAGCAGGCTCCATGCCCATCACAGAGCCCAACTTGGGGCTTGATTTCATGACCCCGAGATCATGACCTGAGCCTAAATCAAGAGTCAGATGCTTAACTGAGCTACCCAGGCAACCTTGAGTATTATTTTAAAAGAATTAACTTCGTATTTATTCATCTACCATAATATTCTTTGGGTTTCCTTTTTCTTTCTTTTTCAATTTGAGGATCTACTTGGCTTTATTAAATGGTATACAAATTGGGTAGCATCACATCTAGCCAGTAGAAGGAAGCTCTGAGAAGTTGTACAAAATAGGAGGTTTTTATAAAAGAGGATGGGGCAAGAAAATTATTAGCAAAAGGAAAAGATTGTTCCAGGCAAGATTTTTGTTTGCTTTGGTTAAACGTCAAAATAAACTCTTATTTTACCAGCAAAATATGGGTTTATTTGGGAATAACAGAGAACTAAGATCTAAGACCCAGCAAGCTATAGCAAAAACCATAGGCAGGGGAGCCTGGGTGGCTCAGTGGGTTAAAGCCTCTGCCTTCTGCTCAGGTCATGATCCCAGGGTCCTGGGATCGAGCCCCGCATCGGGCTCTCTGCTCAGTGGGGAGCCTGCTTCCTCCTCTCTCTCTGCCTGTCTCTCTACCTACTTGTGATCTCTATCTGTCAAATGAATAAATAAAAAAAAAATCTTTAAAAACTATAGGCAAGTCTGCAGAACAGAGAAGAGATATGCTCTTTTATAGGGAAAAGCAGGAAGTTGGGAAAGTTGTTATAAATAAAAGGTCCACTGGGATAAACTGGGAGTTGGAAGTATAGTGGCTTCTCTTTGGCTAAACTGTGGCCTTCTTTTATTGGCTGAGCTGTTGCCTGGAGAAGAAGTAAGACTTTCTTCTTCCTGCTGGGATAGTAAAGTAGTACCCATGAGCAAGGTCCCTGTCTTCCTGTTGGATTTGCCATTGATGAAGAGTGGTACGGCATAAGAGCTCCTCTGCCAAACCTCCCTACTCCATTTTGATGAGGTTTCCCTTAATTAATTTTCACATTTCCCCATTTTGATCAAGATCTTTCTTTTAAAAGTATTGCTGATTAATAGTTGGATTGTTTATATTTAGTGATTTTGCCCCTCAGTTCAAGGAAGGACCTTTTCTGGTTATCATATCCTCTGTTAGAAGGAAGTATTTAGTAATTAGAAGCCAGTTAAGGTCATATTTGAATAACCAGAAAGGTTAGGAGGGAGAAACACTGAGGTATTCTAGTCTAAAGTCTACATCTTCTCAAGGTTGTAAGTGTTGGAGATCATCTTGAAGCCTTGAGCCAACCTCACCTCAATGGGTACTTTTTTTTTTTTTTAAGTTCAACAGTAAACAAAATACAAAACTTAAAATCATTATACAAAATAGACAAAGTAACATAACAATTCCAAATTGTATGATAGTTCTCAACCAGGACTCTAGGTCTGAAAGTAGCCAGCTCATATATTTATTGGCACTTATTCCAACTTAGGGGAGAAAGGATCTCCTTATGAAGGCAAACCTGGGGTCTCTGTGTCTAGAAGTCTCTGCTTAAAGCAACCATGAAAGCAGATGAGTGGATACAGCAAGAGCACACAGAAAGAATTAACGGACTGCATTAGGGAAGGTACAGCACAGGTATAAATATGAAGCAGTAGCTGATAAACCTTGCTGCAAAACAGCAAAACTTCAAAGAATCTTTTAAAACAACTTTGCCATCTCAGAGGTGTCTGGGTGGCTCAGTCATTTAAGCATCAGACTCTTGATTTTGGTTCAGGTCATGATCTCAGGATTGTGAGATCAAGCCCTGTGTCAGGCTCTGTGAGAGTTTGCTTGAGATTCTCTTTCTCACCCTCTGCCCTTCCTGATGCTCATTATCCAAATAAATAAATAAAATCTAAAAAACAAAACAAAACAGTATTGTTATCTGAGAAGAACTGTTTGGAACCAATTGTGTTATTGATAATACAGCTTGTAAGATTGCGAATTCAGAGACCATGAATTTGGATATGCTTCCAAAGTCAGTTAATAGTTCAGATGAAAGATGACTTGGGTGAATTCTGAACCTTCTAACCCTTCAGAAAAAGCAAGTAAAAAATTAACTTGTCCTGAGTTCATGATTGAGGCTATTTGAAAACAAGAGCCCCCCACCCCCACCCCTTCACAAGGGTTTGGGAAATGCAAACAAGGGGCTTCTCTTTCGAAGAAACAGAGAAGCAGCAACAATGAGAAAAAGGTATACAGGCCTGCTCTGGACATTTTGGGAAAAGTCTTTCGTCAGATGTCATCTGCTCCAATTCCAGGAGGTCTTCACTTTCAGGTCAGGAGCTGGTGGGCGGCTCCAGTCAGGGTTTGGTGCTCTCTTTAGATTTGCCCCGTGAACCCAAGAATCTGTTTCCTGGAGTTGATAGGCAAAGCGGTTGGTTTGCAGTTCTTCATAAGGGCCTTTTCAGTGAGGTTGCAGAGAATGTTTCTGGAGGTGTCTATTCCAATAGATGAAGTCTCCACTTTGCCAGGTGTGATGTTAAGGTCATTGTCTCATGGCAGTGCACTGTGAAAAGACCTTTCTACCAAAGCACGATTATTTCTAATAGAAATGATGAGGAATTTGTGCCGTGGAAGTAGATCTCCTTTTATCAGCTGTGGTTCAAAGGAGGCAGGGGCCAAATGCATTAGATGGCCTGTGACTATCTCAAAGGCTAGGAGTCTTATGAGTTCCCAATGGGGTAGATCTGAAATTAAGAAGGACTAACAAGAGGCGCTGGGTGGCTCAGTGGGTTAAGCCTCTGCCTTCAGCTCAGGTCATGGTCTCAGGGTTCTGGGATCGAGCCCCGAATCGGGCTCTCTGCTCAGCGGGGAGCCTGCTTCCCACTCACTCTCTGCTTGCCTGCCTCTCTGCCTACTTGTGATCTCTCTCTCTGTCAAATGAATAAATAAAATCTTAAAAAAAAAAGACTAATGAGAAAATGTTGTCAGTGGAGTCTTAATACTGTCATTAGTGAGTGCACCTAACTCTGAAGATTAAGGATGTTATGTATGTTGAAATATTACAAAAATTTGCCCAACAACACAGATTTCTTGAAGAACTTGACTGGTAAAGGGGTTCCCCACTTTTGAGAGGCATTTCCTAGGTAAGAATAATCTTTTCAAACAGAATTTTAGCCATAGGAAGTGTTGATCTGTCTACAAGGGAAAGCTTTGGTCCAATAAAAAGGAAACAAAAAAATGACTAAAACATTTATATCCATGATATTGGGAAAGGTATATGAAATCCATTTACCAAACCTAAAATGATCCATTGTTTAATTTAAAATGTTGACAAGTGGTTCCCAGGATTATACCTGATTAAGTGGGACAAGCAAGATAGGCACTTTTTGTGGCCTTCTCAAATTTCTCCACCAATACTGGTTCATAAGCATGATCATTTTTCAGTAGAAAAATGGTTTAATGTATGTACAGTGGTTAAGTAGTGGGAATTTTAGGATTTCCGAGAGGTCTGGATTGTTATTTGGCCCAAACCCGAGTTCTCTTTTTATTGAGGCAACAGTTACTAGATTGCCAATATTGTTTCTCCCACCCTGGGGCCTATTTTTCAATGTCTTTTGTCAATTTTACCAAATTCTCATTTGGGAGAAGATCTCTTTGGGCCATGACAGAAGTTTGGCTATTAGTTTCCTTGACAGCAAGCATTTTTGGTGGAAATAGCAGTGAGGTGGATTAGGTCTCTAGGGACTGCCTGGAAACCTTAATAACCAGAGAAGCCAACAAGAAAATGGCTTCTAATGTATTTTGGATATAGGAGCCATTTTGAATTTTATCCTCCTTGGAGGTAAACACATCTCACAGTTTCCCTAATACTCCAATGTCAGGAGCTACCCCAAATGTATACCAACTATCAGCATAAATGTTTGCTATTTTACCCTTTGATGTATAATTCAGCATTTTGGGCTGAAGTACCAAAAGTAAAGGAGCTGTCTCAATGACTTCATAAGACTTAAAATAGCATATCCAATATAATATTTACCATGTTTGTCCTTTAAGTAAGAAGCATCAGTAAAGCATGAAAGATCTGCATTAGTGGGTGCCTGGGTAGCTCAGTTGGTTAAGTGATGGCCTTCGGCTCAGGTCATGATCCTGGAATCCCGGGGTCCAGTCCCACATAGGGCTCTCTGCTCAGCAGGGAGTCTGCTTCTCCCTCTGACCGTTCCCCCTCTCGCACTCTCTCTCAAATAAATAAATGAAATAAAAAAAAAAAAGATCTGCATTATTAGAGGAGTTCCTCTGTAATTGTCACAGAGAGTCAAAAGGTGAGCTGTCAGTATTAAGCAGCCATGAGGGGTTTTGTCTGACTCCAAATGTAGTCCCTGTTTTGAGATCAGATGCCTTAAGTATCTAATCTGAGTTTCAGCAAACTGTAATTTGTCTTTGGAGACTTTATGTCCCTTTAAGGCCAAAAGGTACATGCTGTCTTCCTTGAAGAAGTTTGAAAAAGGGGGTAAGGGAAACAAATCGTCTATGTATTAAAGCAAGGTAGAGCCTACAGAAAACTTTGTATCATCCAAATCAGCTTTTAAGGTTTGCGAAAAGTAAGAAGGACTCTCTTTGTAACTCTAGGGCATTACTTATTGTCCAGCTATATTTCTGTTCTTCCCAAGTGAAAGCAAAAAGATATCGGCTATCCTTCTCTATAGAATACTAAAAATGCACCACCTAGATCAATTACAGAGACAAATTTGCTTTCACGGGAACGGATGTTAGTAGCATGTGGGGGTTAGGAATGATAGGGTCCCTAGGGATAACAGTATTATGTATTTCTCAGAGGTCCTGCACAAACCTCCATCCTCAGTCACACATTTCTCCTGTGTAAAATTGGGGTATTAGAGGGGCTAGTGCAGGGGATATTGAGGCCCTGGGTCTTGTAATCTTCTATTATGGGCTTAATGCCCTGAAGGAATTCTTTATTTATAAGGTATTGATTAATTACAGAAAGGGATTTTGGGGGATCTGTTTGAATATTGATGGGAGGTGCACTGTGGATTCTGCCAACATCAACTGAAGATTCTGCCCTTAAAGAGGATGGTGGCTGATTCAAAAGGAACAAATGATTATTGCCCCAGACTCAACTATAGTGTCATTAGAGACAGAGCATAGAAAGATGTCAAATTCCCCTGGTAGGCTATTTTGATTACTACTTTTAGCCTACTGAGCCACCCAGGAGCCCCTGATCACTACTTTTAAATTATAGAATCATTTTCTTCTTTCGGGAGAAATTCTGACATGATACTTTTTTTTTTTTTTAAAGATTTTATTTATTTATTTGACAGATAGAGATCACAGGTAGGCAGAGAGGCAGGCAGAGAGAGAGAGGAGGAAGCAGGCTCCCCGCCGAGCAAAGAGCCCAATGCGGGGCTCGATCCCAGGACCCCGAGATCATGACCTGAGCCGAAGGCAGAGGCTTTAACCCACTGAGCCACCCAGGCGCCCCTGACATGATACTTTTTAAGAAATCTCAGACCAATAAATTTATAGAGGTGGAGGAACTAAGGAGAAAAAGGGTGAGTATCTCTTGAAAGACCTAGACAGAGGGATTAGGTTCAGAGACAGGGAACTGTTGCAGTTGATTCGACTCCCACTATTTGAGCTATTTTACTGCTCCAATGCAGGTGCTGCTTTATACCAGTGGGGTTAAGCACTATGAGTGTATCTCCATTGTCAATACAGACAGAGATTCATTCCCAATCCGAGGAGTGGTTTCTCCAAGCTGATTAAGAGAGAGAACTGGGAAAAGATCCTCAGTTCCTAGTGGAGTTCCTGAGAGACATTCCTCAAAGCTCCACCACTGGGAATTAGGAGGACACTAGAAAGGTTGGTTAGAAGGTTCCTGAATCACTTATAACAATCCTTTTTCCAAAGTCCTGTCTCTTTGGAATAATAGCAGAAACTAGAAGGTTTGGGAGTTTATTGGGGGCTCCATTTGCCAAAGTTGAAAAAGGGATGTTAGTGGTCTTTCTTCTTTTAGGTGGCTCATCTAGGATGCAAGTAAGCTGGTTTGCCATATTAACTATATCTGGAGTGGACAATTTCCCATTCCATCCTGGTCCTTTTGACTAAGAGAAAAGATTCTAGTTCAGCTCATTAATAAATAGAATTATATGCTAGCAGGTAGAGAAAACATCCAAATGAAGACCAGAATATTCTTTTTTTTTTTTTTAAGATTTTTTTTTTTTTATTTATTTGACAGACAGATCACAAGTAGGCAGAGAGGCAAGCAGAGAGAGACAGGAGGAGGAGGCAGGCTCCCTGCTGAGCAGAGAGCCCAATGCGGGACTCGATCCCAGGACCCTGAGATCATGACCTGAGCCGAAGGCAGAGGCTTTAACCACTGAGCCGCCCAGGCGCCCAAGACCAGAATATTCTTAAAAGACAATTTGGAGTTGATTATAGTAGTCATGAAAAGACAGGTTCACAAGGCTTCTGTGTGTAAGCCTGAATTTTGTTCCTATCAACAGGCTTAGGAAAAGCTATTATAACAGCTCAGCAGAGATTCCCAGTGAGTTTTCTAGCTTTTTACCCAAAAGTTAGGAGTCTGTTTCTCTAATTCCCCTTCAGGATGTTCCCTTCTGGGTAGTTTCATAGAATGTTTGGCCTGATCCTCACCAACTGGTATGCAGACTAATTGATATAAAACTGAGAAATAAGGCAGATAAATTTCAATAACTATGCTAAATTCTTCAGCAAACTTATGGGGGTTCTCAGTTACTTGAAGAAACTCCTTAACTATGAGTTACAATATAGCCTTAGTCCAGGGAACATAAAATATATAAGGTTTATTTAGATCTTTAAAGTTAAGAACTTTAACTTTAAAAAGGCAAGTTTCAGTAGGTTCAGAAGAGGAGTGAGTGGGAGAAATGCAGAAGAAAAGAAGAGTTCAGCAGAGACAATAGAGGAAAATAGTGCTGGACGTGGAGCCTGAGCACAAGATGGCCACCATGTGTCTACAGACAGAGAAGATGGTGGGGGACAAAAGAGGCCCCAGAAATCGTTTTGACTTATTACAGTGGTTTGCCTCAGTTAATACAGAAATGGTATTTTGCAAAGACACAAACAGAATCCTGAAAACATCTGTAAGTTTCAAGATACCACTTAAAAATAGGCATCCCTTGGGACGCCTGGGTGGCTCAGTTGGTTAAGCAGCTGCCTTCGGCTCAGGTCATGATCCCAGCGTCCTGGGATCGAGTCCCACATCGGGCTCCTTGCTCGGCAGGGAGCCTGCTTCTCCCTCTGCCTCTGCCTGCCATTCTGTCTGCCGGTGCTTGCTCTCTCTCTCTCTCTCTCTCTCTGACAAATAAATAAATAAAATCTTTAAAAAAAAAAATAAAATAAAATAAAAATAAAAATAGGCATCCCATTCAGTTGCTCCCCCCACCCTTCCCCCAACCACAACTTTCTAATTTAATTTTGAGTAGAATAAGTTTGGGGAAATCTAAAGTTCCTCATAATGGCCACTGAAGTTCTAAATTGTTTTCGGCTAAGTTTTGGTCCACTTAGTGAGAAATTCACATGAGGAGGGACCATAGTTTTTGTTTTTGTTTTTGTGCAAAAAGATGTTTTTTGGGGGGGGATTTTGTTTTGTTTTGTTTTGTTTTTTATTAATATATAATGTATTATTAGCCCCAGGGGTACAGGTCTGTAAATCGCCAGATTTACACTTCACAGCACTCACCATAGCATATACCTTCCCTAATGGGACCATAGTTTTTTAAACATAAAACCAGCCCAAGTCTGAGCTGCCGGGGAGGCACCCTCAAAGCACTTGGTGACCGAGATCCCATTTTTTTAGAGTTTTTTCTGGAGAAAAGACAAAAATTTCCAAAAACCAGTTTCAACAGAAACAGCCTGGTTCCAGAAGAAATCAGACTCAGTGCTGGAACAGGGCCAGTAGGAATAGCCCAGTTCTGAAGAAAGTGGACCAAAGGCTGGCATAGGTCCATCAGGAACAGTCCCATTCTGAAAAGAAGTTGGGCCAAACAATGACTCTGAGATTAAAAACACAAACAAAAACCAAGACCTTGAAAGAGATCCCCAACAAAGGCTGCCAAGCTCAAACACAAAGCATGGAGCTCAAAGCCCAGGAGAAAACATACCCTCAACTCCACGGTCAGTGAGAGAGCAGTGAGCCCCAATAGGCTCTGTGGGCACCATCACCTGTTTGCTCTCCAGCCTTGTAGTTGTTGGAGGTCTTCTATGGATCCCACTTCTGGTCACCAAATAATATTAATATTACAAGTAAAACTGACAGTTATTTTATTGGCAAAAATTGTTGTTTTGGGGAAAGAGCAGAAAATTGCCATCAGGGACAAACTACAGTGAAAACCTCCTGACTTCATTTTAGTGTGGTTTCCCATGATTAATTTTCACAATGTTTAATGAATTAATTTCATATTTGTAAGAATTTTTCCTCCCAACTTCATTTGGTTCATTTTGTCTTTCTTTCCTTAATTTATTAGCATGAGTACTTAGCAGGTATTTTCACTGTTTTCCTTTAATAATTAAGGCATATTAGGTTCACACCTTTTATCCAAGTATCCCACAAGTAAAAGTAGGAAGTCCTTTTTTTCTTCCTTTTGTAATTTAAAAGCTTGTAATTTAGACTTAGTTTCCAGGTGCCTCTATAGGTTATTTAGGGGTCTCTTAATTTTGAGTAGTTAAGTTCAAATTTAACTTGTCTTCTTCTATTAGATTATGTTCTGTAAAATAGCAGCATTTAAAATTTCTTTAGTTTCTTTGTGGCAAAATTTACGGCTGAGATTTATAAAATAAATATAAAAATTACATTTTCTTTACTCAAGGCAACTGATACACAAAGTGATTAATTCTTCCTGTGGTTATGATTGTTATTTATTGTCTCTCATATCTTTCAATTATGAAGAGTGACTGAAATATCTCAATGTAACTTCATTATAATACAGTTCTGAGTTATCTAATTATTAATATTTTAATTGTTTTGTTATCTGGCACATTTCCATGTAAGTATCTTATATCTTCTTTGAAACCTATGCTTTTTGCGTGTTCATAGATGTTCCACAGTAGCTCTTGCCTCTGGAAATTCTACCTAAACCTGCAGACTCAAAAGTACCTTCTAAAACTTGCTAGCTTGCCAATCCTGGGTGTTGTTTTGCTCTAAGACTTAGTTAACTTTGAGCAAAGAGGGAGAGAATGCTTGGGGTGAAAGTCCACACTGCTATTCGATGCTTTGGGTTTTTAATTTAGTTTTTTCTAATTGGCTCTTATGATTTTAATGGGCCTTCTCACCCATGTAGGATACAGAATATTGATAAGAGTTATTAGTAGTAAACTAAGAGGAACAGAGAAATCGAATTAAAAGTGACAGCATGGAGAGAAGCAAAAATGTCCAGGTATAATTCCTTTTTATGATAACAATGACCATTTATTGGATGTCCACTATGTGTACACATTATGTACACTTGCACACTGTTTAATCCCCATAGCTGCATTATAACATAGGGATTATTCACTGCATTTAGAAATGAAAGAGTGTTTAGAACAGAGAGATTAGGTATCTTGCTAAATGCCATGCAAGTTAATAAGTGGCTGAACTAGAAAAGTCTGGCTGATTCCCAAAGTATGTCTGAATCCCAATACCCATTTCTATCCATCGTACCCACTGCCTTACTTGCATGAAAATTAAGAGGATATCTGAATAAATGGTCATTCACAGATAATAAAAGAAGTCTAATACTTAACCACAAAAATTGCATTTACTCAGTAAATATTTGTTCAGCATGGTACTAGTGTTGCAACCACTAAAAGCAAGAGGAAATGATGGTGGAGTAGGTGTTTTGGGAAGAAAGACAAATGGAAACGTGTTATTTGAAGTACCTGTGGAATATCACAGTGGAGATGTCTACTGATAAGCTGGGAATATTGGTGTAGGACTCAGGAGAGAGGCCATTCAGTCATTCAACAGATATTTATGGGGCATCTTATCTGTTCAAGGCATAGGCAGGCTATGAAAATAGTTGCAGGTGTTAAGACTACTATAGGTATTACTGAACACAGTTTTTATTACTATCTCCAAATAAATGACAGTTGGCCCTTATAGGAGTAGAGAAGATCATCCAAAGCAAGTCAAAAGAATGCAGGGTGTGCAGGCATAGTTAACAAGGAAAGGCTGAAGACAGCTATTACAATAATTACCAAAATTTAAGAGATAAGCTCAAGAAAAAAAAATTCATGAAAGAAAAATTAAGAGAATCAGAATGAGGACCAAGAAAGATAATAATATTTTGAAAGTCAGAAAGAGCCACTTTGGAGTCTAAATTTTAATGAGTGGAATTTTGCTTCAACTATCTGTAAGTCACGATCAACTGTGTCTTCCTCTTCTGGGTCCACCACCAAGTTGGTGCTCCATTTCTTGGACTCAGGGCAAAGACTCCCAGCTCTCTGGGAAACTGATCAGAAACCTGGGGTTTGACAGTCCCCAAATCCCCTAGAAAACAGAGGGCTCCCTGAAACTGTAGCATGGCTACTCCTGATGGACATTACTGTAAGTATTGTTTATATGTTGTGGTTCTATGGTATACTCATTGAGTAGCGTCCTGAACCTGCTCATTTCCATTATACCATTCTACTACAATGTGGCACATACTAACAATTGCTTTAAAAAGTAAATTTCACATATGAGCTTATTTATCATTGGCCTCCCCTTATAAAAGGATACAGATACATTACCATAATTTGCTAGTTTAGAACCTGAATAAATAGGAATTATTGTGATACGTTTCAATTTTTTTATTGATTTTTTTTTTGGGAAGAACTTAAGTTTAGTCAACAGACCTGTTGCATCATTGCAAGAGCTAATGAAAAAATTCATCCGCATGATTCACGTGACATGTCTGAAAGTCAAAAATAAGTATTTCATTTTCTGTACAATGTGACATTCAGCATGGCTCCCTAAAGACCAGAAAAACAACTCGAATAATTTCTGATGGGGTTCAACTGAATCTGTTAATAGGAAGTAAGTGATATAGAGGTATTAATATCTCTATAGACAGAGAAAATGATGTATTTAGAGAATCGCTGTAATTATCCCTAATTGAGAAACCAATTTACATGAATGTTCTTTTTAATAATAAAAATAATCAGAATTTCCCCAAAGTACTGACTATATTTAAGGGGGGAAAAAAGTATCTTTTAAGGGCCAGGAAAGCTGGGTTATAACTGTATCACTGCTATTAATTCACTTGGGGAGTTTGAGGAGATTAATTCTAACTATCCCTGTGACTCTTCCCTTGTCAAATTAGGAACAATTGCCCTACCAACCTTAATTTGTTGTTATGAACTTTGAAAAAGATGAAAAAAATAAAAGGAAAAAAAAGATGAGTTCACTCCGGTAGTATTTACTAAGTGTTTACTGTGTGTCAGTAGTATTTACTGTGTTCTAGCACCAGAGGTTCAGTGAAGAACACAGCAAATGAGGTCCCTGCTTTCCTAGAGCTTAAATTCAAGCCAAGAATAAAATCATTACACAGTTACATGAGGATGAGTACCATGAAGGGAAGTATCAGAGGTAACAACAATGTACAGTAGTTTGGGAAGTCAGGGAAGGACTCTCTGAGGAAAATGACATTAAGGTGAGGTGTGCAGGGTAGGGGTTGTATATGTTAATGGCATTCTGAGTAGAGGCAAGAACATATATAGAGGCTGGATGAATTTGAGGAAGTGTGCAGAGTTCGGAACAGCAAACACAAAGAGCGACGGGGAAGAAGTGAAAAATAATGATTATGCAAACACACCGTGACATGGCTAGTGAGAACATAAATTGGTTTAACTTTTGGAAAGCATTTTGGTAATATGAAATAAGAATGTCAAAAAAGTATTTCTAGCCTCTGACTCAACAATCTCACATCTGGACATCTATCCTACTAAAAACCAGATTACATACAGGAAAAAACTAAGAATAAAGATATTCATTAAAGTAATAGAGAATTTGTAACTGAGAAAAACCAGGAAAAAAGTATCTAACTCTAAAGAAATGAGCAAAAATATGGTGTGTGCATATTAAGAAATATACATAGATATTGTTTGCTTTTGAAGAGTTCATAGTAATTTAAGAAAACATTTGACATAATATAATTTATTTAATAATACTAAGAGAAGAAGGGGCAATGAAGGAGTGGGCCCAGAAAAATACTGCTCACACCTGGATCCAGATCACAGCCGAGGAACTGTCAGAAGAGGGTATCCCAATCTTATATAATACAAATCAGCCTCATACCCCTCCAGAGAAATAAATTATCTTCATTACCCTGGAATTTCACTGAGAAGAAGAAGGAAAGACCTCATCTTTCTTATTCTGATCAACAAACCCGTCCTTTTACCTGTAGGGAGACCCAATTTCTAGCTTCCAAGGCTTTCTGTTATAGGAACAACCTTGCAAAGATAGTCCACAACAAATGTGTAGAAAGGCCATGGGGTGGGGTAACTGGCTCGCTCAGTTGGTGAAACATGTGACTCTTGATCTTGGGGTTGTATGTTTGAGCCCACACTAGGTATAGAAATTACTTTAAAAAAAAATGCAATGGAGGATCATCTCCCTATAGCCCCAAACTTTTTATGATTTTTTTATTATTTCTACTGCTAGTATTTCTTTTTTTAAGGTTATTTATTTTATTTGGTAATCTCTACATCAACATGAGGCTCTAGTTTGTGACCCCAATATCAAGAGCCACATGCTCTCTCAAATGAACCAGCCAGGTGCCCCACTCCTAATGTCTTTTTTTTTGTTTTGTTTTTGAGAGAGGAGCAGAGGGAGAGGGAGAGAGAGAATCTTAAGCGGACTCCACGCCCAGCAGGCAGCCCAATGCTGGGCTTGATTTCAGAACCCTGAGATTGTGACCTGAACCAAAATGCTTAACCAACTGAGCCATCCAGAGGCCCTGAATAATAATTCTTCATGCTGTTTTAGCAAGAATTATTATAATGAGCACATGATATTTGTAGTTGTGTGGAAAATGGAAAGTTGGCTACATAGTGACATTCCTTCCCATAAGTACTAGCCAACCTACGGAAGTTTCTGCCATTAATTAGCTGTTAAAATTTCTCTGGGTTCCATTTTTGATTAAATGATTTTTAGGCTAGTTGGTCATCTAAACTCTAATCTACTTTAAATTCTATGATTTTATTATTCCTTAAGTAGAGACAAAAGAAAAAAAAAACACTCTATAACCTAATGAATGAAAACATATTCAAATCACTTTATTTGAAGGAAACTGTCCATTTATAATCTCAATAGTATAAAGTCAAGTTAGTAAAGTCAAGTGATCTAGTACAGCCTCCATAAATAGATTTTAAATAAAATTCAGGTAGGTTTTTTTTTCCCTATGCAGAAATTAAATTCACAGACTATTTCTAGAACAAAACAGAGCTGTGGTATTGGAGACAGATATTAATAAGATGTGATAAAGATTATGGAAAACATAAACATGTAAGAACAGGCAAAGAAACAAAAAAGTTGAAAATACACAGCTTATTATTTTCTTGATTTAGACCCAGTATGATTTTTCTCAATCTATAAGATGTTATATAAAGAATTTGGTCTCGGGGCGCCTGGGTGGCTCAGTGGGTTAAAGCCTCTGCCTTCAGCTCAGGTCATGATCTCAGGGTCCTGGGATCGAGCCCCGCATTGGGCTCTCTGCTTAGCAGGGAGCCTGCTTCCTCCTCTCTCTGACTGCCTCTCTGCCTACTTGTGATCTCTCTCTGTCAAATAAATAAATAAAATCTTTAAAAAAAAAAAAAGAATTTGGTCTCATCGTTCTCTTGTGGAAAGAACATTAGAGTTAGAAGACCGAATTTTGGCATCTGTTTACTATTAAGCAATGTATTATCTTGGAGAATTACTCTGAGGTTTAGATATACTCATTATAAAACAAAGACAATTCTTACTTTAAAGAGCTGTGTTAGGATCACATGTGATGATGATATATGTGACAGTGTTTTGTAAAGTATAAGATCTATAGTAGAAATGTAAATAAAGGTTAACTGGGTGGTGATGACTCTCATAGAGTTCTCTGAGAAGGGATGTGTGAAGAGAGCCTGAAGGGAGAGACCATCAATTCTTCTAAGGGCAAGGAAGGGACCTAAATCAGATGAAATGAGGTTCTGCTAATCCTTGATGGTGGCTGGCTGTATTTAAGGAGAGACTTAAGGGGAAGACTGAGACTCACTGACTTAAGCAGTACACCTTAGGCAGGAGGAAAACTTATGCAGGCAAAAGAGGCATGAAAGATGCTACTTTGTTTGCAAAAAGTTTTGACGTGATAAGAAAACAGAATTTAACTTCTTGGTAGCAATTTCCCTCCTAGTTCATCACTGATGTCTGAAATTTTACTCACGTGGTTAATTCTAAGTCCTCCCTGTTATATCAACTATACTTAATCATTCCTTCTTCTGCACAGCTAACTGCCTCATAATGTACCTACTTCCACCACCATACCAATCACAGGGTTCATTTAATTCATTTATTTGCCTGTGTTCCTGAGCATCACCTGGGCTTGGGCCTGGTGCAGCGGAGGCTGTAACTAAGTACTATACAGGAGTGGAATCGGTTTCAAGAAAGGGTTAGTGAATTGAATTGCCCCTGGTTAAGATGTAAACACTTCTGAGAACTATAACTAAATATGCCTAAATCATGACCTCTCTACCAGTAAAATTTTATTTTATTTTTTTTAAAGATTTTATTTATTTATTTGTCAGAGAGAGAGAGTGAGCACAGGCAGACAGAGTGGCAGAGGGAGAAGCAGACTCCCTGCGGAGCAAGGAGCCCGATGCGGGACTCGATCCCAGGACGCTGGGATCATGACCTGAGCTGAAGGCAGCCGCTTAACCAACTGAACCACCCAGGTGTCCCACCCACCAGTAAAATTTTAAAACATCACTTCTAACTTCACAGTGGTTAAGATTATTTTTTTCCCACAACCTCTTTAGTAATAATAGCAGACAAAGTAATGAAAAAAAAGGGATTCATACTTGGATAAGGCCCAGAGAGAACATCGTAGCAGGGGGGGCCCTAACGTGTGGGGGGTTTCCTGAAAGCTAATGAGAAGGAAAGGGGAAAGCAACAGGAACAACATTGGTCTTCATATTTTTTCCACTAAACTGCCCTACCTGCCTTCAAGAAACTCACAGTTCTTTTGAGAAGAGTGACATGAAAAACAAACAACAACAAAATGAAGAACTGTATATAGGATTTCCAAATACAGATCATGTGAAGTTGTTTTATGGGGCTGGGGGAGCAAAATGCAACAAAACACACACACATGGATATTATGTCTCATACTCACATGCATGGCTCTTTTTAATAAGCATATTGTGATTAAGCTACAAATTTATATAAGAACATGTATAGAAATATATAGTCAACAGAGGGAGAAAAACCATGAGATACTCTTAACTATATGGAACAAACTGAGGGTTGCTGGGGGTGGGGTGGGGAGAGGGGTAACTGGATGATGGGCATTAAGGAGGCCACGTGATGTGATGAGCACTGGGTATTATACACAACTGAAGAATTACTGAACTCTACATCTGACAAACTAATGATGTAGTATAAATTGGCTAACTGAATTTAAATTAAAAAAATATTTAGTCAAAATGTATGGTAACAACTAATTCTAAAGGTAGTGAGATGGAGGTGAAATAGAGATTGACAAGGACATTAAGAAAAATCATTTGGTTATTTTTACTAGAAAAGGTGGAAAGTACTGCTGCACAGCATGTTTGAGAAGCAGCTGCTGGCATTCTCTGCCCAAGAGGCAGGAAAACCAGGTTTCAGGCCAATATGACAACTATCTGGCTGATGATACCGGGCAAGTCATTCTGCTTAACTGGGTGTGCCTTGGTTTCCCTTTTATGTGTTAATCAAATGGAGACTAGAATAATCAAGATAGAGTATTTTGTGGTCATGAAAGTCTCTGAATTAGATTTGGGATGATAATTCTATTGTATAAAGACTTAGCAAAATTCCAGCCATTTGAAACTTGGTTATTTGAATTTCACTATGAAGGGAAGAGCACCTATTATCTCATATATTTTGCATTAATTTTTATTTTTTTTAAAGATTTTATTTATTTATTTGACAGACAGAGATCACAAGTAGGCAGAGAAGCAGGCAGAGAGAGGAGGAAGCAGGCTCCCCGCTGAGCAGAGAGCCTGATGCGGGGCTCCATCCCAGGACCCTGGGATCATGACCTGAGCCGAAGGCAGAGGCTTTAACCCACTGAGCCACCCAGGCGCCCCTATTTTGCATTAATTTTTAAAAGACACAATCCTCATAAAAACATGAGAGAGGAATAATAATATGCACATTATCATCTTGTAAATAATCCACAGCTTCTAAGTAGTAGTGTCAGCATCCAACCTAAGTCAACACCCCATCTATGCTCTTTCATTATAACACATGCCTTATGTACCCAATTCTTTTTTATTATTATTATTTTAAGATTTCATATATTTATTTGAGAGAGAGAGATCACAAGTAGGCAGAGAGGCAGGCAGAGAGAGGGGGGAAGCAGGCTCCCTGCCAAGCAGAGAGCCCGATGTGGGGCCCAATCCCAGGACCCTGAGAATCATGACCTGAGCCAAAGGCAGAGGCTTAACCTACTGAGCCACCCAGGTGCCCCTACCCAATTCTTTATTGTATAAAAGCAAACGGAAAGTTTCCTGATTGCCAAGGCCTGAAAAAATCTAACATTACCACAAGCCTCTATGTCTCTCTGCAATTTGTCCCTTAAGAAACTCTAACAGTTCAAGAAGCATTTATATTAAACAAATACCTCCTTCATTTGAGAAAGCTTCAGAGTCAAAAAGCTAAACAGTTTGGCAGAGCTAGCAAAACCACAAGTCAAGATCTCTTACTTTTTGGTGGGTAGTGTCGTTTTTAACTTCCTCTGTTTTAAAATCAGAGCAACTACCATTCTGCAGCTCATCAGGGTCTACTGTGGGATATGAGAAGGGGTGAGCCACTCTCAAAAGTAGAGTAGTGAGAAAGGGGAACCCTCTTACACTGTTGGTGGGAATGCAAGTTGGTGCAGCCACTTTGGAGAACAGTGTGGAGATTCCTCAAGAAATTAAAAATAGAGCTTCCCTATGACCCTGCAATTGCATTATGGGTATTTACCCCAAAGATACAGATGTAGTGAAAAGAAGGGCCATCTGTACCCAATGTTTATAGCAGCAATGGCCACAGTCACCAAACTGTGGGAAGAACCAAGATGCCCTTCAACGGACGAATGGATAAGGAAGATGTGGTCCATATACACTATGGAGTATTATGCCTCCATTAGAAAGGATGAATACCCAACTTTTGTATCAACATGGATGGGACTGGAAGAGATTATGCTGAGTGAAATAAGTCAAGCAGAGAGAGTCAAGTATCATATGGTTTCACTTATTTGTGGAGCATAACAAATAACATGGAGGACAAGGGGAGTTAGAGAGGAGAAGGGAGTTGAGGGAAATTGGAAGGGGAGGTGAACCATGAGAGACTATGGACTCTGAAAAACAATCTGAGGGTTTTGAAGGAGCGGGGGGGTGGAAGGTTGGGGGAACCAGGTGGTGGGTATTGGAGAGGGCACGTATTGCATGGAGCACTGGGTGTGGTGCAAAAACAATGAATACTGTTATGCTGAAAAGAAATTAAAAAAATTAAAAAAAAAAAGTAGAGTAGTGATTCAAAGAAGAGTAAACAGACACTGGAGTGGCCCTATAGAAGAGAAAAAGGTTCTATAGCTGCTGATAAAACTCTCACATGCTCAGAGTATATATGACATCTGGGCGCCTGGGTGGCTCAGTGGGTTAAGCACCGGGCTCTTGATTTCAGTGGCTCAGGTCATGATCTCAGGGTTCTGAGCCTTGTGTTGGGCTCTGGGCTGGGCCTAGAGCCTGCTTGAAACTCTCTCCCTCTGCCTCTGCCCCTTCCCCACTCCCTCTTTCTAAAAAACAAAAACAAACAAACAAAAAAACATACACCAAAAAATGATATTGAAACCCTGTACCAATTTCCCCTTCACTTATCTTTATTCCTTCCTTCATTTTTTATTTTATTCAAACAAAAGGTTTGAAAGAAAGGGAGTAGAGTGTTTTCAACAGAAAAGAGTTTTAAATCTTTTGAGTCTTGCTTTCTTCTAAAAGTAGAGAATTCGACTAAGTTTATTCTTTTAGTTTTGGCATGCTAACATCACAGTTTCAAATTTAGAAATTTATTTTAGGTAGGGATTTATAAAACATTTTAAAACATTTCCCATTTTTAGGGATAGACAGAAATAGGCTTAATTCTTCAAACATGGAAAGCACTAAGGATCTATCAGCTTTTCTGACAACTTAATACACCTAAAGAGATGAATACTGCTATAAGAACTGTCTCTCCCTTGAATGCAAACAACATCTCTGGAATGGGGTGAGGAGAGCTAGGGAGGTTTAACCCACAGAAAACTGAACCAGATGAGAGAGAAAAAAACACAGGGACTGTTTTTGATGAACTTTGCTAAAAAACTAATAGGAAATAATTCAGTAAATGAATAATATGTTAAAGTTTTCATTGTTATATTCGGTAAATAATAGCCCAAACGCATGTTCACCAACCCTGCATCTTTTGTCGTTCCCCATTCTGACAAAGAGTTTCCCCAAATGTACCAACCGGTATACTCATCCCTGTCCACCTCTGCCCCTCATTTACCCCCTATTCTTACTCCTCATCCTCCACAGAAGACAAGGAAGAAGAATAGGAATTGTTTCTCTCTCAGGTTTACCATCATTTTAGTGAGGGCAGTTACAATGTCTGTTTTGTCCTGTTGTACCCCATTAACTAGCAATCACCTGTCGAAGGGATGAACTGATATCCCTTCAAGCTGAAGAATGTGTAGCACCCACAGAAGCTTCCTTCCCCAGTGGAAAATTGAGAGCCCCATCTAATCCTCAACTCCCTGCGTTTGAGCTTCATGAATAGAGAGTTTCCTCTTCTTATGGGGAAGGAATAACGGCAAAGCCAGCTCTCACGATAATTGTCAAGTTTGAATTCTCACTCTTTCTGCTCCCCTCAGGGTTTTTCTTCTTTGCACAGCTGTAAATGATTTATTTCTCCCAGGGAAAAGACATAAATTTAACAAGGCTCTTTGGTGATTGCATTTCAATTTTCCTTTTGAACAAATATACATTCTTCATTAATAATGAAAGAAAATCCAATAGAAAAATGAACCAGGGATATGAATTAGCAGTTTAAGTGAAATAAAAATATTTAGATTCTTACCAGTTAATTCACGATGCAAATTAAATGGAGATATTTTGCCTAGAAGTGTAATAGATTGAGCATATCCCCTTTGGGTAAAGATGTGGGGAGATAGATATTTTGCTTTCTTACTGATGGGCACAACAATGGAAATAGCCCTTCTCAGGAGTAATTTGACAATATTGATAAAATGTAGTGCTTTAACTCTCAATTCCATGGGTTATGGGTCCATTATATTATTGTTTATAAAAGTGGAGTTGTGAGTAATAGGAGAGTGGCTAAGTCAATTAAGGAAAATCCATAGTAGAGAATATTTTTGGAGCTGTTAAAAGAAGAGTAAGATAGACCTTTCAATATAGACATGGAAAGATGGCCATAATACAAGGTATAAAAACAAATTATGTGGTAAAAGAATATTTATAACTTCGTGTTTGTATTTACAAAGAAATAAACTGTGTGGGATAATCAGAAAATTCTTGGCAGTCATTGCTCGGAGGTGGAGGTGTGTGTATGGGGGGTGGGGGCTGAGATACAAGCACTGCAGCAATCCAAACAGAGGACTCTCTAACATTCTAGGAGGCGAGGATTTTTGTCAACTACATTTTTTAAAAAAAATTTTTATTTATTTATTTGACAGACAGAGATCACAAGTAGGCAGAGAGGCAGGCAGAGAGAGAGGAGGAAGCAGGCTCCCTGCTGAGCAGAGAGCCCGATGTGGGGCTCTATCCCAAGACCCTGAGATTATGAGCTGAGCTGAAGGCAGTGGCTTTAAACCACTGAGCCACCCAGGTGCCCCAGTCAACTACATTTTTAATTGTAAACTCAATAGAGAAAATTTTAAAAGTAAATTTCAACCTTAATTCGTTGAAGACAATTGTGTTTTATGTTTTGATGTTCCTTTTTACCCCCTGCATATATTATTTGAGTACTTTGTGCCCTGTGGTTTGACGGTGAATTCTAGTGAATGTGCTAGCACACTTGCCCACACATTCAGGTTCCTACTTTTATAGAGCTAACAGACTTTATCTCTGTGCATACATGCTTTTCTTCACTGTGGCACAGAACTTATACCTCCTATTATTTTGCTTAACATCGTATCTTATTCCTAAACACAATAGTTATTATTTTGAATAGACCATCAAACACAAGCCCTGAAATATACATTATTATTCCCCTATAAGTAGACATTTAGGATATATATGCATCGTTTCCCAATTAAGGGATCTACCATCTAGGAGGTGTTAGTATCTACACATACATTTTTGTGGGTACTGGAAGGAAAATTACAGATGGAGTCCAAGAGATGTTGCCTGGTACTGCACAGGGTGACCCTAGAACAGAAATAGTTACATTGATACCTTTTACTTCTTGTGCACCTCCTATGAGCCAACCTCTATCCTGTACACCTCTTAATTCTCACAATAAGACAACAGTATCAGTATCTTTATTTTACCAATGAGAAAATTGAGTTCCGAGAGATATTGTGACAAGAGTGTGATATACCATCACATAATTAATTAATTTTTTAAGATTTACTTATTTGAGAGAGAAAGAATGCAGGGAGGAGGGTGAGAGAGAGAGTCCCAACCAGACTCCCCACTGAGCACAGAGCCTGACTTGGGCCTCCATCCCATGACCCCGTGATCATGACCTGAGCCAAAATCAAGAGCTGGTCGCTTAACTGACTGAACCCCAGGCACCTCTACCACCACTTAAAAAAACACTTTTAGGGGTGCCTGGGTGGTTCAGTGGGTTAAAGCCTCTGCCTTCAGCTTAGGTCATGATCCTAGGGTCCTGGGATCGAGCCCCACATCAGACTCTCTGCTCAGCGGGGAGCCTGCTTCCTCCTCTCTCTCTGCCTGCCTCTCTGCCTACTTGTGATCTCTGTCTGTCAAATAAAGAAATGAAATCTTTAAAAAAAAAAATTTAAAAAAACACTTTTAAATTGCCTCTTTCGAAGGAGGAAATTGATAATCACATTTAATCCCCCCCAAACTCCAAGAAGATATGTATCTTTATCTTAAATTTGCATTTGAGGAAATTCAGAAAACATAAAGCCCAGGTTTTTCAGGACCTAAATTGGTAGACAGGTAGCAAGGGTGTCAAGCAACACTAGTAAGTGATGGCATCTCACAATGAGAGTAGGTTCTCCTAGTACCATCCCAAGCACGGGGTGAGGCAGGGGGACTCTCTGTTCCAAGTTTTTCTCAATTGTTGTTTCCACTACACTGTCTATCTCAAGTTATTCTTAGGTAGATTCTTCCTCCTTAATATGTTCCCAAGTTTCCCTTTCCATTTTGGTTGAAACCAGAAGGATGAAAAGAAAGCAGGACCAGTCATGGCTGAGTACTTGATGCACATGGAGCAAAGGCAAAAGCAAGGTGACTTTAATGGAGAGGCTGAAGATAAACATATCTTTGACATTGCATGGTGATAAGATCACCTGTAAATAAACGCTCTGCTGTTATTCACACAAAACACCACATATTCTGCCTCTGAAAAACTCCCTGCCAGGACAGGGTTTCTCCCTGCCAGAGGCCATAGCCTAGAATGTGTGGTCTTTTTCTCTTCTGCAGAACCCCTGTGTTTTCCAGTCCACCAAAGAGAGCTCAGACTGCCCCTCACCCCCCTGTGTCAGGAATCCTGGAGTTCAAACCGCACTTACTCCCTTATTCAAATGACAGTCGTGTCAATCATTTCAGTTGTGCCTAAGGATATAGACATGTCCTCAGGCTACTTTACTCCTGCAGAGTCAGGAGAGTGGCAGTTATGAGTATAAAATTTCAAGTTAAAAGATTTTGATTAGAACAACCAGTCTGTTCCTGGCTAGATTTTGGCAATTTATTACACCTCTCTGACCTGGTTTTGTAAAATGACAAAGCCAATATTATGTTTTTCATAAAATTATTGTGGAGAGTAAGTGTGGCTACCTAGCGTCAATGGCCACCACCATCATCATCATCATGGTTGCCATCATGATTTTATAGGTCTAAAAACCTTTACAGCTTCCATGTTGGGTTATACTGTCTATTTTTTTCTGATCCCCAGGCTCAGACTTTTCTCTCAAACCTTGACTCATTTCTCACCTCCCTGACTTCCTTGGGTGTACCCCAGGTATTCTGGTCTTTCTCCAGTCTTCAGACAACCTTGTTTTCTCATTGCCCCTTGACACCTGGATGGCGGTGCCTCTGCTGAGTCCCACATGGACCCATGAGAGCAAGCCTCTGTTTCTAGCACATGGTCCAGGAAACGTTTCCAAGAAATGTTCTTCTCTTTTCTGTGTGCTAAATTTTCAACCTTCTAACTCCATACTTTCTCAATTGCAAGCTTTCCCCAAACTTTAACTGTTGCCTTTAGTTTATTCTGACTCAGGAGTGATCTATGGTGAAAATTCTTTGGGAAATACAAAGTGCTATAGAAATGTCGAAAATGTTACTGCTTGTCTTCTGGCCAGCTGTTAGTACAAAATTCCAAACATTAAAACTAAAGCATTAAAAATCCCATTCACATTTTGATTTCTTCTATACTTTTACATGTAAAGCAGACAGAGATACATTTTTACTTTTATTCCTTTTCCAGACATTTGAGGACATATGCAGTCTGCTTTCAATTCAGCAAAGCCTCTTTAGCTGTGCAAACCTAAGAATAAAGTTGGGCTTATGAAAACATTGTACTTAATTTTTTACCAAGAAAAGCAGTTTAATTAGTTTCTATTCATAATCCCAAGCTTATTAATCAAGTGCTGGCAATCCAGGATCTTTAGAAAATTACTGTGATGAATAGATATAGTTTATAACTTATTACAGAATATTTTTATTTTATTTTACTTTCATTATGACAAGTGCACTCCTTAATCCCCATCCTCTACTTCACCCATCCCTCCACGAACTTTCCCTACTCCCCCAACCATCAGTTTGCTCTCTATAGTTAAAAGTCTGCTTCTTGGTTGATCTCTCCCTCTTTTTTCCCTTTGCTCATTTGTTTTGTTTCTTAAATTCAACATGTGAGTGAGATCATATGGTATTTGTCTTTCTCTGACTTATTCTACTTAGCATAACACTCTCTGGCTCCATCCCTGTTGTTGCAAAGGGCAAGATTTCATTCTTTTTTATGGCTTAATAATATTCCGGTGTGTGTGTGTGTGTGTGTGTGTGTATACACCTAACTTCTTTATCCATTTATCTATCCATGGATGCTTAGGCTGTTTCCATAATTTGGCTATTATAAATAATGCTGCAATAATAATAGGTGTGTGTGTATCCCTTTGAATTTTAAGTAAGTGTTTTTGTATTTGGGGGGTAAATACTTATATGGTAGTTCTATTTTTAACTTTAGGAGAAACCTCCATACTGTTTTCCACAGTTGCTGTCCCTGTTTGGATTCCCACCAACACTGTAAGAGGGTTCATTTTTCTCAGCATACTAGCCGACACTTGTTTCCTGTCCTGATGATTTTAGTCATTCTGACAGGTATGAGGTGATATCTCAATGCAGTTTTGATTTACATTTCCCAGATTAGTGATGTTGTGCATTTTTTTATATATCTGTTGACCATTTGGATGTCTTCTTTGGAGACATGTCTGTTCATATATTTGGCCCATTTTTAATTGGATTATTTTTGGTTATTGAATTGCATTAAGTTCTTTATGTATTTTGGATATTAACCCTTTACTGAAATGTCATTTGCAAATATCTTCTCCCATTCAGTAGGCTGCCTTTAGTTTTGTTGATTACTTCCTTCCCTGCACAGAAACTTTTTATTTTGATTTAGTTCCAATAGTTTATTTTTGCTTTTATTTCTCTTGCTCAGGAGAAATATCCAGAAAAATGTTGCTGTGGCGATGTCAGAAAAATTATTGCCTGTGCTCTCTACAAGGATTTTCATGGTTTCAGGTCTCACAATTAGGTCTTTAATCCATTTTGAGTTTATTTTTGTGTATGTATAGGAAAGTGGTCCAGTTTCATTCTTTTGATGTAGCTGTCCAGTTTTACCAACATCATTTGTTGAGGAGACTTCTTTTCCTGTTGTATAGTCATTCTTCCTTTGTTGAAGATTAATTGACCATATGATTGTGGGTTTATTTTTGGGTTTTCTATTCTATACCTTTGAACTATGCATCTATTTTTATTCTAGTACTGTATTGTTTTAATTACTACTGCTTTGTAATATAATTTGAAATCCGGAATTGTAATGCCTCCAGTTTTGTTGTTCTTTTTCAAGATTGTTTTGTCTACTCAAAGTTTTTGGTGGTTCCATGCAAAGTTTAGGATTATTTGTTCTAGTTCTGTGAAAAATGCTGTTAATATCTTGATAGGGATTGCATTAAATGTCTAGATTGCTTTGGGTAGTATACGTATTTTAACAATATTTCTTCTTCCAACCCATGAGCATGGACGGTCTTTCCATTTCTTTGCATCACCCTGAATTTCTTTTTTGGTTTTATAGTTTTCAGAGTACACGTCTTTCACCTCTTCGGTGAAGTTTATTCCTAGATAATTTACTGGTTTTGATGCACTTGTAAATAGGATTATTTTCTTAATTTCACTTTCTGATGCTTCATTATTAGTGTATAAGAATGCGACAGATTTCTATACATTGATTTTTGTGTCCTGGAACTTTACTGAATTCATTTATCAGTTCTAGTAGTTTCTTGGTGGACTCTTAGGGTTTTCTATGTATGTTACCATGTCGTCTGCAAATAGTGAGAATTTTCCTTCATCCTTACCAATTTGGATGCCTTTTCTTTCTTTATGCTGATTGCTGTAGCTAGGGCTTTCAGTACTATGTTTGATGATATTTTAAAGCATTCTATGCAACAAATGACTGTTACCAGATCAAAACCTTTTTTATGGGTCAAATAATATCACCATAATATTATTTCAATTATATTTTGTTCTGCTAGCTCATAGACATAGTAATTCAATATCCATTTCACATACTAATAAAAAGCCAAACAATGCTGTAGAAAAACTGAGAAAGTATAAATAGCCACTAACAATAAAAGAAATTTAAATAATCAATAATGCTTGGAAAATGTTTGTAATTTGAATAAAACATCAAAATTAAAATGAGACCTTGATAAATTAGCATATTGATCAAAACATATATGATCCATAACATCCAATTTTTGGCTGTATTTTGAAGTGGCACTGTCTAATAGAATTTTCTGTGATGATGGAAATGTTCTACATCTGTGGTATCCCAAATGGTAGGCACTAACCACATGTGATTATTGATCACTGGAAATATAGCTAGTGTGACTGAGAACTGAATTTTGAATTCTATTTAATTTAAATTTAAGCAACTATATGTAGGTAGTGGGTTCCCGTATTGGAAAGCACAAGTTTGAGAAGATGGGAAATTCATTAAATCTTTTGTGGTAGTATAAATTCACATACCTTTTTGGGTGAATGATTTGGAGAAATCAAAATTTAAAAGGCAGACACATTTTGACTTAGCAGTAGTAACAGTTGTGATTATGAGCACGTTAATGAATACTTGAAAATATGCAAAAACTCAAATGACATTTACTGGAGTATAATTTTTAAGAGTTAATAATTAGAAACCCAGTTAAATATCTATTAGTTAAAAATAGCTTAAGTAAGTTATGATAGGTTTGTAGCATGCATTTTATAGTTGTTCATAAAAGTTTATGTTAGATTTGAAATATTGATTTGAAAAGCTATCCATGATAGTCTGTTAGACTAAAAAATTAATGACATAGCTAAAAATATACATAGTATAGCAATTTCATTTCCCAAAGAAAAGAATGTGTGCTAGTCTATGCGTAGAAAAATGCATAGTAATATATTAAACCAAATGCCAGTGGTGGTTTTCAATGGAAGATGGTTTTATATGCTGATGTGCTACTTAAATATTTAAAAAGTGTGTTTTCTTTTTGAAATTAAACATAATCCATAGGAGAAAGAAAAAAAAAAAAGTCTACTGATGTGCTCATTAGAATTCAAATTACGTGAAATTTGTATCCTTCCTTTTAAGATTTTATAATTTCAGACATGAAAGAAATGCACTTATTAACAGTTGTGAATGCTGGGATGTTGACTACACCAACATACAAAATGGAGAGGATACATGATGGTATACTTACTCTTGATGTGTGCAGGCGGTATTACTGAAGGTAGTTGGCAATCTTCGTGCAGAAATGTGGGTGAAAGGTCACTGTGAAATCAGCTGTCTTTGAATGCCAAAATCATGTGGTATTTATCCTACATATAAGCCCAGGGGGGATGCCAACCAAGCCTAAGCCTAGACTTTTGCTGATTGATATCTTTTCTTTTAAGCTTCTGGTTATCACAAAGTGTTGGATCAAAGGAAAGGCTTTTTCTAAAATATAAATTTGATCTCCTCAGTCTTTCAAATAAAAAGCTTTAGAAGTCTCCGTGTAGGTTACAGAATATTGTTTAAGTCCAAACTCCTTAGCATCATGTACCAAGACTTCTGCACTCTGGCCCCAATTTTATTTTTTCTCATTTATCTTGCACTGCTTATCCATTCTCCTCCCTTATACAAGAGACTATGCATTCATTCCTGAAATATGCCACCCAAACCTTTATGTTCCTTTCCAGATAATTTTTCTCATAATAACCCTGATTACACCCTTCTGTTATCTACCTACTGAACTCAAGATCTAGCTTAATGTCACCTCTTTGAGTCTCTCCCTGATGCCCCTAGGCGAACTAATCTCCCTCATGCTCTCTGTTTTCTGAAACTCTCTGTAATTACCTCTATCCTAAATTAGAGATGTTTACATATTAAACTAGAGATAATTATTTGCATTACTCATTACCATTTTCCCCTCTCATTGATGAGTTCCTCAGGCTGCTATCATGTCTTATTCATCTGTGTATGAGTTAATGTATACATAACTTGGCAAAGTGTAAGCCCTTGATATATAGAGTTATTATTTTGTTGTGTATATTCTTAGTGCCTCTTCAAATGTATATTACAGATTTCATATTTAATTGATTTTGCCTGAATTAGTGAATTCCTCATAGCGCATACCTGAATGACTTGTATATCATCTAAACCCTAGCTGAAATTGTACTGTCACATTGCTCATCTATGCTTCTGTGAATGCTAAAATTTTCTGATCTTCCCTGGTTTTAGATTACCATATTTCTCCTTGTCTTTATATCTTCATTTAATTTGTTCATTTCTTATAGAAACAATGTACTGAACACCTGTTTGAACCAGAGAGCTTACTAGGCACTGGGACTATAGAAGTAGATACAATGAAAATTATTCCTGCCCTCATGAAACTTCAGCATCTAGCAGAAAACATAAATATTCAATAAAAGTTTATATAATTAAAACTTGTTATCTGCAATGTAGGTAAATCAAAGGGTATTAGGAATGCTTATTTTAAAAAGACTAATTTCATCAGATGAGTTAAGAAATACTTCTTTGAGGAAGTGATATTTAGGTTGATATCCAAAGAAAAGATAAGAATTACGTAAAAAAGGCGGGGGAGAGATTGAGAAAATGGGGAAAAATTTCGGACAAAGGGACCTAAACTCAGAAAAATAGATCCTGAGTGAGAAGAAGGCAGTAGGCTTTATAGGGCCCAGTTGTTCTGTAAGGAGTATGACTCCCTTTGCTTGGATTTTATGTATACATAATCATGCATGATATTAATGGAACAGTCAGGATGTAGCATCAAAGGTCCATGGATTCAAAAGCAAAACTGTTTATTAAAACTTTGGTTTAGTCAGGAGTTAGGTATGTATTTATCCCATTTATCACGTTTAGTTTTAATCTCCCCAAACAAGGAATCATAAGGAAGTCCATCCACTTCCCATGAGCACTCTTACAGATGAAGAGGATAGATTTATAGCCTGGTACTCCAGTGTTTCCCACCACAATGTATACATCTATCATGATAAAGACATATATTTCTATCAGTTTTTAAATTCAAATTCTAAAACTGAGTTTTAAGTTCTTCCCCACAGACGTCTGTTTTGCTGAAGCTGTAACTGTTCTTTTCTGGCATAAAACTTATCTAACTCTGAGCAATAAGTAGAGTCTTTTTGTCCAGGCCCAGAGAGGCAAGTATAATCCCCACTCTGGGTTCTGCAACCTACCTATTTTCCTGAGTCTACTTGAAAAGAGATATTAAAAGAGCTGATTCAATCATGATCTTCCCCCACTTAAATCATCAGTACCTTCCCTTCAACACAATGCTTTACTTTTCTTTGGATAAATTGAGGTACTAATATCTCTCTGGAGTTAGAGCTTATGGAGACAAAATATGTAGTTCAGGTCTGGTTAGTATTGATCTTGATGAGTAAAGACATGGTATTTCCATGGTTTGGTGCCTGCAAAAGTCCTTTTGCTATGCATATAGAGAAAAACTAATCTGTGGTCACAGGATGAACTGCTAATCTTAGTTGGCCACCTTACAAATGTGGGCCCTTGGTCACAAGATTGTACAACAGGAAAACCACTGATAGTGGATCACAAGTGTCATCTTTATGGGGGGGAAAAGGCAAAATATTTAAAATAAGCAAGAGCCCTCTCCAACCTCACTTCCCACTCCTGATAAAAAAAATTATGTGCCAAGATATTTCCATCTTTCTTTGAATACAGTGCAATCAATAAAATTGAAATGAAAAGAATATGATGGAGGCAGGGATGACTAAAGTAATTCCACTGAACTCATTTAAATTATACTGCCAGTCACTGGGTAAGCAGCCAAACTGATTAGAGTTGATTCCTTTGTGATTCAGTTTGCTGAATCACGGGAGTACCCAAAGAAGGATATTGTCTTAGAATGATACTTCACATGATCACAAGAACAGGAAATGCACTGGGCCTGGGTTCAGATTACATCAAACGGTTTATACTGAGATCTAAACTGATTCAGAATTAGGCTTTGCTCTCCTGCTGCCAAGTTCTATCTCTTCCTCTGTAGGATTAAGCATGTTCACTTTTCCAATTCGTCATCTTTTTCCTGAACCAGAATCAGGAAAATGTCTTATTGCCAGATAAGGGAGATATAATTTCACTGTTGCACTGCCCTTATTTAAAAAAAAAAAATTTTTTTTTCCCCAAGAATTTTACATGTATCATCAAATGTGACTGAAGTGTGAGTCTTGCTCATGTTTTACTGGTGTTTGTTTAGAAGTGGAAACATGGAGGGAAAAGAGCCTAGAACCCACAGCACTCTGAGAGAACATCTATTCATTTGTCTGTCTTCACTGTGGCCTGTTTGCTCCTCCAGAGCAGGGTATGTAGTCACACTTGCTACCGAATCCCCAGTGCCTTCCTCAGTGCCTGGTACAACAATGAATGTTTCTAGAATACATAAGCTTTCTGGAATAGGAAGAATAGTTGAAAGACCTAGAGATGTTTCGCAGGACAAGGAAAGACCTAAAGGGGACACAAATCTCATCTATTAGTTCTCTCTCTCTCTCTCTTTTTAAAAATATGTTATTTATTTACTTGAGAGAGAGCAAGGAAGTGAGAGAGAGAACACAAGTGGGGGAGAGGGGCAGAAGGAGAAGCAGACATCCCATTGAGCAGGGAGCCCGACATGGGGCTTAATCCCAGACCCTAGGACCATTACCTAAGCTGAAGGCAGCTGCTTAACTGACTGAGCCACCCAGTTGCTCCTCATCTATTTGTTTCTTAAGAGTGGATAACTTGAGGAGAGAAATGCCTTGTCTGTTTTACTATAAACAGTCGAGTCTAGAGTCAGGACAAAGAGTTTGTTCATGGAAAACGATTTCTGTTCCAAGGAGCTAATGCTTTTTAAAACTATCATCAAGACACATACATCAGCTACATCTGCTAATATGAGTAAAGCATTTTGAGAAAATGGAAAGGAAGTCAGCATTAGAGTGTGATTATTATCACTCGTTTCAAAACGAGTGATAGATTTTATAGCACTACAGGCTCATTTGCCCTGTGTAGCTTCCCCTAACCTCCTCCCCAACTGGGAAGAAGTGATATCTCTGTGTTTGGATACATCTTTTGTCATAGCACTGCACCACTTACACATACTTCACTTGCACTAAATCCAGATCCTTGATGGAAGGGAGGATGGAAAGGAAACTAAGGGTTAACTGGAGTTATTATGCTATCAGACATAATACTAGATTTTATTCTTTCTACAGTCTGTACTTTATTTAATTGTTATAATAGCTTAATGGCATAGTTATTATTTCCCCCATTTTGCAGATGAAAAACTAAAGAGAGGTTAATAGAACCTGACCAGAGCCACACAGCTGTTTCCAGGTACTGTTTCCAAGTGCTACTTCCAAGAATCTCAGGTCTTGCTGACAGCAGAGTCCAAGCCTGTTTCCCCCATCACACCTAGAGGGATTGGTTCTACAATAAGACTGACTGAGGTAGACCTCAACTCTTCCTCCCACAAGCTGCATAACTTTTATTAATCAGTTATAGTTCACTGAATTGTAAATGAAAATATAATAATGGTACATACTTCATAGGATTGCTATGAGGGACAAATAAAATAATACTAATAATTTAGGAGAGTTCCTGGAAGATGGTAAAGGTTGAGTGAAGGTTAACTCTTTTGGAGGATGGATAAAAGGTTCTTTTCTTTTGTATCAACAGAACTCAGTGTGGTGCCTAATTCAATGCCTACCACTTAGCAAAACCTCAAAAAAAAAAAAAGATTGTAGGACTTAATTTTATAATGATAGCATAAATTAGCAGAATTATCTGGAAGCTATTTCCCTGGTATGCTCTCAAATGTAAATTTTTCCCCCTCATAATTCATATGTCTCAGGAAACACAATGTGAGGTCCCCTATTTATTTCTTGGCACTCCTAGTCTTTTTCACCTGTTTTCTTTTAAAACAAGCTTTCAAATGTCAATTAACAAATGTGGAAGGAATGATGAAATTAGAAAAATTTGTGAACATGATAGTTGTAACTATTTCAGGCAAGAACCATCAATTGATGCTAAAACTAGTAGATAAGGCTTTCCATTTCTGCTTAGAATGTAGAAAGTGGCAAGCAAATGTCACTTTTGTAGCAATGAGAAAGGTTAGATAATCTGCAAAATCATAAATTTTCTTGAAATCATAAGAGAGCTGAGGTGGCAAGGCAAACCAATTCAATTTCAATGAATGGCGTGCCCCTCTGAGAAGAGATGGGATTAAAGAACTATTTGATTTTTGACAGAACATGAGAGGAAAATATTGCTGTCAGCAAATCAGGTAAGAGGCAATCAGCTACAACATTACACATTCTTAAAGTCAATGAGTAGGAGAGCTTAGCATTTTGGAGTGATGTGAGAACCATGACACAAGCAGAATTCACCCTAACCCACAGTTTCTTTTCCACAGGCCTCCAAAGATGTTCTGACTGAAGGCTGGATGCAGGGCTTCAGGCAGCATGGAGACGCCTGGGTGACAACAATGTGCAGGTGTTTCGGTAGTGACTGCTTACCCAGGGAGGAAGTTGTAAATCACCCCTCACTTCCCAAGATCTGTGTCTCATATATCACAAATTCTTAAGCCACCGGGAGAGGGGCAGGAACCACTCCAACACGTAGAGCCCTGGAAAAGTTCCTCCGCTTATGTGAAAGTGATGATGTAGATGTATCTTTTTCTGAGGAGGGTTAAGAAACCTTCCCATCCCTGCACCCAGAGAAAAATCTACTCCTTCTGGGGGAAGGGTAGAATTAGAAGGTGAAAAAAGGGGCACCTGGGTGGCTCAGTAGCTTAAGCATCTGCCTTTGGCTCATCATGATCCCAGGGTCCTAGGATCCAGCCTATGTAGGGCTCCTTGCTTAGTGGGGAACCTGCTTCTCCCTCTCCTCCCTGCTCCTGCTTTCTCTGTCACTATCTCTGTCTCTCTCTCTCAAATAAATAAATAAAATATTTTTTTAAAAAAAAGTGAAGGAAAAGCTCCTGGGTCCAGGGTCCAGGACTGATACAAAGTAGAGATCAGCTACTACTGAGAGATGGATAGGAAATTCTTTCCTGCCCAAGACCTGAAGTAGATAGCAGAGGAGCCATAGGGAAGCAACAGGCATGAATGCTGAAAAGTTGTGGCTCCAAGGCCAGGTATATAGCCCTTGTTTAAGACTGAGGTATGAAGTTTATTCATGATTATTAATCATAGTAGTGACACTCTAATGCTGTGATCTTTTTTCTAATCACTTAATTCACATGTAACACATGGCCAAGTTTTGAGCCCTCGTTTTGACTTGCAAAATTCATTAGACTTATAGAAGTCATACCCAAGGTCTATAATCACACTGACCCACCCTCAATCATCATAGTTACTTTCCACTCTACCCCAACCAAATCTAGCTCTAACAAGCCTTCTAGATACCAAACATCACATCTTTTGTGATATCTTTCCTTACCACTCTGGGCTGAATTAATTTCTTTCTTTACTTTAGAAAATGACAGTGCCTCTCACATTGCAGTATGATGTCATTAATTTTGTAAAGCGAAGGCTGATCTCAAGCCTAGGATTCTGTAGTATTCAGAAATACTCAGAGTTCTTTCTTACTTTCTTAAAGTTTTACCCCCCACTGAACTCATTTAGATCCAAAAAAACCTGGGAGATAAAGACAAAATGTATTTATCTTCTTACTGTTTTCACTTTGATTTCTTTGGGATCAGAAAACAAACTGGGCTTCTTTCACATCTGGTTTTCATTACTCTAGCCAAACTGAAATGAAATTACTTTGTCCAAATAAATAATGCCACCAACTTTTATACGTATATACCTTTTATATTGGTTGGATATTGACATCCCTATCCAGAAAACTGCCTACTATAGCATGACAACAAGATATACGGGAGGAAACAGATTGCTTGGAACAAATAAACTTGAACAAAAGCAAAGGTTGTTGGATCAGACTGCAGGGTATTTTACTTAGACCAATGTTTCACAGACTCTGTCTCTGTTTCTCAAGCTGATAATAGATTTCCCCTGAAATGAATAATTAATTTCCTGATCAAGTGCATTGGGAAAATGCTGCACAGTGTGATTTATAACACAAGTTAACTATTCAAAGTTTTTCAGAAGTCCTATTGAAAAGAAATCTGTTATACTTAAATACCTCTTAAACATCCCTCAGATCACTAATATTTTCAGATCTGTCTGGAAAACTCTATTTTCACAACTATTCCCAGGCATATTTTCCCTTTTGTTAATCATTTCTGTCAGTCAGCATTTGGTTGAAGGGTACTGAAATAGAAAGAAATTTACTGATGTGTAGTAAATGACCTACAGAATTTGGAGGAAAAATTAAGTAACATGACATGAGGCTGAACTTCCATCAATGACTCCTAAAGCTACACCGAAGAACTGTAACTCTAAGGGTGCTTCTGTTTTTTATCATGATCAGGAATACATCTGCTCAGTCAAGAGGCTGCTGCTTCAGATAATTCCATAACCACTCTGCTCTGCTGTGATCGACAACAGCAAAATAAATGCCTCACACCTGGCCTTTCCTCCCCACTTAACCTAATTTAAATTCAGGTTTCTCACTTGTGCATCTGACTGGTGAAACATAAACATATCCAGAGTCTTTGCTTCAAGGGAATCTGGAAAATGTGATTTTCAACTTTCCAGCCTCTGCAATACTAGAAGGTGATAAGAATAGATGTTGGAAGATTTCTGTTTTCTCCCAGAGGTTGAGACATTTCACCACTTCTGTTTACTCTCAGCATATATTAATTATATTGCAAGGTAATGAGATTTCTGATGATGCAATAATGAAATAATAAAAATACATATGAGTAAAGCTAGGTTCATGACGGCAGGAACTACCTAGCTCAGTGCCTATAACAGAATAGGGGACCAAGCTATAACTCCCCAATCAAATATGGGCCTGAAATGATTGCATGTTCAAAAAATGGCCCTCCAAAACCAAGTAGCTCTTGAAATCCCAACTGCAGTTCAAGGAGGTTCAGAAATATATGACTGTCTCCTAACAGGACCCAGTGGCTGTGCATTCCTAACTTGTATCCACAGACTCCCCCAGGCTGGATAGGCCACTGTACTCTGGGTTTTGCCTGGATGCATGGACTCTACTAAAACCATCACTAACCCAGCCAACCTTCCAAATTTAAACAATGGTGGGCACAGTTTGTGTTACATTGGTATTACCACCTAGCATCCTCTTTGAGACTGGAGGATGTCTGGCACATGGAAACTCTTAATAAGTACATGGTCAAAGCCCTAAATGACCCTCAAAGTAGCATTTCTCTATTAAATGCTAAGGCAATACAAATGTGTAAAGCAGCTTTACAAAACAGAATGGCATTACATGTTTTAACTGTTGTACAAAGTAGACTGGCATTAGCATAAACAGTAGGCTGTACATACAGTCCAGATTACCACAAAATATTTCTGGGTTTCTACCTGACAAGAATCCTCAACTTGGCACTTTAAAGTGATCTCTTTCCTTCTAATGAGTGCTTTAATCTCCTGGACTGGAGGAAAATTATCAAAGGTCAACTATCAAAGATCTTTTATTCAGACCTCTCTCTCATAATATTAACTGTATTTTGTTGTCATTTCTGGTTCTCCCTGCCTAGTGCCAAGGCTCCTTCACTGCCATTACTTCCAGCTAACAGGTGATCCTTTCTACTCAAAGAGGTTCATATGCTGACCACGTTGGATTCAGCTGCCTCCCCACTTTGTAACTCCCCTATACATTCCCCAACTGACCAATATTGACCCATAGGTAGGGACATCTCTATGCCCCTATTCAGCAGGAGGACGTTACAGAAGATGAGACCTTCCAACTTCCACCTTAAAGATTTAAGGGTTCAAATTGTTCAGGGGAGAAATGATGAGGGAGCAGAAGGCTGACTGAAGACAAAGCACAAGCTAACATGCTGCCCGCTCCCCCTCCTCCTGGGTGGGACAGGTGTGACATTCTTCCATGAATCTCCCAACTATCTTAATGTTAATGTCTTGCTAGAGGGGAAAAACAACCTTAACTTGACAATGGCAAAGCCTCTGTTATCTTGCTGGTCTTCTTTAGCATATGAAAGTTATTTTGAAACCTCCTTTTTCCTTACTTTCCCCCAACCCCATAGTATATAATCAGGCACCTCTCACAACCCCAGTGCAGCAGTTCTTTCTGCCCAGCGGTCCTGTCCCCACACTTTAATAAACCACCATTTTGCACCAAAAAAAAAAAAAAAAAAAAAAAAAAAGGATAGCTGATCTAGAAAATGGCTTCATTTTAATGACTGAATGAGATTATAGGATCACCTTAACCAACCTCCCTGTTATCCTAAGGATAAAACTGAGCTCCAAAGAGATGAAATGATTAGTTCATATTCTCCACAATGGAACCCATCCGAAGTCTCCTATCTTAAGCTTGTGGTCGTTTTATTGTTTCAAGGTTCTAATATTGTAATTCACCATATCAAATAAAGTAATTTGCCCTTTTTAATGGATTAGAGGGAGACAGCAATCTGTAATCAAAAGGAAACAAATCGAATCAATAAATACTACTGAGCTGTTAAAATATGTAGAATGCTATGCTAGGTATTGTGGAGAACATAATTAAGAATATAAAATCCTGACCCTCTAAAGTATCAACAAAATGAAGTTCTCAGGGTAGACTTTCTCTCTGTTCTGTCACATGTAGAGTGTTAGAGCAAAATTACACATGCAATCCCTACAGCCACTTCTACATACACTTCCCAATACCTGAAGGCCCAGGAATGAAACAAACAGAAAGATAGTACATTTAAACCTAAAGATATTGATAATTACATCAATTCTACATGGTTCAAACATCTCAACTAAAAGAGATCCTAGTCAGAGATTTTAGACTTGATAAAGAAAACAAGGGGCGCCTGGGTGGCTCAGTGGGTTAAGCCTCTGCCTTCGGCTCAGGTCATGATCTCAGGGTCCTGGGGTTGAGCCCCACATTGGGCTCTCTGCTTGGCAGGGAGCCTGCTTCCCCCCCCCCCCCCGCCTGCCTCTCTGCCTACTTGTGATCTCTCTCTCTCTGTCAAATAAATAAATAAAGTCTTTAAAGAAAAGAAAAAAGAACCAATCAAATACCAATCTATAAGAACCCAAGTTTAAATTTAAAGATAGATTAAATGTACAAGGCTGAAAAAATATATAACATGCAAAAACTAATCAAGAGGAAACCAGAATGACTATGTTAGCATCAGACAAAGGGGATAACAGAACAAGCAATATTACTAGAGATAAATAGGAACATTTCATAATGAAAAACAGGTCAATTCATGAAGATGACATTATGATCCTAATGTGTAAGCACATTACAAGGCAAAAACTGATAGAATTGAAAGGAAAGACTGGCAAATCCATAATTAGAGTTGTAGATTGAACTCCCAGTGATTGATAGGACAAACAGAATTAGTAAGTGTAGAAGATTGGAATGACACAATTGGGCAACATGACATAACTGACATTTACAAAATAATATATCCCCATAAAGCAACATATACATTTTTCCCAAGTATACATGAGAGAATCACCAAGATATAACATGTGCTAAGCTAAAACAAATCTTAGCAAATTAAAAAGATTCCAATTAGTCAAAGTGTGATCTGGGAACATAAAGAATTAAACCAGAATATAAACAAAATGCTATCCAGAAAATTCTGAAATATCTGAAAATTAAACAACACTCTTCTAAATAATCTATGGATCAAAAAAGTATTTCCAGGGGGAGATTATGAGATATTTTAAACTAGATAAAAATAAGAACATAACATGTCAATGTTAGTGTCATGCTGCTCAGAGAGTGCTTAGATGAAAATCTATAGCATAATACATTAAGAAAAGAACAATTGTCTCATATCAATGGTCTAAATTTCAACTTTAAATATTTTTTTAAAAGATTTTTATTTATTTATTTGACAGACAGATCACAAGTAGTCAGAGAGGCAGGCAGAGAGAGAGAGAGGAGGAAGCAGGCTCCCTGCTGAGCAGAGAGCCCAATGTGGGGCTGGATCCCAGGACCTTGAGACCATGACCTGAGCTGAAGGCAGAGGCTTTAACCCACTGAGCCACCCAGGTGCCCCAACTTTAAATATATTTTTTTAAGATTTTATTTATTTATTTGATAGAGATCACAAGTAGGCAGAGAGGCAGGTACAGAGAGAGAGAGGGAGAAGCAGGCTCCCCGCTGAGCTGAGAGCCTGATGTGGGGCTCGATCCCAGGACCCTGAGATCATGACCTGAGCCGAAGGCAGAGGCTTAACCCACTGAGCCACCCAGGCACCCCCAACTTTAAATATTTTTAAAATAAGAAGAGCAAATTATGTCCAAAGTAAGGCATGGAAACAAATAATGGAGCAAGCAAAAATTATTACAACCGAAATGGAGAAAAAAATAGAGAAAACCAGTAAAACTAACAGCTGCTTCTTGTCAAAGCTTCAATCAATTTATAAAACTCTAGCCAGACTACGCAAGAACAAGAAGAAACAGCACAATTTACCAACATCAGAAAGGAAAGAGGAGCCATAACTGCAGATTTTTCTGACATTAAAAGATAACAAGGGACTATTTTGAACGGTTTCATGCTGTAAATTCAAAAACATAGATTAAATGAACAAATTCCTTGAGAGAAAAAAGTAACAAAGTTTACTCACAAAGAAATGAACTAGATAGTCACATATCTAGTTCACATAGTTTTTATCTTAAAAGTCTGTTGAAGGGCACCTGGGTGGCTCAGTCCTTAAGCCTTCGGTTCAGGTCCTGATCCCAGGGTCCTGGGATCAAGTTCTGCTTCTGGCTCTTTGCTCAGCTGGAAGTCTGCTTCTCCCTCTCCCTCTGCCTCTGCTTGTATTCCCTCTCTCGCTGTCTTTCTCTATAAAATAAATAAAATCTTAGGGAAAAAAAAAAGACACACTACAATTCTGATTTATTTGTCAGATATTTTACATTTTTTTTCTTATTCTTATGAGGGATATTAGTGTTCAGTTTCAGGGGGATGTTAGGTTTTGCCAGCAGGATAACGCTGACCTCATAAAATCACAAGTGTTATCTACTGTACTAACTTCAGAATTTCAGGATAAATATGAAGAAAAACACACTTCCACAATTTATAGTCAACTTGCTAAAAAACAAAGATAAAGAGAAAATCTTGAAGTGAGAGAAAAAAGCATTATACAAATGCGAAAAATAGGCAGACTTCTCTTCTGAAACCCTGCCAGCCATTAGACAATGACTGGCTTATCTGACACACAGAAAAAAAAAAAAAACACAGCTCCCCACCCAGAATTATGCCCAGTGAAAGCATTTTACAAATAGGAAAGCAAGGTGCCTTTTCAGACAACTAAAGGTAAGATAAATTATTTCCAGCAGACTTGCATGAAAAGACATGATGAGGACAGTTCTTTTGGCAGAGGAAGTATGATATCAGGTAGACTTCTGAATCAACACATGTGCGTGCACATCCCAAAAGCTGGGGGTAGGGAGGAAGCAGTGGCAGCAGCTCGACATGGTAACAATGTGAGTAAATATAACACACTTTAATTTTTTTAGTTCCTTTAAAATAAATTTGACTGTATTTATCCTGCTTTATGAGTTTCTCTGAGGCTTTTGGAACTGTGGCTTATTGTATTTCATTATATTTGAAAAAGTCTTGGCCTTCACCTCTTCAGATATTTCTTCTGCCACATTCTCTTCTTCCCAAAATTCTAATTATGGGTATTTTAAACCATTTGGTATTGTTTTACCACTCAGATGTTTCTGTTTGCTTTTTCACTCTTTTTTTTCCCTCTTTGTGTTTTAGTTTGGATAATTTTTATTGAACTATCTTCAAATTTACTGATTCTTCCCACTGCTATGTCCCTTCTAATAAGCCTGTTGAAGTAATTTCTTCATATATTTTTTTCTAACATTTACATTTGAATCTTTTTTGTACTTTACTTATTTATTCTGAGTCCTCCCCATCTTTTCACACAAGCTGCCATTTCTTTCACTACTAAATTCTTTAACAGGTTAATTGTAGTTTTTTAAGCTCCATGCCTGATAGTCAATCTTTGGGCCATTTCCAATTCTGGTTCTATTCATGCTTTTATTTCTTAAATATAGGTTTCTTTTTTTTCTTACTTTGTGTGTCTCATAATGATTAAATAAATGCTAGACATGGTGACTGGAATGTGAGTTAAAGGTAGGTAAATAAAATTTATGCCTGGCAATGGGCAGCCTTTTCTTCTGTCAGACAATTTGAAGGGAAAGGTTGAGTAAATCTGATCTGTAGCTGAGCTAGGTTTAGGTTTCCTCTAGTGGTAGGGCAGTATTACCTTAAAGTTAGCACAAGATGCAGAGTGCTAGAAGTTTTCCTGTCCCATCCTTGGCTCTCTGTGGGCTTGCATGCCTATGACACATGGGTGTGGTTTCTCTCCATGCTTTTGTCTCTTCTTTGGTGAAACAAAGACTGCTACAATTTGTTACTTGTGGTAAGAGCAATCCTTTCTTGGTTCTGCTGCTTTAGCCTCAATCTCAGGTAGACCCTGTGCACAAGTGTCTCAGTGGTAGGATTTTCCAGTGTTCCTTTTTCTTCCCAAGTGATAGCCAATCGCCACCTTATGATCATACAGAACCTATACACAGGTGGACTTCTCCAAGTACTCTTCCACTCACACACCCAGGTAGGCCCAGCATGCCTGTGCCACTAATAGGCCTCTTTCTGGTCCTGCCCTGTCCCCAGTTTTCCTCATGAGCCCCAGACAGATGCACACAGAAAAGAGCTGTGAAAGACAGTGGATTTCTTTGCATCTGAGACTCCCAGGAATAATAAACTGTCATGCTGGTCCATACCCAGTCTTTAAGAATTAATTAAAATATTTGTTATATCCTACTACCCACTTTTATCATTAATTACCTTATCATCTTTTGGGGGGTGAAAATTCATTATCTGAAAATAATGAAAGGATATGAATGTTTCAACATCTATGAAATGCATTAACCATAACAAAGATATGATCTTATATTGCTTAATTCATGACTCATAAATATCTGGAAAGATAGGTTTATACCTACTTTATAAAGGAAGGAACTGTAAAAAACTGACATAAACTGTCACCATATAACTAACAAATGGTGAATCCAGTTCTCACTATCCAGAATTACTTCAACCTTCATGTATCTACTCTCCTGGAAGGCTTCTTCCCAAATATTTACAGTAAGTGGACATCTGAGAAAATAAAAAACAAAACCATTAACGCCTATTAAATGAGGTGTGGAAGGAGGAGTGAATGATGTCATGTTTCAGAACCTGCCTACTCACATGATCTAAATAAGGGACAGAGATTGTTAGATGATCTTGCATTAGAATCAGTGCAGCATATGGGCTTCAGAGGCTGAATAAGTTCACCCTGGCCACATTTAAGGACATTTTTGAAATAACCAGCAGGAATAAACTTTGCAGCTTAAACCTAACCTTCTATAGAAAACCTTTTCTAAAACCCCTAGACTGACCTCTACACTCTTTCTCTGGGCTCCACAGTTCTTTTTCCCTTTTATCTTCATACTTGTACTGACAGTGTTTCATGATTCTTGCTTTTTGTGTCTCTCTGGATAGAGAATTAATTCCCCTCTTAGAGGTGAACTACTTCTTATTTTTCATGTACTGAACATACAGAAAGAACATGACAAATATTTGTTAAATGAACTTAATGTCTTTGTGATGTGAAAAGATATGTGTCACTATACTTCACCTTAAAAAATAAGCTATAGCTATAATATTTGTCATAGATAGCACGTCATTTTCTAAACATCAATGTTTGCAAAATATTAGGTTTTAGGAAGAATGACTTTTTAAAATTTACCCTTTGTATGAAAGAATGAAGCCTATTAACTTTGTACAAAACATAATGAAATAGTATGCCTTACTAGATAGTATATAAATAAGATCGGCAAGTTGGAGTGATTTTTGTTGCACTGAAGAATGTTTATATTTCTAAAAGAACCCTTGAGTATTTCTAGAATTTACCTTGATTACAGTAAAGGCCAAATGCAATAATTAAGAGAAGCAAAATAGTATAATACCATGCTTTCTCATCATTTTTAAGTCAGAAATGTCTTTTAATGAAATACTACATGGAGGCCAAATATAAAAAATATATTTGGAGTTTTACTCTCCTCTGGTTGAAGTAAGAGTGGGGTGTTATTCACAAGGTGGACCCCTTTCTACCTCCTTTTTTTTTTCTTTTTTAAAGATTTTATTTATTTATTTGACAGACAGAGGTCACAAGTAGGCAGAGAGGTGGAAGGGAAGCAGACTCCCGGCAGAGCAGAGAGCCCGATATGTGGCTTGATCCCAGGACCCTGGGATCATGACCTGAGCTGAAAGCAGAAGCTTTAACCCACTGAGCCACCCAGGTGCCCCAGCCCTTTCTACCTCTTTTCCATTTACACACACAGGCACATATTCCCTGGAAGCTTGAGAAAACCATGGGACTCTGTGAAGGACAGACTGAAAACACCAGTATACTAGAATGAGCCTTCAACAGGGCATTGGGAGACCTGGTTAAACAATAGTGTTTTCACCAAGACATTCAATATCTAGGTTTTTAGAAGTTCTTCAGGTGATTCTGATATTTAGCAAGACTTAGGGGTCATTAGGTATGTACTCCTATGGTCTTTTAGAAATTTACTTTATTATTATTTTTTCCCCATATCTTATATGTCCTCTCTTTTCCTTCCTTATTAGTTTCTATTTTACTTGTCTCCCCACTTTACTTCCTTTCTCTTTTCTTCTCTTTCTTTTTCTTCTTTTTCCTTCCTGAATAATACAGTCCAAAAAATACGAGGTAGTATGTCTGTGGGGCGAGGAGGGCCACTGCAGCAGAGTGCAGAGTCAGAGCTCAAGGGGGTTAGGAAGGATGTCTATGCAGGAGGGTATTACAATGATGGCATCAGAATCCAAGAGTTGGGGGGCGCCTGGGTGGCTCAGTGGGTTAAGCCGCTGCCTTCGGCTCAGGTCATGATCTCAGGGTCCTGGGATCGAGCCCCACATCGGGCTCTCTGCTCAGCAGGGAGCCTGCTTCCTCCTCTCTCTCTACCTGCCTCTCTGCCTGCTTGTGATCTCTCTGTCAAATAAATAAATAAAATCTTTAAAAAAAAAAAAAAAAAGAATCCAAGAGTTGAGGGAGATGGCCCTGAATACTGTGCTGGAGCCAGAGCAGGGTGAAGAGGGCATATACATGCCAGGAGTTGGGAAGCAACAGTTCTCAGGCCAATATGGGAACCACAGACCCTTTCACACCCTTCCTTGCTAGACAGGTTGCCTAATCCTAATCCCTGGACAGTACAGCCCAGGGTATATAATCTGAGTGGAGTTAGGGCAGTAGAGTGAGGAGGGTGCCCATATGAGGAGTGGAGGCAGGTAAGGGAGTATGTCAGAGCCCAAGCAGAGAGAAGAGGGCATCTGCAAGAGGGCAAAGTGGGCATTCGTACTGGAAGATGGTTGACATTCCTGGGGCTTGGACAAATAAGTAGACAAAGGATAATGTGAGCCAAGTTTTTGCTCTCAGAAAAGAAAATTACAAATATGGAAGGAGAGAAAACTAGAATGTACCTTTGGTGTTAGACTGGACTTGCAATTATCAATGTGACCTTATGATATTCAGTGTACAGGCAGATACAAATACAGATGTAATTGTGAGTATGTATGTATATCTATATCTATACCTAAGATTCACTTATTTATTATTTTGAGAGAGAGAAAATGTGGGGTGTGGGGAAGGGCAGAGGAAGAGGGAGAGACAGAACCTCAAGCAGACTTGATCTCACAACCCTGAAATCATGACCTGAGCCTAAATCAAGAGTCAGATGCTTAACTGACTGAGCCACCTAGGCACTCCTCTACATCTATATCTAACTCTAAATCTTTATATCTGTGTTCTTACCCTGTCCACTGAGGGGCCTAGGGTCAGCAATAACTCAACAGAAGTGAATACATCTAGCACGCAGATCTTAGTTTGTAAGTATCATTATACTTCCAATAAAAAAAGCAAGGAGTTCATGGAGAAATAGCTGGTTCCAGGTCTGGGGAAGGGAAAATACAAAATGAGTCCAGAATACAGATGTATATGCATGCAGAAATTGAAAGTTTCATGAGGAATGGAATATTAAAAGTTCAAAGTGTCTACTCACAAAATATTTACTGATTATGAAGGGAAAAATATAAATTTACAGTGGAGAAGCTTGGTGGACACCACCCTAATCAAGTGATTGAGGTGCACATTACCAGTAATGGGACAAATCAAAATTATTTGCCCCATGATAGGATGCACTCAACATCACTGCTGTTATTCCTGCAATAAATGGATTACTTGAAGCTAATTATGAGGAAATGCCAGATGAACCCTAGTTGGTGGAAGTGCTACAGAGTAACTAGCCTGGAATTGTCAAAATTATGGAGTCATAAAAGTCAAGGAAAAACTAAAGAACTACTGGGGATTGAAGAAAACTGACATGAAAACTAAACAGGAAACACAATTATGAGCTGGGTCTTTTTGTTATTAGAGATCGTATTGGTATAATTAATGAATGTTAATGGGATCTGAAGATTCATTAGTGGTAATATTCCAATACTTAATTTTCTGACTTTAATCATTTTATTATAAATATATAGAACAATGTTCTTGTTTGTAAGAAATAAATGCAAAAGTAGAGGTAACAGAGCATCATGTCAACAACTTACCCCCAAAAAGATCAGGGAAAAACTATTCCTATTATACTTACAACTTTTCTATAATTTGAGGTTATTTAAAAATAAAAGTACATAATTAAAATGTATGAATTTCCAGACTTTAAGTTCTTGAAATGACAGAAAATGTTTCACTTTCTTTTAATCCCATCCAAATACCTAGGACAGCTCCAAGAGGTACTTAAAAAAAAAAAAAAAAAAGGTTTTATCAAACAAATAAATTTAGAAGACTGGATAGAAACCAATGATAACTAAAAAGTGACTGCTATTATCACTTCAGAGAACACAACAATTAATACTGATTGTTTTCACTAGCCTCTATATACTAATGCAATAACCAATAATATATTTTAAAGCACTGAAACAAAAATGGTTGTTGATAAATCCTAAAACAAAGAATTAAACACAACCTTCCATTTCACTGAGCATTTCAATTATTTAAGATTTTACCGCACACAAATAATTCAAAGAACTGCTTTAATGTTATGGACTGGGGATAAGATATGAATATTTAAACACAATTTGCATTCAGAAGATGTAATGTATAGTATGGTGACTAAAGTTAACAATACAGTATCATATATTTGACAGTTGCTAAGAGATTACGTCTTAAAACTTCTCATCACAGGAAAAAAAAACACATGAAGTGATAGATGTGAATTAAATTTCTTGTAGCAATCATTTTATAATATACACATACATCAATCATCATGTCATATGCCTAAAACAAATATAACAGTAGTATAAATTATATCTTAATAAAACTGGAAAAAAAAACACAATTTGCAGATATTTTTGGTAGAGATAATTATATTCCTATCTCTACATCCATTTCCACTTTCTTCCTTAGTAACAAACCTCTGGTTTTCGAGCTGAGCACACTGCCACTAGAAGAAAAGACTGTATTTCCCACCCTCCTTTATAGTTAGGAATAGTAACCGAGTTTATGGCAATGAACTGTTAGTGGCTATTGTCCAGAACTTCATGAAAGGCTTAAAGCAGCTATTCCAACCCTAGACTACCTAATGCTAGAGTTCTTTACCTAAGTTTCCATCTTATTTAGGCTTCGGAATTTTTCTGTTAGATGCAGCTGAATATAATCTTAAGAAATACTCCATATGTTAACAAAAATTCTCGACTGATCCAAACATCTGTCAAACATATGTAAAGCATAGTTTAAATGTTAAGTCCATTATTTATTAGTTCTATAAACTTGCAAAGAATATTTAGTGTCTTTTAGCTTCAGATTCCTCATTTGTAAAAAGGAAATAATAATAATAATATCTACTTCTTAGTGGTTGAGTGGATATTCAATTAGATGATGGTTACTTCAGAATGCCTGAAACAGTAAGGATGCAATAAGTGCTAATAGATCATGCCAGCTCTTCTTTTAATGCACATTATTTTCTTTCCCTGTTTTGTAAACTAGGATTGTTAATGCTTTACTAGGTTCTTACCATGGATTTTATTTCTTCTTTAAAATTTTCATTGATATTCATGATATAAAAATTCTTTCCTTAAATTCTAATCAGTTTAATGCTGATTTTCTGATCTACACTTTTTTTCTTTTCTATCTAAAATCTGAATCATCAGTTTACCTTATCTGTAAACCATTTGTCTTAAGAAACAGGTGTTGTTGAGCTGGCGTTTGTTAAGTCAAATGAGGTCGGGGCAGAGGTGTGTTTTGGTGTTGGCCAATGCACTAACACAGCTCTTGGGTTGTCCTCTTCACTAAGGAACTGCATGCAGGATGGATTACCATGCAAGATTTTGATATGGCTTAAACCTATAAGCAAAGTTTGTGTGTCTCTGTTCCACTAGTGTTCTTAGTATAAAATTATCATTCTTACTTCTCAGTGAGACCACCATTTCTATGTTCCTCCTCAAAACTGTGTGACACATACTGGAATGATAAATAAGATTGAAGATTCCTAACAAATACAGTAGACCAGGTCAGATAAGTTACATATGATTCTCAAATGGTATCTCCCACTGAAGGTGGGCTGTAAGTCCCATAGCACTTCCCTGCCTTCTGAGTAGATCTTGATTTTCTAGGAAGACCGAGCCAGAGCCCAACTCCTAGGAAGACTAAGGCAAAATCCTGGCAGTAGTTTCATCCAATCATAATCAACCCAATCAAGCTTTTGTTCTATTGTGAAAATTGCAAAGATGAAAAAACAAGATCTCCTTTTCTAAAAACACTTATAATTGGTTAGAGTCCATGGCAGCCATGACAGAGTCCAGCCAGACAGCCAAGGTGAAGTCTTTTAAGCTTCTAGGAATATAAGAGATTGAAAACATGCCATGGAATTCAATATTATATGGTTCATTAGGATCTGTTGTGGCTGGCCTTGGACATTTTTGGCTGATTCTAATTCATTTTGGACATTTTGGCTGATTCTAATTTGGCTAATCTAATTCTGGCTGATTAGCAGAATTAGAAGATCATGTGATGTTGGAGGATTTATCTTTGTGACTTTAAGATGCTGGTTCCATTGCAGGTATAATTATATAAAGCCAAGAATCTAGGAAAGAATTGCCAGAGGAGGATTTAAAAGTAAGATTTCATATGAAACTACCTGCCTTAACCCTGAAAGAAAACAAACCAATGGCAACAGCAGCAACTGAGCAGAGACTCAAGCATAGGAAACCCAAATACAACCCACTGGAGTTAGTGTGAACAAAGCTGAGTTCAACTACATTAAATATCGTATGTACCATAAAGTTTTCAATCAAGTAAATAAAGTATGTGTACGTTGTAAAAAAACAAAACAAAAACAAAAAACTTGCAAGTGAAGGTCTTATTCCTTTTTGTATTTCCCATTCTTAGCCTAGTAAATGACAGGGCATTAAATAAATGTTTAATTAACTTAAAAAACACAAACTCATTAAGCTATAGTAAGAGGCAGAGTTCTTACAGAAATCTGTTCCTTAAGAAATGAGGCTAGGTTGTTTACAATTTTTTTAAATAAGATGGGATAGAAATTTCAGGGTATAAAAGAAAAAAAAGTCAAAGAATTCTTCTTTTTTAAAGTCTTCACCCAAGGAAATACTTATCAGTGTTCAAATGCCATGTACTTTGCTTTAAGTTCTCTGCTAAGGGGAGGTTTATTTTGCACACTTGAGCCATCTAGACATTTGAGCTGGCATATTTCCTTTGGAAAAGGAAGCAAAAATTAAGTTTGCCCACAAGTCAAAGTCCACAGGCAAGACTGCAGGATGCTTTTAAGTGAAGTATGCAAATCCTTTATAATCAGCTCCCCTATGGCAGATATGTTGGTATTCAATCCAAACGCTTTTAAGTTACTCAGGATGGTAAGCAGCATGTCTCTCTATATTCCTCAAAGAAATAATTCAAAAGCAACTTAAGACAATTTTTGGCAAGACAAGATTTCCCCTTGGAATTCGGAAACACATAAAAATTTCATGTGGGGTGCTGAGAATGGAGATGATTTTCAGGACCCTAAAGTGGAGTATGTCAAACGGTGTTCATCATGTCCATTCCACTATAGCTAGCTATAGCCAGTTGCTTCCTCTGTTGTTTCCTGAAAGAAACACAAGCCTTCCAACTCTTTTTCAGATCAGGAAAATATTCAATTCCTAAATCTTCCTAAATTCCTCTATATAGGTATTCAAACTTGTGATATTAGATTAACAACTTTATAAAATTGTATATGTCTTCATAAGACTAATTTCCCACAGGGCATGAATCAATATTTATAATGGTAGGTATAATCATCATGGCTTCTCAGGGAATTTCATTACTTTACATTAATTAAATGCTCTGGGAAGAGAGATATAGAGAGACAGATAGCAAGATACACACACATACAGAAAATGGAATGATATTAACAGTGAAAGAAAGAGAAATTCAAAAGCCATCTGTTCTACTTATTGAATGAGCAAAAGGATTTTTGGACCCCATATAGTCTCTTTCCATATACTTAGCATAGGATGATCATCTTAGTAAATTGGAGTCATTTCAAGATTTAAAAACTTGTATGTTTTTGATACAGCATGGTCTCAAATGTAAACCAATTATTATGCTGAATCATATAAAATTGTCATTTTTATAGGTCCAAACCTGTCAAATTCTAGCAACTGCCTATTGCTCAACTGTTCATATAATCTCTTATTCACTCTGTTGGTGAGGGAGGGATGACCCCCCAACTCCCACAAATAATACAAGATGATCAATCATATGACATTCAACCCTGGAAGTAAGGAAGATTGCTTGTCATGTAGGGCCACAAGGGGTTGTATTTGAGAGCAAAGCGAACAAGCAGGGGCTGTGGAAACCAGGCTTTAAAGTAACAAGATGATGAGGTGCCCTTGGCTCATATAGGAGAATGTAACTGGCTTGTTTAAATAATCCAGGGAACTGAAACAGTCAGGTTGAGGTACACTGGTAGCTGCTAGCTGAGGGATTCTGCTGGTTAGGAAGCGTATCTGGTGAGAGGAAAGATAAACCACCCTTGGGACCCTTTGGAACCCAGTGACCCATGTCAAAGTAGCACATGCAATTTTAGATACTACAATACATCAACCTAACTTCAACTGATAATTCAACTGGGAAGAACTTCAACTGGAAAAAAAAAAGTTGATATGTTCCATTGTTGGAGAAAATGTAGTTATGTTGTGTACATATCTTTGATATGGAGCCTTCCCAATCATGATTTTTAGTATATATGATTTTCTGATTGCTAAGACAGATGCTACTAGTTGTCTACTCAAGATTGGTTCTTTCTTTCTTCTTTACTAACTTCAACTTTATTCAGGCAACAACGTACTCAGTTAAAAAGTGTGATGTCGGGGCGCCTGGGTGGCTCAGTGGGTTAAAGCCTCTGCCTTCGGCTCAGGTCATGATCTCAGGGTCCTGGGATCGAGCCCCGCATCAGGCTCTCTGCTCAGTGGGGAGCCTGCTTCCTCTTCTCTCTCTCTCTGCCTGCCTCTCTGCCTACTTGTGATCTCTCTCTCTGTCAAAAAAAAAAAAAAAAAAAAAAAATCTTTCAAGAAAAAAAAAAAGTGTGATGTCACAGACTCCATTATATTTGTAGTGACTATGTGACATAACTTTGGCAAGAAGATATTAACAGGAAGCTACTGGGTGGGACTTTCAGAAAAGCAATGTTTCCCTGATAAAATGTAACAGACTCATCTGGCACACATCTTTTTTTCTTAGCATCTTTGTCTTTTTCCTTTCTTGCTCCCTCATATGAACACGCAATGTCTAGAAATGGAGAATCATGACCATAAGAAGGATGTAAATTATACACATATATGAAAAATTTCAGGAGTTAGTGTGGCATAAGGGTATACCTAAATTTAAAGGTTGACTTCCAGTCCAAGACTTAGCCAGATAAACATGAAAACAATATATAAATATATATATATTATATATTTTATATATATATAAATAAATCATTTTAGCCACTTTGGTAAGGATGTTGTAGTATAGAACTAGTTATAATTTGCCTTTCTTTAATAAACAATTGTTTACCATAGACTGGGTGGCATTTATTTCTCACAGTTCTGGAGGCTGAGAAGTCTCAGATCAAAGCTCTTGCAGTTCTAGTGTTTGAGGAGGGCCTGCTTCCTGGCTTATAAAGAGCTACCTTCTCCCTGTATTCTGACATAGCTGAGAGAGAGGAAGCACGCTCATTCTTGTGTTTTCTTATAAGGGTACTAATATTATCCTGTGGGCTCTATCCTAATGACCTAATTAACTCTCAAGGGCCCAATCTCCAAATATCATCACATTGAAGATTAGGGTTCCAACATATACATTTGGAGGGAACATAAACATTTAGTCCATTGCAACAATGAAATTGAGCGCTTTTTCATGTGTATATTTTTTATTTGGCTAGCTTCTCTTGTCTATTCAATTCTGTGATCATTTCCTTTCTGAGATCTCTCCCTTTTTCCTTAATTTATAGGTCTTCTTTGCATATTCTGAATATACTGCTTTGTTAATATATGTATTACAAGTATTTATAGGTGTTTTCATATATTCTGAATACAACTCCTTTTTTTTTTTTAAAGATTTTATTTATTGATTTGACAGAGAGAGATCACAAGTAGACAGAGAGGCAGGCAGAGAGAGAGAGAGAGAGAGAGAGAAGCAGGCTCCTTGCCGAGCAGAGAGCCTGATGCGGGACTCGATCCCAGGACCCTGAGATCATGACCTGAGCCGAAGGCAGCGGCTTAACCCACTGAGCCACCCAGGCGCCCTAAAACTCCTTTTTTAAGAAACATAGAATATACTTTATTCATAAATAAGTCTCCATAAAGTTAAAAGCAGGGACAACCTCTTTTTGGAAAAAGGAATATAAGAAGACAACATATCACTTATTTTATATATGTATATATCTTATCACCGTCAGTGAGTTGCTTTTATCTTTCCTCTCTCTTAATGGAGTGTTTTGATAAAGAAAAGTTCTGGAGAAGAATTTCCAAGTTATTATTATGCATGTGCGGTGATTTTGGTGTCCTGTGTAAGAAACAGCTGTTTACTACAAGTTCATGTAGATATTTCTCTATGTTTTCTTCTAAAGATCTTTTTCCCAGTAACTTTCAGTGAAGTATACTCTGTATGAACCAGATAGAGCTTGTTTACTTTGCCTGAAACTAAGAATACTATTATTTATAATCACCTAGATATACCAGTCACCCCAAACTCATCCAGAATAAAATAGAAATTGTTCTATTCTCAAAAACTAGGTCACTGCCTATATTCTCTGTAAAAGCATGTCAAAGTAGCTGCAAAAGCCAGAAATCTAGGAATTATTTGTGATACCTTCTTTTTCACTTACCATATTTAATCTCTCTCCCTATTAATTACTACTGCTGTGTGATACAGTGGCTTGAAGCAACAGTAACTATTTGTTATCTCTCACAATTACTATGGTTCAAGAATTCAGATGTGACTTGGCTAGGCAATTCTGGCAAATAGTGTCTCTTAAGTAGGATGAAGTCCCATATCAGCTAACACTGCAGTGCTCGGAAGGCTTGGCTTGGGCAGGAAGATCTATTTTGAAGTTGGCTCATACACATGGCTGGCAAGTTGGTCCTGATAGTTGATTTAATGCCCCGATTCTCCTCTACACACACCTCTTCAAAGGGTTGCTTGAGCATCCTTATGGTATGGCTCCTGGCTTGCCCCCAGATGAGTATCTAAGATACCGAGGCAGAAGTTGCAATGCCTCATTTGATCTAACCTCAGTAGTAATTGTCACTTCTGTAAATATTTTATTGGTCACAGAGGTCAGTCTGATTCAATGTGGAAGATTTTATTTACTTATTTGATAGAGAGAGATACAGCAGGAGAGGGAACACAAGCAGGAGGAAGCAAGAGGAAGAAACAGGGAGCCCAAGGCAGGGGATCAATCTCAGGACCCAGGGATCATGACCTGAGCTGAAGGCAGATGCTTAACGACTGAGCCACCCAGGTGCCCCTCAACGTGGAAGTTTTTTCAACAAGAACATGAATAACAGAAGGTGAGGATCACTGGGTACCATCTTGGAGGCTGGATACAACAATCACAGAGTTTTGTCCATTTTGTATGAGAAGTATCTCTCAACTCTGCGACTGCTGTGGTCTAACGCACAATCATTTATCTCTTGTCTAATGTGACATATCTTCTTTAAAACCCCTTACAAATCTTCTCACAAGGAGCCAGAGTGATTTTTCCAAAAGATAATCTGATCATGTTAGTCCTCTGCTTTAAATCATCAGTAGTGAAAATACTTACAATTTATAAAGATTATATTATAAAATATAAAGATTATATAATATATTCAGCATTATAAATATTTCCTAATAATTTTAAGAAAATATCTAAAGCCACTGAAAGACATATTGGGTCTTCCATGATTTGGCTCTGCTTTCTTGTACCTCTCCTTCTATCTACTGTACTATTGCCTCACTAGTCCTCTCTCAGTTACTCCAGTGCTTAGATACTTTTATTTAACTCTAATGCTTCTTCCTGGAATACTCTTCCCCCTCACCGTTTCTCATCTGACTAACTCCTAATCACTCTAAGATGCCCAGTTAAATACTAAGTCCTGGTCTATGGGAGACAAGGTGGCGGAGAAGTAGGAGGAGGCGCCGTTTCAACCTATCCCCTAAAGTGACCTGATTATCTACCAAATAACTCTGATCACCCATGAAATCAGCCTGAGATTAGAATTATACACTTCTGGATCTCTACAGGGGCAGAAGACGCCCATGGGCAGGTAAAGCAGAGTGGGAACATCAGACTGATGTCGGAAGATAAACAAAAGGGGGAGGGAGCCACCAGAAGCGACCCACTGGAAAGTAATACCCCAATACGAGAGTGCCCTGCGACTGGGGACCAGCATTAACTTGGAGTCTGGTCGAAAGCACTCAAAAAGAGCAAAGGGTCATAGGGGGAAATTGGGGGAATCAGGACGGTTAGGGACAGGGGCTTAAGCCCGCCAACCCTGGACAGCCACTGCTGGCACTGAGCCAGAGAGAGTGCAGCGAAGAAACCAGGTCTTGGTCCCTGAGCCACTGGCATGCCTGAGAGTGTCTGGGTGGCAGCGCCCGTGAGGCTGAGAGAGCCTTGCCAGCTGGCAGAACCACAGCCTTTTGCACTCTCCACGCTCGCAGCCTGTGACCGGAGTCTGAGTCGCGCCCCACATCCTCCCGAGAGAGGTCTGTGCAGGCGCCAACGGGCACTCTCTCGGACACAGAGAGTCTGAGCATGCCCAGCCCGGGCCAACAGGAAAATTTCAGTGCGCTATCGCTGCTTGAGACCTCTCTGGCGGTCCGGAGCTGCCCAGATAGCCACAGCTAGTATTCCTCGTGGTTTTGGGTACAAGCTGGAGTTCCTGTGACCCCAGAGACCGTGACTACAAACATGCTCTGCCAGCGGCAGAGGGGGAATTTATGTGCTCTGGAACACCCAGAGGGGAAGAAACTGAGGCTTCTCTCTGAGAGGGAGGTCTGGGTGTAGTTTGCTTTCCTCTAAACCTCCAAAAACTATCAAAAGCTGCCAAGGGGAGAGAAAACAAATGAACAAACCAACAAAAAAACCTCCAGAGAACAAAAACCTGAAAAACCGGTTTCCTCAGACCCCACCCCCTTGATGGGGGCAGGAGGACTTAACTCAGGGAACACTGCCTGAAAAACCATGTGGCAGGCCCCTCCCCCAAGAAGCCAGCCCCCCCCCCCCCAAAAAAAGACAAGAGGACAACCACCATTAGTTCATAGATAGAACTTTTGTTTTTAATTTGTTCCCACTATTCTGGTTCTTTTCATTTTTTTAATATATAACTTTTTAACCTATTTACCATCACAATGAGATGTTCAGTGCATCAAATTCCATAATAACCTTTTAACCTGGACTTTTTGATATATATACCTGTGTTTTTCTTTTGCTTTTCTATTTTTTTTCATTATTATTTTTTTAATATCATATAGAGATGAGCTTCAAGGTAATCCTCTTTCCCCAATCAATGCTACCTCTATAGGTAAACCAGTTTTAATCCCCCTTTATCTCAGGAAAGTTGAGTCCTTTAACAAAGATATCAAGATACATCCAGGAAGAATCAAAATAAACTTCCTCGCCCAAACTGAGAATTTATAACCACTCTCCCATCTCTTTCTTCTATCAGTGTTTCTGTGTATTTGTTCTTATCCTGGTAGTATATAAATCTTATACTTGGGGTTCTTTTTGTCGAGGTTCTTTTTGCCTTCTATTCTCTTTTCTTTTCTTTTTTTTTCCCTCTCTCTCTCTCTCTTTTTTTCTTTTTTCTTTCTTTTTGGTAGGGACACTTGATTGCTCAGAAACCTTCCAGGGTGCACCTTGCCTGCACCACGGTCGATACATTCAGCTACACATCTGTTCAACCATCTCTCACCAAAATGACTAGGAGGAGGAATGTCCAACATAAGAAAAATTCAGAGACTGGGACTTTTGCATCAGAGCTATTGGGTATGGACATAGACAGTATGTCAGAAAGGGAATTCAGGCTAACAATTATCCAGGCAATAGCTAGGTTGGAGAAAGCCTTGGATGACAAAATGGAATTGATTAGGGCAGAAGTGAAAGCCACCAGGGATGATGTTCACAATGTTCTCAATGAGTTCCAATCTAATCTAAATTCTCTAAAAGCCAGGGTAACTGAGGCAGAAGATAGAATTAGTGATCTGGAGGACAAACAGATAGAGAAAAAGGATCAGGAGGAAGCCTGGAACAAACAGCTTAGAAGCCACGAAAACAGAATTAGGGAAATAAATGACGCCATGAAACGTTCCAATGTCAGAATTATTGGAATCCCTGAGGGGTAGGAGAAAGAAAGAAGACTAGAAGATATAGTTGAACAAATTCTCCATGAAAAATTTCCCAGTCTCACGAATGGAACCAGGGTTTATGTACTAGAGGTAGGAAGTTCTCCCCCCAAGATCACAGAATCTAGAAAGACCTCAAGACACCTGATAGTGAAAATGATGAATCATAATTGTAGACAGGAGCTCTTGAAAAGAGCTAGAGTGAAGAAATTCCTTACGTGCAGAGGAAAGCCCATCAGAATAACGTCAGACCTGTCCACAGGAACCTGGCAAGCCAGAAAGGGCTGGCAAGACTATTCAGGGCACTAAATGAGAAGAACATGCAGCCAAGAATACTTTATCCAGCAAGACTGACATTTAAAATGGATGGAGAGATAAAGAGCTTCCAAGACCGACAAGGTTTAAAAGAGTATGTGACCACCAAGCCAACACTGCAGGAAATATTAATGGGGGTTCTATAAAAGAGGAAAAATCCTAAGAATATCATTGAACAGAAATATATGGAGACAATCTACAGAAATAAAGACTTCACAGGTAACACGATGTCAATAAAAATGTATCTCTCAATAATCACTCTCAATGTGAATGGCCTAAATGCACCCATAAAATGACACAGGGTTGCAGATTGGATAAAATGACAGGACCCATCCATATGTTGTCTACAAAAGACCTATTTTGAACCTAAGGATACACCCAGACTGAAAGTGAAGGGATGGAGAAGCATCTTTCATGCCAATGGGCCTCAAAAGAAGGCTGGGGTAGTGATTCTCCTATCAGATAAATTAGATTTTAAACTAAAGACTGTAGTCAGAAATATAGAATGACACTATATAATTCTTAAAGGGACTATCCACCCAGAAGGTCTAACAATTGTAAATATTTATGCCCCCAATATGGGAGCAGCCAATTACATAAGAAAACTGTTAATCAAGATAAAGAGTCATGTTGATATGAATACATTAATAGTAGGAGATCTTAACATGCCACTCTCAGTAATAGCAGATCATCCAAGCAGAAAATCAATAAAGAAGCAAGAGCATTGAATGACACATTGGACCAGATGGACCTCATAGATATATACAGAACATTCCACCCTAAAACAACAGAAAACTCATTCTTCTCAAGTGCACATGGAACCTTCTCCATAATAGACCACATACTGGGTCACAAATCAGGGCTCAACTGACACCAAAAGATTGAGATTATTCCTTGCATATTCTCAGATCACAATGTTTTGAAACTGGAGCTCAACCACAAGGAAAAGTTTGGAAAGAATTCAAACACCTAGAAGCTAAAGACCACCTTGCTTAAGAATGCTTGGATCAACCAGGAAATCAAAGAAGAAGTTAAACAATTCATGGAAACCAATGAGAATGAAGACACTTCGGTCCAAAACCTATGGGATACAGCAAAGGTGGTCCTAAGGGGGAAATACATAGCCATCCAAGCCTCCCTCAAAAAAACTGAAAAATCCAGAATACACCAGCTGTCTCTACACCTTAAAGAACTGGAGAATCAACAACAAATTAAGCCAATTCCACACACAAGAAGGGAAATAATCAAGACTAGAGCAGAGATCAATGAGATAGAAACTAGAGATACAGTAGAATGCATCAATGAAACTAGAAACTGTTTTTTTTTTTTAAAGAATCAATAAGATCAATGAACCATTGGCCAAATTAATCCAAAAGAAAAGAGAGAAAGCTCAAATTAATAAAATTATGAATGAAAAGGGAGAGATCACAACTAACACCAAGGAAATAGAAACAATCATCAGAAATTATTATCAACAGCTATATGCCAATAAGTTAAGCAACCTAGATGAAATGGATGTATTCCTAGAAAAATATAAACTTCCAAAATTGAACCAGGAAGAAATCGACAACCTGAATAGACCGATATCTAGTAATGAGATTGAAGCAGTGATCAAAAACCTCCCAAAACACAAGAGCCCAGGACCTGACGGATTCCCTGGGGAATTCTACCAAACTTTCAAAGAAGAAATAACACCTATTCTCCTGAAGCTGTTTCAAAAAATTGAAGCAGAAGGAAATCTTCCAGACTCTTTTTATGAAGCCAGCATTACCCTGATCCCCAAACCAGGCAAAGACCCCACCAAAAAGGAGAATTTCAGACCAATATCCCTGATGAATATGGATGCTAAGATTCTCAACAAGATCCTATCAAATAGGATCCAACAGCACATTAAGAAGATTCTCCACCATGACCAGGTGGGATTCATCCCTGGGTTTCAAGGATGGCTCAACATTTGCAAATCAATCAATGTGATAGAACAAATCAATAAGAGAAGAGAGAAGAACACCATGATCTTCTCAATTGATGCAGAAAAAGCATTTGACAAAATCCAGCATCCGTTCCTGATTAAAACACTTCAAAGTATAGGGATAGAGGGAACATTCCTGAACTTCATAAAATCTATCTATGAAAAACCCACAGCAAATATCATCCTCAATGGGAAAAAGCTGACAGTTTTCCCGTTGAGATCAGGAACACGACAAGAATGCCCACTCTTGCCACTCTTGTTCAACATAATATTAGAAGTCCTAGCAACAGCAATTAGACAACAAAGAGAAATAAAAGGTATCCAAATTGGCAATGAAGAAGTCAAACTCTCTCTCTTTGCAGATGATATGATACTTTATATGGAAAACCCAAAAGACTCCACCCCCAAACTACTAGAACTCATACAGCAATTCAGTAATGTGGCAGGATACAAAGTCAATGTACAGAAATCAGTTGCTTTCTTATACACTAACAATGAAACACAGAAAGGAAAATTAGAGAATTGATTCCACTTACTATAGCACCAAGAACCATAAGATACCTGGGAATAAACCTAACCAAAGAGGTAAAGGATCTATACTCTAGGAACTACAGAACATTCATGAAAGAAATCAAAGAAGACAGAAAGATGGAAGACCATTCCATGCTCATGGATCAGAAGAATAAACATTGTTAAAATGTCTATACTGCCTAAAGCAATCTATACTTTTAATGGCATTCCAATCAAAAATTCCATCGGTATTTTTCAAAGAGCTGGAGAAAACAATCCTAAAATTTGTACGGAATCAGAAGAGACCCCGAATTGCTAAGGAAATGTTGAAAAAGAAAAAACTGGGGGCATCACATTAACTGATTTTAAGCTTTACTACAAAGCTGTGATCACCAAGACAGCATGGTACTGGCATAAAAACAGAGTAGAGAGCCCAGATATGGACCCTCAACTCTATGGTCAAATAATCTTTGACAAAGCAAGAAAAAATATACAGTGGAAAAAAGATGGTCTCTTCAATAAATGGTGCTGGGAAAATTGGACAGCTATATGTAGAAGAATGAAACTCAACCATTCTCTTACACTGTACACAAAGATAAACTCGAAATGGATAAAAGACCTCAATGTGAGGCAGGAATCCATCAGAATCCTAGAGGAGAACATAGGCAGTAACCTCTTCAGTATCAGCCACAGCAACTTCTTTCAAGATATGTCTCCAAAGGCAAAGGAAACAAAAGCGAAAATGAATTTTTGGGACTTCATCAAGATCAAAAGCTTCTTCACAGCAAATGAAACAGTTAACAAATCAAAGAGGCAACCCAAGGAATAGGAGAAGATATTTGCAAATGACAGTACAGACAAAAGGCTGATATCCAGGATCTATAAAGAACTTCTCAAACTCAACACACACAAAACAGATAATCATGTCAAAAAATGGCCAGAAGACATGAACAGACACTTCTCCAATGAAGACATACAAATGGCTAACAGACACATGAAAAAATGTTCATCTTCATTAGCCATCAGGGAGATTCAAATCAAAAACCACATTGAGATACACCTTACACCAGTTAAAATGGCCCAAACTAACAAGACAGTAAACAACATGTGGAGAGGATGTGCAGAAAGGGGAACCCTCTTACACTGTTGGTAGGAATGCAAGTTGGTGCAGCCACTTTGGAAAACAGTATGGAGATTCCTTAAGAAATTAAAAATAGAGCTTCCCTATGACTCTGCAATTGCACTACTGGGTATTTACCCCAAAGATATAGATGTAGTGAAAAGAAGGGCCATCTGTACCCCAATGTTCATAGCAGCAATGGCCAGGGTCGCCAAACTGGAAAGAACCAAGATGCCCTTCAACGGACGAATGGATAAGGAAGATGTGGTCCATATACACTATGGAGTATTATGCCTCCATCAGAAAGGATAAATACCCAACTTTTGTATCAACATGGATGGGACTGGAGGAGATTATGCTGAGTGAAATAAATCAAGCAGAGAGAGTCAATTATCATATGGTTTCACTTATTTGTGGAGAATAAGAAATAACACGGAGGACATGGGGAGATGGAGAGGAGAAGGGAGTTGAGGGAAATTGGAGGGGGAGATGAACCATGAGAGACTATGGACTCTGAAAAACAATCTGAGGGTTTTGAAGGGGCAGGGCTTGGGAAGTTGGGTGAGCCTGGTGGTGGGTATTATGGAGGGCATGTATTGCATGGATCACTGGGTGTGGTGCCTGAACAATGAGTTCTGGAACACTGAAAAGAAGTTTAAAAAATTAAAAATTAAAAAAAATACTAATTCCTAACTTATTTTTTTTCTAAGCTCCCAACACTTCATTAGATCTTACTGTTATCCTAGGGCGCCTGAGTGGCTCGGTTAGTTGAGCATCCGACTCTTGATTTTGGCACAGGTCATGATCTCAGGGTCCTGGGATGGAGCCCTGTGTGGGGCTCTGTGCTCAGTGGAGAGTCTGCTTGAGGATTTTCCTTCTCTCTCTCCTTCTGCCCCTCTACCTGTCTAAAATAAAATAAATAAGTCTTTTTAAAAAACTAGACCTTACTGCTGTTCTTTATCACATCATATGATTCCTTTCTACCATAGCCCTTAGTTTAATATATTTAACTATTTAGGTAACTACTTGATTAGTGTCTCTCTTTTCTACTAAAGTTCTGTAGGAATTGGAACCATATCTGCTTTGCATTCCATAAGGAAGTGCCTAACTCATAGTAAGTCAATGCATATTCTTGAATAGCTTTGAATAAATGGATGAATAGACACATGGACAAATAAATGGGTGGGAGTGACTGAGTACCTGAAAGGCCAGCTGAGTAGAGAGCCTTAAATATTGGGACATGATGAAGAAAAACAAGGTGGTAGATTTACCTGGACATATCTTTTCCCCAAGATAATTGGTTCCAGAATTTCTTTTATGGATATGTGTGTCTGCAAAATGGTGAAGGGATTGATGGGGAAGTTGCATTCCAGCCAATAGGGAGAATCTATAAACAATCCATACTTTATGTCATGGTTATCACTGAAGGAATGCCAGTTCATACATGCAAAAGAGTGACCACTTTGCAAACACATTTTGCCCTGTATGTATTATTGTTCATTATCAGAAGCTACTTCAATTTAATTAAAGAAATGAATAGTCCCGATTCTCTTGCATTGTGTTTAACTACAGAGCACCTAGAAGACTTCCCTAGAAAACTTCCCTTGAAGTCTTTAAAACTGAAAGGGCTTCTCTCTCTTCTAATCTTTATATAACATAATCAGAAGCAACCTAGATTCCCTGTCAGCTTAATGCTCTACAGAATAAAATGTCAATGACAGAGTACTTTCAACTAGAGCCGTAACATGAATTCTTTTCTTAAAAAAACAGTTTAGGGCTTCAAAAAATGAGGGCATGAACTATTTATAGTTGTCTTTATTTTTTATTTTAACCCCAGTTCTTAATTCCACATACATCTCAGTAACTTTGTTTCTTAGAAACACTAAGGAACAGTAACTCAAAATGATAAAGCAACTTCTAAAAAGTAATTTTGGAAAGAATATCTTAATATGAATACCAAGATGAAAATTACATACAGTCGATGCATTTGGTATATTTCTTTTTGTCAGTTTTGTGTGTGATGGGAAAAAAATTTGTGTATATAAAATATATAATATGCATCACAGACCACTCCTTTGCTGTAGACCCTCATTTTCTAAATCTTGTCTAGTTTCTCTCCAGTATCATGCATAATTGATCATATGCTGAAGCTTTTCTCTATTTGCTTAAACCAGATATCCATGGGGCCTTCCTGAAGTATTTACAATGAAGAGCAGCTACAGAGCTGTATTTGGTTCTGTCAAGCAATTTCTTGGTGAGAATGAACAATGAGTTTAATTTCTCTCAATAGGGAATCATTTTGCCTTACTTCCTAGGGAAGAAAAGCAATGAAAGAAGAAGTTATAAACTGGAGAACACATAAAATTTTAACTTCAATTTTATTCTACTTTGTAATAATAATCTTTGCATTTGTATAACATGCTACATATAGCACTTTCATGTTTACTAAGATATATTTTGTGCTTGCTTATACAGGATTCTTTCTTGTTAAAAGTCTATGTATTTTTTATACTTACCAATTAGCTTAAATCTTTTCATTATCTACTTTTTTTTTATTGGTCTGTGCCATGAATAAACATGCTCAGTACTATTAAGAATTCACACATATACACACATATGCTTAAGAAAGAACATCTGCTCATAATCCAAAATCCAATGACAAGAACAGGACAAGTGCACAGACACCAATAATACTAGGGAAAATGTGGTAATGTGTGAAAGGATTCATAAAATGAAAATGCTAAAGAAGTTCTGAGTAGAGTAGAAATTATCACTAGGATTCTTGAATGTTATTTACACACTAGATACTTTGTACTTTATTCACTAGGTTGAACATTTACCATTATTCTGTGAGACAACTATTATTTCCATTTTACTGATGAAAGAAAAAGGTTCTCAAAGTTCTTGAGTTCCCAATCCCAAATCAAAATAAATAAATGGAAGATCTAGAATCAAAAATCATGTTAAGTGCCTAGGTATTTGGCTATCATGAAAAGCTTCACATGGAAGTGTCATTTGAATTAAGCCGAGCTTTGAAGAAATCAACAGAATTTTGAATATACAAAGAGAGGGACAGGAGAAACCAAACATTTGAGCAGAAGTATAAATCAGACCCCAGGCAGCTGGAATGGGTATCTGGAGGAGTGAGCTCAAGCACAACAGTGAGTTCTCAGCACAAAGCTGAGAGTTGACAGAGGAATATGAACTCTAGCGTACAACTGAGAATAATGCCAAGGATGAGGTAAAAATGAAGATTGGGCACTAAGTGCTCAGGATATTAAGGAGGTAGGGGCATGAACTAGTTTTCAGGGGGAGAAATGAAAGATAGGATGGATAATACATGTCATTACATAAACTAAACTTGAAAAATTCCCAAGTCTCTGTTTTTGACCCCATACTGAAAAATACTGTGGTATCTGATTTTTGCCATGTGTTTCAGAGACTGAAAGTAGTCACCAGTATCTTCAACTTCCTTATTATCTTCATCTCCCAGGAACCGATGATTTCTTTATCCATTTTCCTAACAATCAGATAAAGCCAATGACTAAGTCCTGGCCACTATCATGTGAGTTAAGTGATAAGCAGTACTTTCGGGCCTAGTATAGGAAAGCCCCCTGAATCCGCTGGATCAATGATGGTGGGGGGACACCATCCACTGATGTATATTACTTGTCAAGTGGGAAACAGCACACCCCCTGTCCTTTCTGTGGTAGTAAACCACTGGAATTGTGGGATTTATTGTCTCTGCAGTTATCCCACCCTGATACTCTTTGCTTAATATGTTGGCATGGTAACTACCATCTGACTTGGTCCCTAATTCTCTCCTGATTGCTATTCCTGAGACTGAATAGTGCTGGAGAAATTATGCAGCCCTATAGGATAATGCCTCAACTGGGCTCCCAGTGTTGCTGGGTAATCCTTCTGTGTGCTTCTGGTCATTAACTGTTCTCATTTCTTTTATGGCCTATTTTGAGGATTCACCTCTCTCTCCTTAAGATCCTTCCTATTCTCGCTTTCAGCAGATGAATCAGCCTTCTCTTTAGTTAAGTGCTTATTCAGGAATTGTGTCCATGCTTTTGTTGCCCTTTTCTTATTAATTTAAGCAGTCCTTTCCATATTATGGATATAAGACCATTATGTGTATAAGATTTTTAAAAAGGCTAAAATTAAAAAGACTGACCATACCAAAAGTTGACAATGATGTGGAGGAATTGGAACTCTTGTACACTCTTGATGGAAATGTAAAATGCACAGTCACTCTGTAAAACTTTGGGTACTTTTTCAAAAAGTTCAGCTTCCATGTATTCTATAATCTAGACATTCCACTCTGAAGTAGTTACCTAAGGTAACTACTTCTACTTCTACAGAGAAGATCCCCAGTAGTAGTCTGGCTGAGAAGAAGCTTTATACAGAGGACTTTTTGTGGTTCTGTGGCAGGGAGTGAGATGTAAATACTTTTCTCTATTTTCCTTACAAACTCTTCACTAAGGTTAATGTCTGTGACTAGTTACTGTGTATAAACTGTTTTTGATGAAAAGACTGCTGATAATAGGGTTATATTAGCAACATCTATTGATTACTTACCTTGGTCCAAGAACTGTACAATCCACATTAACATATATTACCCTTTTCAAAACTTACAGTTACCTTGATTAATTATTATTCTTCTTTTAGAAATGAGAAACAATGTACCTTGTACTAAAACCAAAATAAAACAAATAACAACTAAAAAGTTGCTAAGAATAACTGTAGTACTGGGTGATCCTAATACCCTTTGCCATCCAATTAAAGATAAAGCTGCTTATTATTATCTTTACTTAGAACTTGATTTTATTTTTAATCTCAGTTTTTGACTTGTCAATCTCAGGTTAGTATTAGTGGGAACTTACTTTGGGCTAGGCTTGAGGCAAACAAACAAACAAACAAACAAACTTAGGAGTGAGCTGAAAATAAAACATAATACCTACATTTGAAGCTTTAGAGAGGATGGAGAATAAAAAGATATTGCCTGGATGTCTATAGTGAAGTCAAGGTCCAAAGAAACACAGAGGAAAAGTACTGATGGTGTGAAAAAAGGAGTCTTCCTGGAGGAAGTGACACTTCAACTGAATCTTAAAAGATATGTAGGTATAAGAGAAAAAGCAGGGGGAAGGGGCCCTGAGCCACTTCTGACAGAGGGACTAGATGGTACAAAGGTACTGACATTACAAATCACAAAGTCACCAGAGAATAGTGGGTGGTTCAGAATGGCTGCAGTCTGGAACAGGGATTTCAATACATGGCGCATGGCAATAAATAGGGGAATTGTTCCGAGAACACCAACTCCTAGGAAACTACTCTTGTGTTTAGCAGCCAACTGGACCTAAACCAGAATCAGTCCCCCACACTCTATCTACAGGAATTTTATAACCATTTTTCCTTCTTAGACATACAACATGGAACACAGTATTCTGATTTTCATTTATTTTTATATATACACTGAGTTTAAATCAGAGAAGAACAGATTATTTCATGGCACAGAACTTCTTATATAGACAACTATTGTAAGAAACCCTGATTTTGCCCTCAATTTTGTAGGTTTTTTAATGGGATTTGATCACCTTCCCCAGGGATAAGAAGGCCCAAGAGCCCCTAGTGGACTGCCTCACATTAACCAAATTTACAACCAAATTGGCAAATTAAATGTCCATTTATTGACTGATAACACAGGAATGCCTCTCCATTGGCCAGAATATTAGATCTGGGCATTCTTGGTAAAGGGAATGGCATTTAGTGAAGGACTACTCCTTTAAGCAGTGAGCACTTACTTGTATTATTTCAATTAGTTATCATCATAATTTTGCAATGTAGTTCAAATGAGAAACCTTAAATGATCTTCCTTGCTCTTACAGCTATTAAATCTTGAAGCTAAGATCCAAACCTAAGATTCTTTGATTTCTATCCCATACAATGGACAGAGCGCATCCACACTGGTTAGGGAAAAATGATGATAATCTAATTATTTTAATTTTAATTTATTGGATGCTTCCTTTCAGCCAGGTGCTTTTACATACATTATCTTTTTTTTTTTTTTTTAAAGATTTTATCTACCTACTTGACAGACAGAGATCACAAGTAGGCAGAGAGGCAGGCAGAGAGAGAGGAGGAAGCAGGCCCCCTGCCGAGCAGAGAGCCTGATGTGGGGCTCAATCCCAGGACCCTAGGATCATGACCTGAGCTGAAGGCAGAGGCTTTAACCCACTGAGCCACCCAGGTGCCCCTTACATACATTATCTTATGTAAGCTTCACAACACCTCTATTAGGTGGGAAACTACTTTCATTTTAGAAGTAAGTAGATGGATGTTCAGAAAGATTAAGTAACTTTTCCAACCTTTCAACCTGGTTAAGTGGAGGGGCAAATATTTAAACCAGGTCTTACTGCACGCAAAGTTCTTTCCACTGCTAGTCCATTAAGAATATTTGATGAATGAGGGGCACCTGGGTGGCTCAGTGGGTTAAAGCCTCTGCCTTCGGCTCAGGTCATGATCTCGGAGTCCTGGGATCGAGCCCCGCATCGGGCTCTCTGCTCGGCAGGGAGCCTGCTTCCTCCTCTCTCTCTGCCTACTTGTGATCTCTCTCTGTCAAATAAATAAATAAAATCTTAAAAAAAAAAGAATATTTGATGAATGAGAGAGTGGAGAGAATTTATTAGTGAGAGTATTCCATCTGGACTGGGGTAGAGGATAGAAAACCATTGAAATTGCCCTAGTAGGGACTGATCATGTGTTTATAACTTGATGTAGCAGACTGAACAGTTTATACTAACAGTTTTTGCTTTTATTAAGGAGTCTTATTAGTCACAAAAAGCTCATCACCATCTTTATTCATTGTAGGAATTATACAGTATAATTTTCAGTTTATATATCTTTTTTCTCAGAAAAAAATTTAAGGATGACAAGGAAACAAGTTTTCTCCAACCTGAGCAAAAACTTAATTACTTTTTGATAATATCCTAGAGCAATTTTTCTTTACTAATTGGTAGTATATCTGTTTAATGACCTGATCAGTGAAATTATAGTTTAGCCTTAAAAAATGGATATATATGTGATGGTTTTATAAACTTAAAACCTTTAAGCAGTCTTGGGACTATATCAATAAACTTTAACAGACATTCTTTTCTAACACCTAGACTAAAAATCTTATCAAGACAGTGCTTTTTGTTTTGGGGGTGTGTGGCATTTTTTTTTTTCTATAAAGGCTTTTTGCAGAAGTAAGATTTGAACTAGCTTTCTTTGAAGTTAGTACCCTTATGGCAAGTTAGAAATAAATCTAAACCTCTGCTCAAAATCAATACATCTGAGAAACTTCCTTCAACATTCTTTTGTCTCTTGAATTCAAATTCTTGAGAAAGTTCTTTTTTTTTTTTTTTAAGATTTTATTTATTTATTTGACAGAGAGATCGAAAAAAGCCTGAAAGCACAGGTGGGTGGAATGGCAGAGGGAGAGGGAGAAGCAGCCTCTCCACTGAGGAGGGAAACCATTGCAGGTCTTGATCCCAGGACCCTGAGACCATGATCTGAGCCAAAGGCAGGTGCTTAACTGACTGAGCTACCCAGGTGCCCTGAAAGTTTTGTTTCTTTCCACTGTAGTTCAATTATCTGGTGTGAGGTTTGGTACAAGTGAACATGTTTTCTAAATGTTAGCTGAATAAATGAGTATTTGAATGAATTTACCAACTATGGACTTGGCTTCATTTTTAAAATGCTTAGTTTTTGGAAAGATATCCCTGATAAAGGAAATTCATGTACAGGGACCCACAAAACGGAGGGTGCTCCAGTGGCCCAGATCACACTCCAGATCTAAACCAAAGTTAGCACACACTTAGGGGAAACACTTCGCTGTCTTAGAAACCTAACATATACCAATCACAATCCTCCAATTCAGATTTAGTGAGCCCACCTTACTACAGAAAACAGTATTTCTAGCCAATCACACTTTGTGTCTGTACTGCCTCCTGTAAATTCCATAAAGCTTGCTCTTGCCCGAAATCCCATGGGAAGAGTGCTTCACTACTTGTGAGGCAATCCCCCAGTCCATGGATTGTTTTCCCTTCCATAAAGGACATCAAACTTTGGGACCTCCTCTCCAGATTTCTCAGGTGTGCCCTGTCTTACCTGGCTTAGAGTTTTCTAGGCTCTGGTATTTTCTGACTGGCCTGGAACAATCCCCTCTCCCTCTAACCAATTAATTCACATCATATTCAAGGATAGTTTCCAAACCCCCTTGTTCAAAACAACAACAACAAGATTTTTGTTGTTGTTGCTCTGTTTTCCTTCTTAAATTTGAAAAGGATGGTGGAAATTTATTTAGGTAACTCAGAGAATATTTAAAACAAAAGAGAAAAAATAAAACAAAAGAGAAGTAGGTAGAAGGTTAAGAAAAGGTCACTATAGTTAGTAAGAAGAGTCTGACTCACTGAAAAGAAAAAAAAAAGCCATTAGCTGAAAAAACAAATCAGAAGGAAAATAATAAGAACATTTTGGGTGTCTGGCCAAACCAATACCAAAGCTGCAAGTGATGAGAATGGGAAATTAGTCAGAAAACACCACAGGCACACCTCTGAGATACTGCTGGTTCAGTTCCAGACTACCATAATAATCTGAGTATCACAATGAAGCGAGTCATGAATTTTCTGTTTTCCCAGTACATATAAAAGTTATGTTTCCACTATACTGTCGTTTATTAAGTGTGAAATAGTACATCTAAATATATCTATATTTAATATAGATATATTTCTATCTAAATATATCTAAATATTATATCTAAATAGCATTATATCTAAAGATAATGTACATACCTTAATTAAAATATACATACCTTAATTAAAACATATTTTATTGATAGGGTAGTAGATGCTGAAGGTTGGGGTGGTTGTAGCAATTTCCTAAAGTAAGACAACAATGAAATTTGTTGCATCAGTTGACTCTTTCATGAACGATTTCTCTGTAACATGCTATGCTGCTTGATAGCATTTTACTCTCAGTAGAACTTCTTTCAAAATTGAGTCAATCTTCTCAAACTCTGCCACTGCCTTATCAACTAAGTTTATGTACATTCTAAATCCTTTGCTGTCACTTCAACAATTTTCAAAGCGTCTTCACCAGGAGTAGAGTCCATCACATGAAATCACTTTCTTTGTTCATTCATATGAAGCAATTTCTCATCTGTTCAAGTTTCATCATGAGATCACAATAATTCAGTCCCATCTTCAGGCTCTATTTCTAATTCTAGTTTTCTTGCTGTTTCCACCACATCTGCAGTTACTTCCTTCCCTCAAGTCTTGAACCTCCAATTTGTAAAAAAACAAAAAAAAAACAAAAACAAAAACAAAACAACAACAACAACAAAAAACAATGTATCTGTGAAATACAATAAAGCAAAGTTCAATAAAATGAGGTATGTCTGCTCTCATGAGATGGAGAAATTTGCATGGCTCCTAAAGGGAGCTCTATGTGTAGCTTTGTGTTGGCTGGCTATGTGACTTTTTGGCACCCTCATTTTTAAAAAAATATTTATTTAGTTTATTTATTTATTTGAGAGAGGGGAGTGTGGAGAGGCAGAGGGAGAGGGAAAGAGAGTCTCAAACAAACTCCATGCTGAGCATGGAACCCAATGTGGGGCTCCATCTCACAACCCTGAAATCATGACCTGAGCTGAAACCAAGAGTCAGACACTTAACCAACTGTACCACCCAGACACCCACTGCGCCCTAAGTTTTTAAAGGAGGAGATTGGATTAAATGATTCATAAGATCCTTTCCAATTCAAACATTTTATAAAGGACTAGAATTTTCTAGCAGATTAAGTAGATTCTTACGTTTTAAGTCATACAGTCATATTTAGTCTCATATAATTTGGTCTTTATTTTTTCTTCATTATTTAAGCCACAATTATTGAGTGGTTGCATGGTGTTTGAACAGTGTTTTAGGTAGTAAGCATACAAGATGGGTAAGATAAAATAACTGGCATCTACTGCCTCACAGTTTTATAAACAGCAACAGAGCGATTGGATCAGAGAAGATAGCTGGGGGAGGGATGCCAGGATAGAGACAGAGCGAAAAGGTTAAGAGCAAGAGAAAACATTTTGTGATTTCCTAAGACACATGTGAGGCCACCACTTTAAAATAAAGACTGGGGGAAAAAAACCAAAAACCTCTCCATCCCTTACTGTTTCAAACTGACTTTGGGTCAAAAGACAGCAGCAATATCCCTCCACTGAAAGCTCTGGTAAAAAGGCTCTCTGGAGACCACAAACTCAGACAACTTCTCAGACATGAAATTTTACCCATATTCCAGGACAGAGAGAAGTCTAAGTCCATGGTTAAGTAGGCTTTGCCATTCAGTATCTGTCTATGTTTCTTTTTTCAACCAACGTATCATGAAGTGAGGTTTTCCAATCACTGGACTTTCAAATTATCAAAACTCCTACTCAAGAGACTTCAAGTTCTTCCAAGAAATTATGCTTTTGCATTACTACTGGCTTGGGACTGAGCTTTCCTCATCAAGCAGGGATCCAAATAAAGGCCCTTCCCAAACAAAAATAAAATAAAATAAAATAAATAAAGACTGGCTAGGATTTTCATTTTCACTTTGGTTTTATGAGGATGGTTAGTGCTGTATGACTTCAGCCACTTAGAAGGTTAACTAGGGATTCACTGGACTTTCCATACCTTCTATAAGAGAGGATAGCTGATTCTTAGTTGTGTTGATGTGGTCACTACCTAGCCTGGCCTACAGATTTGTGTTCAATGCACAATAGCCACCTGGAGATCTGGGAGGTTGCTCAGTGGCTCTCACGGAGTTTGCTGCCGACATGGAAATCTGAATTCCAGATGGAAACCCTGAGAACAGAAGAGCCTAGACCTGTCTGGGAATTCGGCCACCCTCTGAGGCCTGTGCAGGTGGATAAATGTGTGAAGCAAGTGGGCACAAGAGAATAGAAAGCAATGTGATTAGCAATTAACCGGAAAGTATATTTCACTAAAAATCTTCAAATTCTCCTCTCTCTCTCTCTCTCTCCCCTTTGAACTCAATGCCTGGAAATGGCTCAGGCAGTCCCAAGTCTCAGTCTGAGATCTCTGGTGGCCAATAAACTTCTCCCCAGCATGATGACTTTTGATCTCAGATGCCTGGTCCAGTGCCTGGCACACTGTAATACTTAACTAAGGAAGCTATTTCTGTTGTTGTTGCTTACTTGTTTGAAAAGGTATTTAAAGTGGCCAAAGGGTAAGTACTATTACTAGGATAACTATTATAAGCAATGTAAGAGATTTAGGGCCAAACATATATAAACATTCGTTAAGTTAAAATAGTACATATGGACTACAGAAATACACAAAAAATTACAAAGAAAAATATACATAGATATACAAACTGAGTATGCCTACATCAAGAAACACAACATCATCAGCATCATGGAAGCACCAGGCTACTTCATGCTCATTTCTAAGGATGATGCTTAACATCAGTTAACCACGTCTGCCTCCTAGAATGATCAGTGTAGAATCAAATTATTTTACTTATCTCCTCCATCAGACTGTGAAAGACTTTAGTCAGGGAACCAGTCTTTCTCTCTGGTGGATCCATATTATCATTTCAATGGCTTATAGAGTCATCTTAAAGTCCCCAGAGCCCAGACTAAGAAACCACAGAAAAATCCCATTTCCAGGTCACATCTCAGTTTCTGATTTTATATGTCAGATTTAGCTCTTTAGATGTACTTAGAGGTCTCCGAGAAGAGGCATATTCTAAATACAGTCTCTCTGGTTAAGCATTAAAAACTGGAGTAGAGGGTGGTGATAGCAAAAGGGGTTAATTAGCATTTTGTGTACATTAGATAACATAGCTGCTTCCAGTTCAATGACCAACATCAGACATTCTCTAGAAATGTGTTTGATGGAAATTCCCATTTACTCTTACTTAAGTGGGTTGATAAAACTTTAGTTAGCAAGTTGCAACACTGGGATCAGGGGAGGAAGGAGACAAGTACCCACAAAGAAATTAAACTCAAGTGCTTTCTGGTACACCAAATAGCTATGGGAAATTCAAGGCAGGATTGGAGGTTTCTGGCAAGCAGCCCCTCTAATCATTTTCCTGTCCGTCTTTAACTGGATTATAGCACACATTTTTTAATGTAGCTATTTCCTTTGTAGACCATTGTCTTTAGCTTAGGTTTACCTCTAATCAATTCAAACTATCCTCATGCCAGACCTGTGTTGAAATGTTACTGAGCACCAACTGAAAAAGATCATACTTTACTACAAGATGGAGATCCAGCAAGCTGTGAAGGAAGGGTGCAATAGTCAGTCTGGAAACATCTGTGGGAGTAACCAGATGTTTTATTTAGAAGAGACAGGCAGGCTGAGTAAATGACAGAAAAAGGCAAAAGAGTAGATGACTCATCTCTGAGCAGATGAGAGCACAAATGCTCATGGATTTTCTTTTTGTTTAAAGCACGGTACTTGGATTAAGTGTCTGAAATCATCCCTCTCATACCCTATACATTTTCAAACTGTTGAATTAAGCTTCTTGGTTCATGGCTCCTACTCAAGGATAACTGCCTTTGCATAGCAAATTTCTGATGCCTGGATTGGAAGAATCAGAGCAAAGCCATCCCTGTTCATAAGCTGTGGTGGTGTGATTTTCAGGTCACTAGGAAAAACTTCATTCGTGTTTCTCTCTCCCTGAAATTCATAATCCCACCAAAAAGGATTCCTTCTTTGGACAAAATCAATCAGAATTTCAAACTTAGTTTTAAAATGTAAATCCTGATACAAGGATTAACAAGTAAAATTCTGTCTGAATCTCTTAAAAAGCAAATTAAGGGCCTAGGGAAAAGCTAGAGCTGAGTGAGAGAGAGAGAGAGAGAGAGAGAGAGAGAATATGTATGTGCGTGACTTTCTTGAGAATGTAGTTTATTAGGCACCTCTCTGACCCTGGATTTTGACATTCTAGCATAGCAGCAAGCAGAATAAGGAAAGCATTTGAGGAAGCAAAAAGGAAGACAAGGGTTCAGAAAATGAAATGAGGGAAGACAAATTTTGGATTTTGAACTGATGATTTGACTTTTTTGAGTCTCAATTTTCTCATCTGTAAAATAGAACTAATAATATTTTTCCCCAGCTATTTTTGGTCAGTGACCAGATGGGACTCTTTTTCCTTTGCCAGACTAATTAATTAACTAATTATCTTGTTCTTTCTACAAAACAACTAGAGTAAGATTTGGAATTTCAAGAGATGTATATAATCAAAAGAGTCTTTTCTGTTCTCTCCTATATTTGTTTCTTGGCCCTTCTCTGGTGAGAATTCTTTCTTACTATTTTTTTTTTTCCCCAAAGGCATAGTCTTTCTATCTTGGGTTGAGACTGGGGACTAAAAGAAGTTGGGCCAAGTTCATAGTTACGGACATGATTTGATCAGTAATTTGAAAAGGTCACATGATTTTGTGTTTTTATTCTTTACTTATCTAAGCAATTTTTTGGAAGGCTTCTTTGATACTATCCTCTAGGTTACTTTCACTACTGACAGTTGGCCAAACCCAAGATTTTTCAGGAATGGAAAGATTTCATATCAAATGTCCATCAGTTTTGGCTGCACAGGTTTCTAGAGACAGCTCAGGATCCCTGCAAATTATACCTCTAGATTGAGAAGAGTAAACATGATACTAAATGTAAAGCACCTAGCAGAGGACCTACATGCAATATGTATTCAAAGCAATTTACATGCTGACAATTTCAAGAGTAGCTTTCCCGGATTTTTTGGAACCACTCTCTTTTATGCTACAAAATTCTTTATCCTTTTTCACTGATTGAAGGGGTAAAACATGAGCTTACAGAAAATTCAAATTTCAAGACACATGATACTTATTTCTATGGGCACCCAGAAGTATTGTTACTACTGAATTATTAGTGCATTGGCTATTAAGGTATTAAGGCCCAGGTTACCAGTTTAAAACAAAACAAAGCTAAATGATTATGACTGGGGACTTAGGATATCATAAACTTTTTCATTACCAGTTGGTTTGGAGCCAATTCCATCACTAATTTAGACTTTTTCTGAAGCAATTTTCAGTCTCTACCACCACTTGAAGTAATGAGTTTCACAAGTGTGCCTCATAATATAAGTCTTTGCTGTCGAAGTCTTCCTCCTTCCCTTCCTCCTCCTCTTCCTTCTTCTCCGTTTATTTATTTTTTTCCTCTTATTCCACTGCCTCTTCCTCCTTTTTCTGCTTCTTGAGGTCAAATTAACTATCAAGCTCAAAGCAGAGTTTCCTAGCTCTGATAGACTAGAACATCCAAATTATGTTTACCCATGAATAAAATCAGATTTAGGGAATACCTTTAACTACTTGGTTGTCAACATCTCTAGGCTATTGACAAATATTTCATTTCTTATCCTGTCACACAGAAAAATTGTGTTGCTCATCTACTTTAATATGGGGCATACTCATGTGACTTATTCTTCCCAATGAAATCTGAATGAAAGTAGCATATGGCCACTTCTGAGCAGAAGTTTTAAGAGCCATGCTCAATTTGTCCCATCTCTTCCCCTGATGAAATAACCGTTGACAATTAAACCCTTACCAGCATAGCTCCCTGACTATTATGAGCAGTGCTGACTTGCACTGGAAATGTACAGTGAAGAGAGAAATAAATCAGCTGTTAGGCCATTGAGATTTGGAAGATGGTTGTTACTGTGGTGCATAATCTAGCCTATTGTAATAAAATACAATTGCATAATAGATTCTTAGCCTTTATCTTCTCAGACTGCAAAGTTAGTTTCTTTTTTCTTTTTTAAGACTTTGTTTATGTTGAGAGAGAGAGAGAGAGAGCACAAGCGTGAGCTGGGGGAGAGGCAGAGGCAGACGGAGAGAGAGAATCTCAAGCAGACTCTAGGCTGAGTGCAGAGCCCCATGCAGGGCTTGATCTCATGACCCTGAGATCATAACATAAGCAGAAATCAAGAGTCAGATGTTTAATCAACTGAGACACCCAGGAGCCCCTGAAAAGTTAGTTTCTAATGATGGTTTTCAAGTCAATGTAAACATATGCCATACATTGATAAGAAGATCTAATACTCATGGCTGGTGAAATCCTGACTTGAATCCCTTCACTTTTCTTCATCATCATCATCATCATCATCATCATCATAACCAGCATTGCCAATGATGTACTTAATAGTAAATTACAGACTTCAAAGTTAAGAAATAGGGCGCCTGGGTGGCTCAGTGGGTTAAGCCGCTGCCTTCAGCTCAGGTCATGATCTCAGGGTCCTGGGATCGAGTCCCGCATCGGGCTCTCTGCTCGGCAGGGAGCCTGCTTCCCCCTCTCTCTCTCTGCCTGCCTCTCTGTCTACTTGTGATCTCTCTCTGTCAAATAAACAAATAAAATCTTTAAAGTTAAGAAATAAAATGAGTTCTCTTTCTAACAGTCTTATTCCAGAAATGAGAAAGCTCAGATTTTCCAGAGATAAGGGATTTTTCTAGGATGATATAACTGTTTCTTTTTAATTTTAACTTGTAATATTTTTCTAGATCTTTTCACTTTTAAACTCATGCCATTCATTTGTGTATCCAATTTTTCAATTAAATTTTTAAAAAGTGAGTATTTCCTGATTAGTGAAATAACCAAGATTAGTCTTAATATCTTTTACCAGAGACCAGTGCTAATTCTACATGTATTAATTTCTTAGGGCTGCCATAACAAAGTACTACAAGACTCAGTGGCTTAACAGAAATGTATTTTCTCATGGTTCTAGAAACTGGAAGTCCACAAGATGTTGGCATCTCAGATTTCTTCTGAGGTCTCTCTCCTCATTGTGAAGATACTCTTCATTTTGTATCCTTTACATGAACTTCCCTCTGTGCATACATACCCCTGGTGTCTCTGTGTTCAAATTTTCTTTTTTTTTAAAGAATACCAGTCAGACTGGATTAAGGCCCACTTTCACAGCCTTATTTTACCTTAATCAGCCTTTAAGGTCCTACCTCCACAAATAGTTACATTTTGAGGTACTAGAAGAGCTTCAACATATCAGTTTGGAGGGGGGGACTGGATTCAGCCCCCAACACTAAGATGACAAACTGATAGTATTTTATATTAAAAAAAAACTAAAACAAAAGTTATGGTTAGAATCCCACTGTAATTTTCACTAGCAGTGATGTTTACAGAGTATCAGGTGGAGGAGTTGGACAGAAAATATCTGGAAGACTAATATATCTGCCCACGTTACAAAAGGCATTCTACCCCAGTGCTGAGACTATACCCCAGTTTAGTGCAACTGACAGCTGAGCCATCTATAAACTATGTAAGATTGACCACACCTCTGAAGGGGAATTCTCCCAGACGCTGAATGGAAAGAATCTCACTCCCAGTAATAAAAGTCATAACTTCTATCTTCTCTCTCTCTTGGTTCCTCCCTTCTTTCCCTCCTACCCTTTTCCCCCCGGCATATGGCTCCTGTGAGTACAATGCCAGTTTCAGGTACTATGCTAGGAATCAAGTTTGGGTAAACCATAACCCTGTCATCCAAGGGCTCATAGGACATAAAACAGACAAGAGATCTCACAATTAGAAATAATGTAATATGTGCAATGCTCTAGGCTATATGAAACCATGGAGGAGGATTTTCCAAGTCACAATTGAAGGAGGTGGGAAAGAGTTTTATCCCTTTCATTTCTACCACTGTTTTTTCTTTTTAAAAAGATATTCCTATGTTATTGTCATTAAACGCCAAGAGATAGAGCATGTCATATCAGGCACATATGCAAAGCATAGCACAAAATTTCTAACTAATGAACTGGGAAATATGCTTCAAAAGAAGTTAGCCCCTTTAAAGTTATCCCTTTGAGGAGCTACCCTATAATTCCAAAGATGCTGCCTTTCCTTCAAATATTTGGAATTTACATTTGGTGAGACTGTGAACTCTTCTAGAACACAACAAAAATGAATTTAATGTATGGTGCATGATTAGGGTTTATAAAACAAGTCAATAAATCCAGAGACAGTGGCACATTTTTAGTATCATGTCTGGTGGATAATACTTGTTCCTGCATGTTCTGGGTTTCTAGAGAGTTAAGACATCCAGATTAAACAAAATCATGATCAGGTGAAGAATGTTTAGAGTTCACAATGAAGTATGACTGTACAGTAACAGAATTGGATTCCTTAAGCAGCTCTGAAGAAAACCAGAACAAAGGCAGGAAGACAAGAAAGCAGGGTTTGGTGAATAGCGATGTCATTCTCAAATGTGAAGAGTGCTAGGTGTGATGTAGGAGGAGATTGCTATATAAAACCATAAGTACTTTCTAAGAAAAGCAGATTGTATTAGGGGTATAATTTCTTCTGAGAACAAAAGTGCCATCCCAGGATTACTCAAGCCCTGGATGATTGTGAACAAACAAAAGTGCCCTAGAGTCGAATTTCTGGATTGGACCTGGAGAGTACTGCATTAATATGCATGGTGTTAAAAGAATTTGAAGTTCTTAGGAGCAACCCAGAGGAAACCCATCAGGAAGGAGAAGAGAGGAGAGATACCACCAAAATGAAGAAAGGACAAGTGACACCACTGTGCCTGGGTTATTAGGGGGCAAAGGTAGATTGGTTCACATGGCGATTTGTTTCTTTGCTGATTATACTGTTGTTGCATGTATGAGCACCATACCTGCATGATTTTATTGTTGGTGTGTTTTAAAGTCAAAGAAAAGATCTGAAATCTTATAATTGAGTCAAAGTGCTACAAATCAGAGACACCATGCAAAGAAGATGAGATAAATAAAATTGATGTGTGGGAATAGTTCAGAGCTAGAAGTGACAACGGAAACCTAAACTCTCCAGGATTCATAGAACCCTCAGAAAAGCCTTTCACTGTGGCATGGGAATTCTGAGAAGTCTCAGCTTAATGAAGGAGTAGGGTTACTGCAGCTGACATGTGGGTTTCATGTAAAAGACAGTACTAGACAGACTTTTTTTTTTTTTTAAAGAACACTTAATTTGAACAAACAAAACTGCATACTGTAAAGTTTTGCAGGTGAGGTAAACACAACACCAGGAGAGATAGGCACAAGGCAAGATTTATTAAAGGTGCTCTCTGGTGAAGTTTCAGGGCTCAGGAGAAGGGGAGCCAGGAAAGTAGCGCCGGGAGGAGGTGGGCACTCTCAGGTGAGGTTCCGCGACTCCCACTCCCAGAAAGGGGAGTCGGGGGAAGTCACAGTGGGGGGGAGTCCGTGGGGTCTTTTATTGGGCCAAGGCAGGGCATGGGCTCACATCCATATATGGTAAGGTATTTGGTGATCGGAAAGTATGGGGGGGGGCTCCTCATACTCCTTCCTGCATAGGTATCGGGTTACCTATGGAGCCGTGACCTAGGCATACATCCTTTTGGCAGGAGAGTCAAGGGTTAAGGAGCGGGGGCGGGGGGGGGGGGGGGGGGGGGGG
>NW_019154121.1:12144388-12272875 GCF_002288905.1 Enhydra lutris kenyoni | reverse complement strand
GGGGGGGGGGGGGGGGGGGGGGGGGGGGGGGGGGGGGGGGTTGCTGGAAGATGGCATTGTTCCTCCTGCATTCCCGGAACCACCGACCAAACACATACCTTCCCTTAAATCTTTCTGTTTATTTTGTACATTTTGTTTCCAAGAATCTGTGGTATAATCTGATCCCAATGAGGGATATGATACTATGTGCAGAAAAAATGGGATGAACTAGACATAAGATCTGAGCACCTCAGTTCGGTTATAGAAAAGTGATCCCAGAGCTCTCTCCCTCTATCCCCAGAAATGTCCTCCTTTTCCTTCCTTTGCTTTATAAAGAAAGTTTCCCATCCAGCTACTGCCACTGTTACAGAACTGAACATGTCTGCTGGCTTCCCATTGTATTCTCTCGAAATTTCTATTTTAGCACCTGTATAATTTTAAAGAATTTATGTCTTTACATATATATTTTTCTTCCCCTTTTGAATGTGAGCTACTTGAGGGCAGAGAACATATCTTACTTATTTATGTTTACCCTGAACCTGTTATTTATATGAATCATCCAGGAAATATTTACTGAATAAATGAATGAAAAAGTATTTAAATGTATGCATGCATAAGTACATGAATGAGAATGGGTATCTATATTCCTAGAACTTACAATCTAAATATAGAAAAATCTGAGTAACAAAGGATGAGTGAGACTGCAAACCAAGTCAAAACTTTACAAAAGTCAAAAAGAATTTCACTTGACTTCCTTCTTAGAGACTATCTCGGTTTGCATGTTTTAAACATATTTCATCTCCATGTCCTTTTCCTTAGAATTTGTGTAAACTATCATCCTCACAAAGCAAATCGTTCCCTGAGAAACAAAAGAGGAAATAAGTGAAATTGGTTTACATGTCTTACTGAATTCTTAAAATGAATAAATAACCTGGAAACACTTTCCCTTACACTCAGTTGATCATTTTTCATTCTACATAACCCACTAAATCATAAGCTTGATATATTGTTAAGAATGAAGCAAAATCCAAAGAACCAATTACATCTCCAATCAGGGTTACTGGCAATGTGCTCAGCAGCTGGTGAGAGAAAAAAGGAAGTGGCTAAACCAGAAGGTCTCATCAGCCTGTTGATCATGTGAGGGAAACTCATAAGCTTTCTTTCTGTTGTTCTCATAGATGCTCTGTGTCACCCAAAGGGAGACAAGAGACCTCTTTAAAGAGATCACATAAAGCTGATAATAGGAGTGCATGGGTAAATCTGAACCTTGGGGAGGGATTACTGACAGAAAACTAGAAGCATCAATTTCCCCTGTTCATGGTCTTCTTCAAAGACCTGTTTCGAAAGCCAGCCAGCATGAGCTATTGTTGCTCTGCAGTCAACCAGAACACATTCTATTGCTGGAGAAAAAGCGGTATAATATGTGGGAAGGAACCCAGCACTCTTTTGTGGGCCTTGGCTTGTGACTGCACAGCAGAGGACCACAAAAGGAAACTAGCTTGCTTCAGGGTTTTTTTGTTTTTTTTTTTTTAGGAAGAATTGATTTGAACAAACAAAGCTATGTATCCTCCCTTAAATCCTTGTGCTGATTTTGTGCAATTTGTTTCCAAGGATCTATGGTATAATTTGATCCTTGTGAGACATGTGATGTCATGTGAGCACAAAAAAAAAAAAAAAAAAAAAAGACAAAGTAAAAAAGAAAGGCTTATATTAAAAATTATTTTAAGATTGGAAATAAATGTGGGCTAGAAGGAAAGGATGTGGTATGGTAGCTAAGAGGACCAGAAGGAAAGAGGGTGTGTTAGGTAGAAAGCTCATGACATTTGAAATACCAGAAGTTAGAGGGCCTAGTGTTTGGGATGGACAAATACTGGAAACCACTGTTGAGGGGACGGGTGATTATACCCCCAGACAAGAGATGGGTAGAGTCTCTAAAATCCAAGGTCAGATCCACAGACCTTTGTTTCATTTTTGGCTTTGACTATATACTGAGATCATTTTAAAATGACCAATGCCCTGATATTAGAGGAAGCTCTCTAGGTGATTTTAGCATACCACGAGCTAGAGGATGCACCCTCACTATACCCTGGGCAGTTTCAGTCTTGTAATACTCCTGACAGTATTTCCTGACTTCCTTTGCTTTAATGACCATTTGTAGTGCGTCGCCTGCTGGTCCACCTGCCCTCTAATCATGTGGTTTTTCAAATTTAAGATGCAGAGGAATTTCCAGGGTATTTTGTAAATTAATTTTTAAAGGACATATTTTGATTTAGTAAATCTGGGGAGAGGGTGAGCCTTAACATTAAAACAAGTTCTTTGCTGGCCCTTTGAACACACTGAGTAGCAAGACCTTAAATTATACCTACTCACAGCCTTGTTCATACTTCAATTTTGCTGTAGCTTTTAAGAGGCCAGGCTTTGGTTTCTGACCACATTGACTTCTACCCTTCTACTCATTGATTGAGTCTAAACTACTAACCTAGTTTCCTCACCTTTGAAAGGACAAATGGTTTTCTGAGGATTATAAAAGATTTCTAAAGTGGACTTACATGCAGGGCATAGCACAAAGTTAGTGTCTAATATATATTCAATATTATTATCTCTAACTCCTTAAATACTTTCTCTCATCAGAGCTTCTTTCATTGTTTTTCCTCCTCTGCTCACTCACTTCCATTGAATCTTACAGAAATTCTCAGTTCACCGAGTTGATCTCTAGTTAGATGAATTCCCCCAACTTCCCTAATCCGCCGCTTCTCCCTTGGCCTCTCTTCCCTTTCCACCCACATGTGTTCTCTGGTCAATCATGAAGACCAGACCTTCCATCCATTCATTCATTAAACAAGTATTTTCTGAGTACCTGCTATGTGTCAGGCACTGCAGTAAGCCCTAGGAGTATATTTGGTCGCCAGCTGGTAAATTTTAATGGACATAAACATGTATATGTACATATGCATATATACAGACATACATGTTTTTATATTAAACACTGATACAAAGAATGGCAGCACATGATGTTCAATACTCTTTATTGTAAATTTCATAGAGCCAATTTGTTCCCAAACAATTTTTTTGGCGGGGGGGGCAAACTCTTGTGTCTTCAGCCAATTTATGGCTGTAACTGATCAATAAAATAGACCACAGAAGAATGTCACTTGAGTTTTTCAATATATATTAATGAGTAAGATGAAAGCAAAATGAGGACAAATGTTGTAACTTCATTTGTTTGCCAACAACAAGCTTCCTTGCTAATCTCAGGTTTTTGTTCGTCTGTTTGTTTTGTTTTTTTTTTTTAAAGATTTTATTTATTTATTTGACAGACAGAGATCACAAGTAGGCACAGAAGCAGGCAGAGAGAGAAGAGGAAGCAGGCTCCCTGCTGAGCAGAGAGCCCAACGCGGGGCTCAATCCCAGGACCCTGGGATCATGACCTGAGCCAAAAGCAGAGGCTTTAACCCACTGAGCCACCAGGCGCCCCTAATCTCAGGTTTTGAATACCAGAAGAACATTTCCTAAAGTTTTTGTGTAACAGTTATAAGCACAGTCCATTTTTAAGCTTAATCCGTGTTAATATTTTCACCTTTTTTTAGAAAATAAATAATAAATCAAGTCATCAACTAGTGTTCACTAATTTCTGTGGTAGAAATACTTCCACTATGGTTGATTTCAAGCTCTCAATGTGACGTCACTGAACAGGTATTTGAATAGAGATGTACAGTAGCACACCAATAGTGTTTCTACTATACAGATACAATCAATGAAAATAACCTCAAGAGAATAGATAAAGGGATGCAGAGTATGATAAATAGGAAGTGATTATTTACTAACTTTTGAAATTATACTTTATGGGACACCTGGGTGTCACAGTTGGTTAAGCTCTAACTCTCGGTTTCAGCTAAGATCATGATCTCTGGGCCATCAAATAAATAAATAATCTTTTTTTTTTTAAAGATTTTATTTGTCAGAGAGAGAGAGAGACAGGGGGAGAGAGCACAAGTAGGGAGAGTGGCAGGCATAGGGAGAGGCAGACTCCCCACTGAGCAAGGAACCTGATGTGGGACTCCATCCCAGGACGTTGGGATCATGACCTTACCTGAAACCAAGAGTCAGACACTTAACTGACTGAGCAACCCAGGCATCCTAATAAGTACAAAAATCTTGAAAAAAAAAAAAAAAGAAAAAGAAGTAAAGGTGGAAACGAGGTAGGTCCACTTATGAAGAGTCTTTTAAGCCAGGAGAATATTTTGAACATTTTCCCCAGAGCAAAGGGAATCAAATTATTTAGCATGATAAGTTTGCATTTATAGAGAATAGATGAAGGAAGGGTAGACTGGAAGCAGGAGGATCAATTAGATCAGAGGAGCATGGTAAGTTTGGGGAAAAGTGGACTGGGGATGCCTAACCCTGGATACAGACTATCACCTGCTTGTTTGTTCTTTTTCACTTCCATTCCTCAGTTCAGGTTAACAACCACTTGTTTGGTACCAACTCTCTGCCAGGCACCATGCCAGCAGCAGGATATCCACCCCAAGCTTCCAATCTCAGCACTGTCGTCCTTTATCAGCAGTCACATGGGGTAAGATAAATAAGTTTATGGATTCCCTAAAATCATTCTGCCACTTATTAAGTGCACAATCTAGGGTGAGTCACTTACTCATTCTGAATTTTCCTCTCCTGATATGTCAATAATTTTATAGTTATTTCAAGAGGCTATTCTGGGAATCAAATATAAAGTATACAAAAACTTAAAAAGTCATAAATGATTTATTCAAATGATTTATTTCTTCTCTTTTATTTTTTTATATCCCATGTGCTCTAATTCTTACATTCTTTTTTTTCTTTCTTTAATTAACATATAATATATTGTTTGTTTCAGGGGTACAGGCCTGTGAATCATCAGTCTTACACAATTCACAGCACTCACCACAGCACATACCCTCCCCAATGTCCATCACCCAGCCACCCCATCCCTCCCCCTACCCTCGTCCCCTCCAGCTACCCTCAGTTTGTTTCCTGAAATTAAGAGTCTCTTAGCCTCCCTCTGTTTTCTTCTTGTTTCATTTTTCCCTCCCTTCCCCTATGATCCTCTGTCTTGTTTCTCAACCAATTCTTATATTCATTTTAAATTTCCTCTAGGTCATATTTCTCATTAAATTAGGTCAACAAATAATTCTTGAGAGCCTGTTATATGCTATCCACTCACCTGAATTTCCCTCCGTATTTGTTTTATATATGTGTTCTACACACACACACACAGAAACACAATTCTTGTCCTTCACTGGAATTTATTCTCTGAACATGTAAGTATATATAACAAAGCTCATATTATGTTTCTAAATGGAAAAGAGAAGTGATTACAAAATATGTTGGATTGGGCAAGCATGTTTGTGTGTATATGTGTGTGCTATGTGAAGGGAAACAGGACAGAAAATATATAAATTTATGCATGGAACCAAAGATTGGAAAAATATACTTCAAACATTAGTAGATTTCATTGCTAGATGATTTCATTTGGCTTTCTTTTCATATTTTCTAAATTTCCTGTAATAAATACATTTTACAAATTGGGAAGTATCACCACACATTTTAGTTAAGAGTATAAAGTGCAAAGTCCTATGAATAACTTATATATAGGATGTTATAGGAATGGATATTTCCTTTTTTTCTCTTCTTTTTTTTTGTGGGGGGGGGTAGGGGTGGAGTAGATATTTCTAAATTAAATGATGCTTGACTGGAATCCCATGCTCAGCTCTGAGGGATAGAAAGTTTTTTAGGAAAGAACCTAGGGAATGACATTTCAGAAAGAGGACCCAGGGGGAAGAGAGGCTCAGCATGGAGTGCTCAGAGGATGATATTATATGTATAGTTTCTACCACCTGAAGTATGCCTTGGGGTGAAGCAGGAGATGGGAATTGAATGCCATGTTATGGATCTTAGATTTTATCCTTTGAATGCTAAGGCATTTGAGCACAGAATTCACTCAGAGTCAGACCTTCACTTTCAGTAGATTATACTGGTAGCAGCATGAAACATGTTGAATAGAAAGGTTAGAGGCAGATGGGAAGCGTGGAGACTTGTCAGGAAGCTAGTGTCCGAGTTAAAAGAAAATGATAGAGGTCTGGACCAGGACAATGTAGTAAGGATGAATAGAAACATTTTATAGATAATTAAGAAATATCTTGGGCTTATATCCTACTCTGCCAATGTCATACTACAGCGCTAAATTAACAAGACCACTATTCAGATTAAGAGAACACACGTGGTGCCTACATAAAATGCCTACATGATTTTCTAAGTGAAGAAGAGTGTCAAAGCAGATGGGAAGGCCAAGACTGAAAGACCTTGGAAGAGCTCATAATCTGGGTTAGGGCTAACTTCTGCAGGCACAGAGGAAATATTTAGGGTTAGAAACTGCCATACTCTGACCCAGGACGAGGCCACAGAGAGATGGGAAAAAGCACTGAGCCTGAGAGACTCCTGAGGAAGACCCAACAGGCCTCAATAGCAGATGAGGAGTAGAGCCCCTGTGGTCCTGTGGGCCGTCAAAGGACAGGCTGTGCAGATACGAGACTTGGAAAGGGGGAGAGGGAGTTTTGTTTTTGAGTCATGCTTAGTTTTCGTGGCAGCACGATTTCCAACTGGCATAAAGTGAGTCAGGAATTAACAGAGAAAGCAAAGAGCCCGAGTGTGTCATGAGAACAGGATGTCAAGACATGTTTGCTGGCAGTGAGAAACAACTTGGCTGTCCATGCTAAGGAGGGGCAGAAGGCACAGGGAGGGATACATTCTCAAACTCTCTTTGGCCCATGCTTTACCTCATTCAAGGTCTGCTTTATGTTTGTGCCAAGAGAGCAAAAGCTTTCCTGGTGTGATTTTGAGGCTTTCTCTTCATCATCTTTCCCTGATCATACACGTGGGAAGTGTCTAAAAACTGTCCAATTAAGAGACAAATCTTCCTCTTCCATATAAACGAGTGAATGTAGGTGTAGAAATACAAACCAAGTTGTGACTGATCACTGCCTTCCTGCTGGCAGACCTTGATGAGTGTGAAGACCGGGGTGTGAGAGGGGAGAGAAGCCCTAAAGCAAGAGGTCAGGAACACAGGGAGGCTTTGCAGTAGAATGCAAAGAGCCTGATATCAGAAGTCAGGGGCACCTATGACACATGCCTTCTGAAGTGATGCCCAGAGAGGGCCACAGCCTCATGTCTCTGAAGAACCCGCTGAATTCTGCTACTGGGGGAAGTCAAACCTTGAGTGAGGTCTGAGGGGGTTAGATAACCTGACTTAGATAATCCCTAAGATTCCTTTCATTTTCACATTTAGATTCCATGGACCAGAAGGATTGAAAATAACAATTATTTGAAGCTTTTGCAGAAAACGAGAGGAAGCTACAAAAGTGACCTTTCCACAATAGGATAACAGAAGGTTTTAACTGAACCAACATAGAAGGCCACAGGTAAAAATCACAGGGCTGCCCTTTTCAGTGAGGCCTATTTTAAGTTTCAAAGGTATGTGCCTCACACTAGCCCTACATTAAAATACATTTGGGATTTGGCAGGGTGGTGTGTGTGCGTGTGCGTGTTTATTTCTTTTTACTCAAGTGAAAATTTTTTCTTCAGCAAAAAGCCCCAAGGTACAGGAAATATAATGAGGAAGCAGTAGGTGATGATGGGGTATCAGATTGGATACTAGGAAATGACCTGTCACATGACCTCCAGGAACCTAAAGACTTGTGGAACAGCTTTTCTGAGAAGACTTGCCCGGCAAACACTCACCTACAGCTTCCTCTTGCTAGCTAGTCCTAAAGGAGTTCACTGTTAGCAATGCAAGAGCAGCTACCCTGATGCCCCTCTCCCCAAACTCCAGTGTGGCTCAGAGAAGGCCGCCTATTTCCTTTACTCCTCAGAGGGGAGCTTGCTCCTGTGGTAAATACTTCCCTGGGAGCTTTTTTTTTCCCCTCTGATTTATTACAATCTTCCTAATCCTTTACTGTCAACAGATTTTCTTCTTAAAGTCGGAAAGGCAGAGTAGGATTTTTGCACCAACTGGCAAGAAAAATTTACCTGTGTGTGTATGACCTTGATTTGGGCAAGGTTACCACGTTTCCAAAGGTTAAAAGCAGAGCAGATGATTCAGTGAACAAATTTAAAACTGAATTTTGATATTCTATTTGAAATTTCCCTGGAACAAAAGCTTGTGGGCCAATTCCTACACTGACTCTAAAGGTCCTAGTCTGTGAAATGCTGAGTACTAGACAGACTAGAAATCTTCAGATTACTTTCCCTTGCCTTCCTCCCACTGTTGTCTCTTTCCTATGGACTTCCATAATAGAAGTCGGTAAGGTCATCCGAACTTTTCTAGGACAGTCAGCTAGCAGAGTGTGTCTGTATTCTTCTCTGGGCAGAAGAAAACTCTGCCATCCTTCTCTTTGTCTCCCTATGTCCACCTAGCCTTCAAATCACAGAATATACTTTCTTCATCATAAATCCTCCTTTAATTCTTCCAAAATAAATTTTGAGAACTATAGGTAAAAGATTTCTCTCTCCTAAACTTCCAAAGAACACAAAGCAGTGTTTTGTTCATCTGTAATTAGAATTTAATGGATTCCAAGCTATCAATTAAGCCCTTTACAAGTATTAATACTGTAGGTAAATATACTTATCTCCCTTTGTAACTGATAAAGAGATGAAAAGATGATTAGGTGACTTGCCCAAGGCCACTGGTAACTGGTAGAGCCATTTCTTTGCTGTATTGATACAGGTAATATACCCTTTAACTTTACTGATGTTTATATTAAGTCTTATCTACTTTTTTCCTTGCAACAATAATTAACATTTGTAAAAGGCTTTTACATTTTGCCCATTCGTGAGCTCATTAACAGCAAGAACACTATTGTGATGTGGTATTACTATTTTCCTCATTTCATCCACGAGGGCTCCCCACTTTCCATGGGAAGTTCTGTTATAGTGCCTAAATTGAGCCAGGTGCTTTGATTATAGATTTCACTCTTCCTCAGACCGCTGAACTCTCTTACCTAGTCTCATTCGAGGCCCTTTGTAGGGCCAGGCCTTTCTCCTCATCATAAGTGCCTGAAGACCAAAGTTGTGGGGACAGGGAAGGGGCATGTCCAGCACTGGCTCAGGGCTCAGAGAAGGCCACATATTCCCTTTACCCCTAAAAGCTGCCTTAGGGAGAGAATGTTCAGATCTTTCTAAAGTTGTATTACTTCCAACAGGATTAAGGGATATCACTTTACATTGGACCATTATAGGAGGTCATAGAATGTTAAGAAGCCAGGTCAGTATGACCAGTGGCTTTATATGACCAGGTCAGTAAGTAGTTTTTACCAGCCCAAATCTGGATATTGGTTCACAGAATGGTTCCTTCTCTTCTCTGAGTTTAGAATAAAGCTCCAGTTCCATTTGGCCAACATACACTAAGAAAAACTAATGTGGAATAAAGAGTTATTTAAATGAATCCCTACATTAGTTAAAAGACATGTTATAGTTCGTTTATCCTTTTAGTCAGTCACCAACTTGAGCACTGTGTGCCAGACTCAGTGCATTTTAGAACTTAACAGGGAAAACAGTGAACAAGAATTTGTCCACACCCTCAAGGATTTCATAATCTTGTGAGAGAGAGATACAAGACAGTTATGGTTTATGCTTGTGATGGTTGCTCACAATGACAAAAGCAAGGTGCTTTGCATCAAGAAGAGGGTCACCTACATGGCAGAGAGTTGGATAAAGCAGAAGGTGACAATGGAGAGGAGGAGAGTGATCGAAAGAATGAGATACAGGGGACAGTATTCCTGGCAAACGGAATAGCATGCACACGGGTAAGAGACAAAAGAGGACACGCAAGGCTGGAATTCAGGACTTGAGGAATATATTTGTATAGTAGGACTGGAATGTCTTCTGCCTCTTGGGAGGTTAGAGCGACTGCTGGTCTCTGAGGGTTATATCGCTTCACCATTCACTCACCTAATAATGTCATTACACTTTAAAGGAATTCTCTAGGCCTTGGGGCAAAAAAGTTCCAACTGTTAAAAAACAACTTATGCTCCAGCACCTGGGTGGCTCAGTCACTGAGCATCTGCCTTTAGCTCAGGTCATGATCCCAGGGTCCTAGGATTGAGCCCCATATCAGGCTCCCTGCTCGGTGGGAAGCCTGCTTCTCCCTCCCCCACTCCCCCTGCTTGTGTTCCTATTCTCACGCTCTCTGTCAAATAAATAAATAAGTAAAATCTTTTAAAAAACAAAAAAACAACAACAACTAATGCTAAAAGGGCCTAGTATCTTGCTTCAGAAGTAAATGGATGGAGGATAGTGTTTTCTGGTTACTATACTGTGTAATAAACTGCCCCAAATGTAGTGGCTTGAAACAACAAGCATTTTATTATGCTTAGATTGTGTAGGTCAGAAGCTTATGAAGGACCAATGAAGAAAGCTACCTCCCATAAAATATAAGAATATGTCTTGCGATGGACCACTGGGACTGTGTAGTATGAGTATGGCAAGCCAAGGCTATGTAAGAGTCTTCTTGGAGGCAGACTTCTTCCTCTTGTTTCCTTGGTCAAGTCCTCAACTAAGCCTTGGGTGTCCTTCCATGGCTGGACTCCTGGCACCAGGTGATGTACCTCTCATTCTACACAAGATTTTACAAATGGACTTTTGTGAATGGATGATCTGTTGAGGCCACAATGGCCCCTCCTGACTACCTTTTATCCTGTTTGGCCTCACCCTTTTTCTGTTAAGCTCAGAAGTAAGCCTGAGTTGAGATATCCAGATTCTCTCATAAGGACTAGAGTCTGTACCCCTGTTAGACTCCTGAGAGTTCTCAAACCCTCAGGTTTTTTTTGTTTGTTTGTTTTTCTTTTTCAACCCTGGTATAATTTGAAGGAATTTAACAAAGCTATGGGTAAGAACCATATCTCATTGGTTTCCTTTTAAATTTTTAGTTAAGAATGATTTTTTTTGAATAGGCAATGCATTCACATAGATAAAAGTTCCAAAATGACGAGATAAATAAGTTCCCTTCTACACCATCACGTGCCTCATAAATGTTTCCAATTTTTCTAGTATAGGACCTCAAAATACTCATTGAATTTTAGCAGTCAAGTTCCTAGCAAAGTACACAAAGTACATGAGATGGATTTAGCTAATGAGCCTTAAGCTTCAGGGCACCTCACTTGTCTGGGCCCTGTCCTAGTTTGTTTGGGCTGTGGAACAAACTTCCATAGGCTGGGTGGCTTGTACACAACTATTTCTCATGGTTTGGATGCTAGGAAGTCTAAGATCAAGGTGCCAGCAGATTTGGTGTCTGGTGAGGACCTGCTGCCTGGTTCATAGTTCTTTTTTCACTGTGTCCTCACATAGTGGGGAGCTCTCTGTGGTTTCTTTTGTAAGAGCACAGATTCCGTTCATGAAGGCTTCACCTTCATGCCCTAAACATCTTCCAAAGGTCCCACTTCCTAACACCAATACACTAAGAGTTAGGATTTAACCTAAGTGTTGGAGGGAGACACAAACACTGGCTACAGCAGGTGCCTTCCAAGTCACCTTCCAGGAGCACTATCAAATTGTCTTTGCAAAATTTGTAAGCGTAGTATGTTTTTACCACATTATTTGAGTCTATTGACTCTCTCCACTGGTACCTAGTGGATAGGGGGCAAACTCCCCTTGCCAAAAGGTGGAGTGGGAGAGTACCTGTGGGTAATTTTAGGATCTGGTCAAGGAAAAATTGAAGTGGGAATATATTTTGTTTATGTTTAGGGAGAGATGTTTACAAGCTTTACAGTCTCTTCTGTAAATAGCTAGGTTATTGTTAAGTGTAGCATTGGTTTTCCATTATATTCTTAGTGCTCACTCACCTACTGTCATAATGTGGCAACTCACCTACTGTCATATTGTGGATCTGTGAGGCTAGAGTTATCTGTTATATAAAAATGTGTAATGGCATCTGGAGTTGGAAGTATGTGTGAGGAAAAAAAAAGTATTACAGTGCTGGGGGAGACCATTTATTAAGGAGAACATTGTGTTATTTTTCTAAACTTTGTGATGTTTGTACTGTCAGCACTGTTACATTTGTAATTTTTCCCCAAGTCTTTTGTCAATTTAAAAACATGTGTTTACACTATTTTTTGCTATTTTGTGTTCTCTTCCTTAGTATCCCAAATTGTAAGAACTTCTGGCCCCACAGACTATTGATCCTCTCCTAGACAAATAGCTCAGCAGGTGTCTTACTACTTTCCTTTACTCCTCTGCCCATCTGTCCCCAGGGAATGACCCAACAATAGAAGGATTGGCTGTGTTTCCCACAATATAGTCTTAGCACTTTCTCAGTCCTTGCCAAAGTCGCCAGATCATAATCTCCATTATTATCGTTCAGATTAAAATGCAATCTTTACAAGTCATCTTGGCTATGCCAATGCCTGAGTTAATGAGTCGAGAAAAGGACAAAAAGGAGAAACCTAAAGGCAAAGTGAGGTGAGGGTGAGAGACAGCATCTCCTCTGCTGCCCATTCTTCACAAACTTTTCTAGTTTTATTTCCAGTTTAGTCAGCGTGTGTTCACTCTTTCTCTGACCTTGAGAGGACACTGTCAGATATGCACAAGGGAGGAACATGAAGAAGTCCAGGTAAACTAGACACCGACACAACACACCGAATCAGAGTCATTTGTCTTCTCTGACAGTGCTTTACCGCGCTGGATGGAAGGAGAAGAGATCGTCAATAAAGCATATTGCTCAAATGGAGTTATAAATCAGCTCTGTAGTCTTCAGAGGATGTATTCAGCTGAAGACATGTCCAATCCAGGCCCTCATGGCTTTATTATTATTATTATTTTGCTTATGTGGAGAAACAGTTAATACAGTTAACTATCCCAAGGCAAAGGAGTAGTATTAAAAAAGAGTATGTAAAATGTTATTGATTTCTCAAATATTTTAAGGTTTGGATTTAATAACATATAATACAATTTCTTTTTATGGGATCTTTATGTTTTCCCAATCTTTATACACCATGTGTTTCATATTTCAAAATCCTAATAAGATCAGTTGAATGGATCATGATCTGAGTTACAGAAACCTATGGCCTTTAGAGCCACATTCCCCCAGTCATTTCTTTCTACATGACTGAATCTACTTTATGCTTATTCATATTTTTCTATTTATTAAATATACACAGTAAAATGTAATATGTTCTATAAGAGGAAGGATCGGAGTCACAAGGATTCCCACGCTGCTTTGCGGAAATGGGTGAGGGAGAGAAGATGAGAAAAACTTAGAAACGCATCTAAACTGAATTTATGACTTTTTTTTAAAGACCACATCTGTTTTGTTCTCCATTCCTTGCCCAGTACATATGAGTTCCTGGCATATGGGAGTTATTCTGGGTATAGGGGAGGGATGTGGGAGAAGAAAAAAAAAATTGTTTCACATGGAGACAATAGATATCTTCAAAGGAGTAGGAAGCACAGAGATTAACATTAATAATTTACTGAGGCCCTAAAATGTGCTAAAATTGCTATGTGGATGTGGTGAAAGATACATCTGAAGAGTGATGATCAGTTAGGAATAATATTTAAAAAGAGGTCATTTACTTGGAAAGAACCAGGTAGTTGGCAAAATAATTGGGGTACAGCTGAAGCCATCAAACCTCTGAACTATGATTGTATGAGGAGATAAATTCCCTTTGTTATTTAAGCCAGTTTCTGCTATTTGCAACTGAAAGCAGCTGAGCTTTATGTCAGAGGCTAGATCGAGGGTAAATGCAGAAGAGGGACCTGCTCCCACCACACTGCTCTAAACGTTCTGTACAGCAGCCTCACTGGCAGTGTCACCATGGAACTCATTAGAAAAGCAAATTCTTGGGCCCCACCCCAGGCCTACTGAATATCTGTGGCAGGACCAGGGATCCTTTTGAACAGGCTTTCCAGGTAACCTTTATGCTTGCTGAAATTTGGAAAACCACGGCTGTCCTGAGAGGTCTCTCCTGTGCATCTCCAAGAAGTAGCAGGTACTGCAGACACCCCTGGAAGGTAGACCGGCCTTGAGGGGTACAGCTGTAAAATATTCTCTTTCCTAAGTGCATGTGGAGGTACACACACCAGAGTTTCAAGGGATGCATACTAAGATTTTGTTCTTACCAGAGGTTTGCCCCCAACGATTTGAGAATTAATTCCAGCTGGTTTCATTGCAAAAGAAGAGGTGAAACAACTGGAAGAATATTTCTTCTTTACTTAAACATTTCTTCTTTATATAAAGAAAAGTATATCCTATAGGTTCTTTGGCTGCTAGGAATAGTACAGGTCTCTAATGATTTTATTTTATTTTATATTAAAGATTTTATTTATTCATTTGAGAGAGAGAGAGAGTACTAGCAGGGGGAGCAGGAGTGGGAAAAAGGGAAGCAGCCTCCCTGTTGAGCAAGGAGCCTGATGCAGGACTTGATCCTAGGACCCTGAAATCATGACCTGAGCCAAAGGCAGATGCTTAACTGACTGAGCCACCCAGGCATCCCTCTAAGGATTTTAAATAAGCAGAAGATATTCAGTGGAAGGACTGCCTAATTCACAGAGGATTCTGTAGCAGCAGAAACGCGGACCATTCTCTTTTGAGTGCTGCCACTGGATGAGGCAGTTAGAACAATCTTCTACTCCTGTGTCTTCACTGAAGTGTGTACTGAAGTGTCATTCCCACTGTAAAATGACAGAATGGCCTACTTTTGGGCCCCATGATCACACATGTGTTCTATGAACGATTGGCAGACTCATGACAATCACATGGATGGAGTTGGTGAGATGCCGTTCCCCCACAGGAAAAGCTGCTGGATGTAACAAAAACACAGACACCATGTTAATGCTTCCAATTCCAACGAGGAAGAAGAAGAAAAAAAGATTGTATAAAAAAGTCAAACGTGGGGCGCCTGGGTGGCTCAGAGGTTTGGGCCTCTGCCTTCAGCTCAGGTCATGGTACTGGGGTCCTGGGATCAAGTCCCACATCGGGCTCTGTGCTCGGCGGGAGCCTGCTTCTTTCTCTCCCTCTGCCGGCCATTTCCTCTGTTTGTATTCTCTCTCTCTGTCAAATAAAATTAAAAAAAAACAAGAAAAAAAACTTAAGAGAAAAAAAAGCCAAATGTGAATCATGAGAATAAAGTTTGAAAAGTTATGAATCTTTCATAGATTCATAGAATGAATTAATAGAATGAATTCACAGAATGAATGACCTAAAGAGATGTATACATTTAATAAGCAACAAAAATAGTTAATCAGCATAAGCTAGTTATTGTGCATTCATGGCAAGTATGAGGCTTGCTTTATATACAGCAGGGTTTTTCAATATCTGTGCAATGTATAATCATTCTCTGTTGGGGGTGGGGGATGTAGCCCTGTGCATTGTAAGATGCTTAGCAATATCTCTGGCTTTACTCCAAAGGTACCAGTAGCTGCCCCCTCTCCCTTGAGACAATCACAGATGTCTCCAGACATTGTCAAATATCCTCTGGGTCAAAATTGCACCTCGTTTAGAACCACTGATTTAGAGATTTCAGAGCTTCTGGAAAAGACATGATCCAGTAAGGATGATTTTTAAGCACTGCGGAAAAGGAAAGCTTGCCGTTGATCACAGGAGACAGGGATAAATTGGCATGACTATTGTACTTTCTACTGATTCATTTAGATATGAATGAATGTAAACATCCTTATCAACCAGAGATGCTTTGTTCTTCCAAACCATGCATCATATAAGGGAAGGAAAGTTTCAGGAAGATGGCTAACCATTTCTCACTCCTGCTGACTTGTATCAGGATTAAAGACATTTAAAAATAGAATTCTTTCTAAGTGTTGAGCAGGAAGTTAAAGTAAGTGAAGGGACTACAGATCCCAAGTGGTATTTTTGATATATCTTCCCAACCATGAGACTTAAGAAGAGAGAAAAATGGTCTCAGAATTGAACATTTGGCTACACAGATGGTACTGGCAGTCATTTGGACTTCTGAACAATAGCCCAAGACACTGGAATGTTGGGATCTTGGATGACATCTATTTCCCTAAAGCAAGAACATTTGTCTGTGAGGAACAGTACTTCTCAAAGTGTTGTCTCTATCAGAGTTATTACCCAGAATACCAGAGTCTGGACCTTAACAAAGACCTACTGAGCCCACTGGGAAAAGGAGATTGTAAGTTACTGAATTTACAACTCAAAATTAGTGCTATAGGTCCTTAGACACTGTGAGCTTTGAGAATTTATGGTCTACTAGATACTTTATCTGTCAGTTAATTACACAGCATCAAACCAGGTAAAAAGTGAGGAAAAATATGATAAGAAACTTCTAATGGGGGGGGCTCCTGGGTGGCTCAGTTGGTGAAGTGTCTGCCTTCAGCTCAGGTCATGCCCCTGGGTCCTGGGATCAAGTCCTGCACTGGGCTCCCTGCTCAGTAGGGAGTCGGCTTCTCCCTTTCCCACTCTTCCTTCTTGTGCTCTCTCTCTCTCTCTTTCAAATAAATAAATAAAATCTTGGGGAAAAAAAAGTAAGTTCCAATGTGAAGAAAGGAACATATATCAAGTATCTGGTAATTCTAAAAACAAAAAAAAGCAGAACTAAAAACAGTAATAAAGAGGACAAGCTAATGTATATCTACATATTAACTTGTAAAATTGAGATTATTACCTCAAATAATAAGCATTAATCTTATAAGGATTACTGAGACTTGCTGGGTTTAAGTGTGAGCCCTATTTAAAAAACAATCTATCTTTTAGGCTAGAATTCAGAGATTTATTGTATATTAAGAAATGTACTGCAAAAATCTGCAAATTAGACTTTAGAGTCCATTTTCATGAGGACAGAGGGAGGGAAATCAAAGTGATATCACAGTGGAGATACATTAGAAGCAGCAGGGACCAGTTATAAAACTGAGTAATATATTGGGGCACCTGGGTGGCTCAGTGGGTTAAGCCTCTGCCTTTGGCTCAGGTCATGATCCCAGGGTCCTGGGATTGAGCCCCACATCGGGCTCTCTGCTCAGCAGGGAACCTGCTTCCCCCCCCCGCCTCTCTGCCTACTTGTAAAGCCAATCCTGCAACATCTGCCAAAACACTACTCTGGCTCAAAGAAAGGTTTCTGATGAATTCTTTACTACCTTTTGGATAACTGCACTCCTGAGAAGGAGGTAAAGTTTCTAGGGTAACTGATATATGGGGCCTAAAGATATAGTGAAATGAATGAGATTTGCGTTGGGTAGAAAGCTGCCATGTTTGTTAGTTTATTATAGCCAGGAAAGGAAACACCAAGCATAGTCTGAAGTTAGCTTTGCAAAGCAGATTTCAAGTTCAGAGGGGAAAAAAAAAAAAAACCAACAACAACGCATGACACAGCATTCTGAACATCTGGAAGGGAAGTTTACTAGAGAGAATGCAAAACTCTCAAAAAAAGCAATTGGCATTGTATGGTTGCAAGTGGCCTTAACAAAGAACAGAAGGGCATAATTTAAAAAATCAGTGACATTGTACAGAGTGTGTGCTGAAGTGACCAGATTTTCAAAAAAAGTACTACATGAGTGGCAGAATAATTTATCAAACCATTAATATGTTTACTCTTTTTCATCTCTCATCCCTAATTCACTTCCTCATAAATTTTTCTAGAGTGGGAAACAGAAGCTTCTTTCGTCTATGGCTCTTCTTTATTTTTCTGTAAAAATCCCTTAAGATTATTATAGAAATTATACTAATGAATGTCCCTGAATGTCAGGCCTGAAGAGTGTTGTAAAAACATTGTTAAGAGATTTTCTCATCCTGGGAAAGGGATAGAGTTTAATGGGTTCTGAAAACAACTGCATCTTCACAACATCCAACAAAAGACCCCTGTCTAGTAAGTTTCCCAGACCACAGAGAAAATGCCTGTGTACTACAGCTAAAGAACATGGATAGCAACCACTGTCATTACCCACACTAGAAAAGATACCTGTGCCTTAGGGAATCAGCAAGGTGGGGTCCTGTGTTTCAGGTCAAGGGTTTGTCAAAGACGTTATCAGTATGAACTGACAAACAAGGACTGGAGGGGCATTCCTAATCCTTTGGTGCCCTATGTTGGAATCTTTGCACAAATTTTGATCGAAGACTAAAGAATTCCAATAAGACATTGTATTAAATTCCCCCACATGGACTAGGTAAGTGATACTGGGAAACTTAATCTGTCTCTTTGTGCTTCAGCTTCTTCTGTGAAGTAAGGAGGATCCATATCATAAAGGAGTAAAGAGATTAAATGAGACAAGCAAATACTGTGGCAACACAGTGTCAGAGATGTATAAGGACTGGGTCAATAACTTCACTGTTCTTTTTTCTTTTCTAAGTTTAAAAATATAAGCATTCTTGAGATTTCTGACTGGGCTGACAACAGCAGGACTATTTAAAAGTCTACAAAGGAGGACTGACTTAGTCTACTAGGTCCTTCCTTCACCAATGAAGGTCATTGGAGATATATGTTCCTGAAAAATTAAAGCAGAGAGGCTATGGATTTGGGGACACCCAACAAAGAGGTAAAGCTCTGTACTTAAAACAGAGTGATTACTGGGAGTTATATATTGGAAGGTAAGATTTCTCATCCTAGCCTCCTTTGTCTATCTAGCTTCAAAGTATCAGTAGCTGGACTTATAAATTCCTGATAGAAGTTTAGGGGATTATTCTTGAGAGTAAAATAAAATAACTGATACAGAAAAAAAGACCTGCATATATTGAAAATTGGAGAAGTCTAATATAAAGGCTGGGATACTTTCCAATTTCCAGTTTAGATTGATGTGCATCAGTTAAGAAGCCCTGAATATGTACATAATACTTCCAACCAGCTCTTTAGGACCCCACTTTTAAATATGAGAGGAAAAGAAAGGATTATTAAACATTATAGGAAATATCTAAAATGAAAGAGAGAAAATAGAAACAAAAAATCTACTTAGAAAAATAAGAGACAAGAAAAGAAGAAAATTTGTAAGAGATCAAAAATTAATACCACAGAGATAAGGAAAACTACTTTAGCCATTCTGAGAAGTGAACAGGAAGCTTTAAAAAATGAACAATCAGGGATGCTTGGGTGGCTCAGTTGGTTAAGCGACTGCCTTCAGCTTGGGTCGTGATCCTGGGGTCCTGGGATTGAGTCCCACATTGGGCTCCTTGCTCGGTGGGGAGCCTGCTTCTCTCTCTGCCTCTGCCTGCCACTCTGCCTGCTTGTGCATGCTCTCTCTCTCTCTGACAAATAAATAAAATAAATCTTTAAAAAAAAAAAAAAAAGAACAATCAGAAAGTAAGGAAGAGTTGCCAGAAATTAAAATAGGATATCCAAAGTAAAAGAAAAATGCTTGTAAGATAAACTCAATGAAATCATCCACAAATACAAAAAAAAAAGGCAAACAGATAAAAACAGAATAAATAAAATTTAGGGAATCAATCTAGAAGGTATTATTTTTAAAAAATACAAACTTGGGGGAAAAAACAGGAACTGAAAAGAAGTAAATTATCAAAGACATAATATAATGAAATCAGGATATGGATTTCTAGTTGAAAAGGTCCACTGAGAATTCACCAAAACAAATGGTCATGAATTTGCAAACACCGAAGATAAAACGTTAATTCAAAATTGATCCAGACAGTAAAAATAGTATATATAAAGATTTTGTGTTAAGAATGGTAGTTTGCAGATAATGGACTATTGCCTCCTAAATACTGAGAGGAAATGTTTTTCGACATAGAATCATTATGTCCAACTCAATATTCAATCAGGTGTGAGGGTGAAGGACAAGAAGTTTCAGTTAAATACAATCTCAATCTGCATGCACCTCTTTACAGAAAGCTCCTGGAAGATGTGCACCAGACCAAAAATGGGTAGATATGTCAGGACACAGGAGAACATGGTTTTGTGGGAATAGATAACCCAGAGCAGGAAAAAGAGGAGGTGAATTCCTAAAATGGTGACAGAATCTCCAGGACCTCCACAGTGCAGCAGGATTTCTGTAGACCAGCCTCCCAGCCTCCAGAGTGAAGTACAGGACAGAGAATCTCAAAAAGACTCCAAGGAAAAACTGGAAAAAAAGAAATGGATTTGGTTGAATGATAGGTTTTATATGTGCAAAGTTGTAATAGAGCTATTTAAAAAAGGGTAGGAAGAAGGCTTGGCCATATATTCATGTAAGCAAATGAAAAAAAAAAAAAAGAGGCCAATTTTAACTCCAGTAAAACAAGAAACCTGTATAAGAAATGTAATGGCAAGAGACTATTTGGTTCAGCAGTAATATTTGTGTCATCATAACAATAAAAACACTATACAAATTTAACCAATAATAATAATGATAACTATAATGGGGATAACTTGGGATAAAAGGGAAAGGAGAATGAAAGAAAGCCAACATCTTCATTTTCTATATTAGGAAGGCAGTTGAGATTGTATAACCATGATATACAAGATAATAGTAAATGTATATTTTTAAATGTTTTTGCTTTGGAATAATAAATTTATATAAAGTTGCCCAAAAATGTCCAGATCAGCTCACTCTTTTTTCCAGATCAGCTGACTGGTTTACATTTCCACCAGCACTGTATGTGATCCAGGTTTTCTGCAACTTGTTGCTTGTTGGCATTTGTTGTGGCAGCACTTTTAATTTTAGTTATTCCGACAGGTGTGTGGTAGCATTTCACTGAACTTTTTTTTTTTTTTTAAGTTTTTTTTTTTTTTTTTTTAAAGCAGTCTCTACACTCAACATGCGGCTGGAACCCACAACCCCAAGATCAAGAGTTGCACGTTCCAGGCACCCTTCGTTGAGGTTCTGTCTTCTTTTAATGTCTACAGATGTTGGCTATCTCTGCCTGTGCTTATTTGCCATCTGTATATCCTCTTTAGTAAAATGTCTATTCGTGTCTACTGCCTATATTCTAACTGGATTGTGATTTTTTTTTTAAAGATTTTATTTATTTATTTGACAGACAGAGATCACAAGTAGGCAGAGAAGCAGGCAGAGAGAGAGAGGAGGAAGCAGGCTCCCTGCTGAGCAGAGAGCCCGACGTGGGGCTCTATCCCAGGACCCTGGAATCATGACCTGAGCCGAAGGCAGAGGCTTAACCCACTGAGCCACCCAGGCACCCCGTGATTTTTTTTTTTTACTGTTGAGTTTTAAGAGTTCCTTATCTGTTCTAGGTATTTGTCTTTTATTGGATATGTGGTTTATAAGTATTTTCTCTCAGCCTGCACCTTATTATCTGTCTTTTCATCCTCTTAAAAGGATGCAGAGAAGTTTTTACTTTTTTTTTTAAGATTTTTAAAATTTATTTACCTGACAGAGATCACAAGTAGTCAGAGAGGCAGGCAGAGAGAGAGAGAGAGGAGGAAAAGCAGGCTCCCCACTGAGCGGAGAACTCGATGCGGGGCTGGATCCCAGGACCCTGGGATCATGACCCGAGCCGAAGGCAGAGGCTTAACCCACTGAGCCACCCAGGCGCCCCGAGAAGTTTTTACTTTTACTTTTAAAGAAATGTAATTGATCAGTTTTCTACTGGAGCATGTTCTTCATGTCAAGAACAGGAAGTCTTCACATAGCCCTAGTTCCTGTAGACTTCTTCCCTATATTTTCTTTCTTTCTTAAATTGAGAGGCTTGTGTGTTTGTTTGCCTACAGATGTTCAATTGCTCTGGCATCATTCATTGAAAAGACTACCGTTCCGCCAATTAAATTTACTTTTGGATCTGTGTCAAAAATCAGTTAGCCATATTTGTGTCAGGTTTATTTCTGCATTCTCTATTGTGTACTATTAGATTGTCTATCCCTTTGCCAGTACCATTGTCTTTGTTCCCAAATGTTATAATGTTTTAACTTCAAGTTGAGTTACTCTTCCCACTTTATTTTTTTTCAAAATTGTTTTAGCTATAATAGGCTCTTTAAGTTCCACATACCTTTTATTTTATTTTTTTTTCCACATACATTTTAGAATAATACTGTCTATAGCTATAAAAATCTTTTTTGGTGTGATTTTGATGGGACTTTTGTTAAACCTGTCGATCAGTTTGGAAAGAATCAATGTCTTCATTATCTTGAGTCTTGCAATCAATGAACATAGTATGGCTCTCCACTTATTTAGGTCATCTTTGATCTATTTCATTAACATGCAAGTTTTAGTATATAGCTCCTACACAGCTTTTGTTAGATTTATACTTAAATATTTTATTTTCTTTGGAACAACTATCAAAAGTATTTTTTGAATTTTGATACTCACAACGTGTTTATTGCTAGTATGTAGAAATGCAATTGATTTTTAAGTGTTGATCTTGTACACTACACCCTTACTGAATTTGCTTTTTAGTTCTGAGAGGGCTGATTTTGTTTTTGCTTTTGTTTTGTTGTTGTGACTTGTTTGTTTTTGTAAATTCTTTGGTATTTTCTATGTAGACAATCATGTCATCTGCAAATAGGGACAGTTGTATTTCTTCCTTTCCAATCCATATTGTAATTTGCTTTTTATTTCTTTCCCTTGCCTTATTGTTCCGGCTAGAATTTCTAATACTATGTTAAATAAGAGTGGTGAAAGTTTATTTTAGTTACTATATTTTTCAGTTTTGTAACTTTTATTTCTTTTTTATATCTTTTATTCATTTGGTGGTATTTCTTTTTCTTAAATTTTCCAAGAGTATTTATAATATTCTTATTTTTAAAATTCTGGCTATAAGTCTGTGTCAAATAATTCCAGTATTTGATTCATCTCAGTGTCTTTTGATTGTCTTCTCTTTCAGGTTGAGATATTTTTCTGGTTTTTGGTTCAGCAGGTGATTTTTGGTTGGATCATCAGAATTTGGAATATTAGAGGAGATTCTGAATTCTATTTATTATTTTTGGTAATAATCAACCTTTCTAGTCTTAGCAAACAGGTCATAATCTACTTTTGTGGGCTGTGTTTCCAATGACAATTGAGTTTTCAGAGCTCTCTCAGTGTGATTTTGGTCTGGTTCCCTTATGTGGTGCTGAAGGAAGGGTCTTTGTTTCATTTCTACCCCTGGAGTGGGAGACATGCACTTCCTGGACCTGGTAACTCCAAGTGGAGAGCAGGAGAGATTGGGCTTATAAGGGTAGAAAGTTTTTCCCGTGGCCACCAGATGCCAACAAGGCCTTTCAGTCTCTGCTGGTGTGCCTCTGCAGTCAGAATGTACTGCCCAGGCCTCCCTCCCTGGTTCTGTTCCTGGGAGAGATGGGAGATGCCAGGCTACTATCTTTTCCTCAAGGCCTGTGGTCTCTAACAGCTCTTCTCTCTTTCCACATTTCAGAGTCCTCCTATGCATGACCACCCTGCTCTTTTATTTCCAGGTTTCTCAGTTGTTCTTAGTGGGGAGGAACAAGCAGAGATGAGTCTATTCCATTGTGTCCCAAACTAAAACCCCAATTATCAGTAAATGCATTTTTTTAAACATATGGAAGCAAATTTTAGAACAAATAGCGAAATAACTGAAAATAGTTGGTCTGGAGGAACACAATGCAGAGGAGAAAGTCTTTAAGACAGAATACAGGACTTTCCCCCCACCCCACCCTTAGTCTTCTGACACTATCTGACTTTTAAAACTATTTGCAGCTACTATTTAGGTGTGGTAAGCAGAATGATGGCCTCTAAAGATGTCCTGCCCTAATTCCTGGAAACGGAATGTGATGAGATACCCTTTCGTGAATATATTAGTTACATGGCAACAGGGACTTTACAGATTTAATTGAAGTTACTAATTAATTGACCTTAAAATGGGGAGTTTCTCCTGGATTATCCAGATGGGTCCAGTATAACCACACAAACCTTTTAAAACATACGGCAAGGACGAAAGAGAGAAGTAGAAGACAAAGAGACATGCTCTGCAGATGTAGAAGAAAGCAAACATTCATGTGGAAAACTGTGAGTGCAGAGTGCCAGCCTTCATTTTAAGCAGCTAGGAGTGATCTCTAGCTGACAGAAAAGAGACAGGGACCTTAGTCCCTATAGCATCCAAGAACTGCATTCTGCTAATTCTGCCCAGAGGTGGATTCTTTCCCAGGGCCTCCAGATAAGAGCCTGGCTTGCAGACACCTTGATTCTCTTATGAGATTTTAAGCAGAGGAGTCATTCAAGCATACTTAAACTTGATCTACTGAACTCTGCTGTAACAGATGGGTATTGTGTTAAGCCACTAAATAAATAATAAATCAATAAATAAATATTTATTTATTTATGTCAGGAAAGAAGACATTGGTTAAAAATTCATTAAAAAAGAAACATGTAAACAAGAGAAAATAAATTGTCATACCTTTGTATATAGTCCTCTTATTATATTTAACCCACTATATAATGATTAGTTCTATTTATATGGCTCCCGTTCTAGATTATATGTTTATATCCTTTAAGATGATGCTAATGTCCATGACAGTGCTAATGCATGAGAACTGAAACAACAAATTCTAACATGGAATAATAATAAGAGCTACTAATTATTAAGTTGCTACTCTCCAACACACAGTGTGATAGGTATCTTATACATATTAATGCACTCATCTCATCCTATTAGTCACTATTCTACCTATTTTACAGATGAGAAAAGTGAGGTTTGGAGAAGTTCACTAACTGGCCCAAGTTAATGCATTTTCTAAATGCTAAGCTGGGATTCAAAGACTAAAATTAGTGAGTTTCCTACTATAACAAACTTACCTCTCTTATAAAAAAGCAATTGATATTTGGTTTCTAAATATTCTTTCTTGCCAAAAGAATTTTGAAAAAGAAAACCAAAACTGGAGGCATCACAATCTCAGACTTTAAGCTCTATTACAAAGTTGTAATGGTATGTCAGCTTGGTACTGTTATACCAAGGAAATACCAATGGAAAGATAGTATGGTACTGGTACAAAAACAGACACATAGATCAATGGAACAGAATCAAGAACCGAGGAATGGACCCTTAACTCTATGGTCAACCAATCTTTGACAAAACAGGGAAGAATGTCCAATGGATATTCACACAACAAATGGTGTTGGGGAAATTGGACAGCCACCTGCAGAAGAATGAAAGTGGACCATTTCCTTACACCATACACAAAAATAGACTCAAAATGGATGAAAGACCTCATTGTGAGACAGGAATCCATCAAAATCCTAGAGAAGAACACAGGCAGCAACCTCTGTGACACCAGCCACAGCAACTCCTTGCTAGACACATCTCCAAAGGCAAGGGAAACAAAGGCAAAAATGAACTATTGTGACTTCATCAGATAAAAAGCTTTTGCACAGCAAAAGGAAACAGTCAACAAAACCAAAAGACAGCTGACAGAATGGGAGATTACTTGCAAATGACATATCGGATAAAGGGCAGTATCCAAAATCTATAAAGAACTTACCAAACTCAACACCCAAAGAACAAATAATTTAATAAAAAATTGGCAGAAGACACAAACAGACATTTCTCCAAAGAAGACATCCAAATGGCCAACAAACACATGAAAAAATGCTCAACATCACTCGGCATCAGGGAAATACAAATCAAAGCCACAATGTGATACCACCTCACACCAGTCAGAATGGCTAAAATTAACCAGTCAGGAAATGACAGGAGTTGGTGAGAATATGGAGAAAGGCGAACCCTCCTACACTGCTGGTGGGAATGCAAGCTGGTGCAGCCACTCTAGAAAACAGTATGGAGGTTTCTCAAAAGATGAACATAGAGCTAACCTATGACCCAGCAACTGTACTACTGTGACTGGGTATTTACGTCAAAGATACAAATGCAGTGAAGGGGCACCTGCACCCCAGTGTTTATAGCAGCAATGTCACAATAGCCAAACTATGGAAAAAGCCCAGATGTCCATCAACAGATGAATGCATAAAGATGTGGTATAGATAATACAATGGAATATTACTCAGCCATCAAAAATTGAAATCTTGTCATTTGCAGTGATATAGGTGGAACTAGAGGGTATTATGCTAAGCAAAATAAGTCAATCAGAGAAAGGCAACTGTCATATGATCTCACTGGTATGTGGAATTTAAGAAACAAAACAAATAATCATAGGGAAGAAAGGAAAAAGTAAAAGAACATGAAATCAGAGAGGAAAAGAAACCATAAGAGACTCTTAATCATAGGAAACAAACTGAGGGTTGCTGGAGGTGAGGGAGGTGGAAGGGATGGGTAAGTGGGTGATGGACATTAAGGAGGGCATTTGATGTAATGAGTATTGGGTATTATATAAGACTGATGAATCACTGACCTCTACCTCTGAAACTAATAATACATTATATGTTAATTAACTGAATTTAAATTTTAAAATATTTAAAAACAGATAAATAAATATTCTTTCTTGAATTTGGCTAAAAATCTTTTCCTCTGAGGAATATGGGCTTTTTACATATAAAGATTGGATTTATAGGGACTCGTGGGTAGCTCACTCCACTAAGTGTCAGTCTTCGGCTCAGGTCATGATCCCAGACTCCTGGGATCAAGCCCCCATGGCAGTCTCCCTGCTCAGCAGGGGGCCTGCTTCTCCCTCTCCCTCTGCCTGATGTTCTCCCTGCTTGTGTGCTCACTCTCTCTCTATCAAATAAATAAATAAAATCTTGAAAAAAAAAAAAAAAGAGTGGATTTATAGAAGTCTGTGTTAAGGGCACTTTGTAAAGATCTCCAAAGGCATTTGTTTGGTTTCATAAAAATCTCAACTTTGTCATAGTGCTTCCAAAGAGAAACTGATTATTAAGGGACATGATTTTCTATCTCACAGGAAAAGACATGATATGTATTGGTTTTTCAAATCAAACTGCCTAACATCCATTTTTGGCCCACCATTTACTAGCTGTGCGACACTGAACAATTTTCTTACGCTATCTCAGGTTTCTCATCTGTTGAATGGGAACATTAACTGTACTGTCTTTATATGGTGCTTATTAAAATAAAATTATGAAACATGTAAAATCTATCACAGTGCCTAGCACACAGTAGATTGTCAAATATGTATTAACTAGCTGTTATTTTGATATAAAATTTCATTCTGCTTAGATGTACATAAAATGTTAACATAAAATGAAGTTGAGTCTTTAACAGCTATTTTCACCTACTTAAGTCTTCTATGTGCTATGTCAGATGGCATGGGTTGCCTATCTGACAGCTATGTATCTCTCCTTTTCTTTGAAACTACTGTATGCCTTCTATGAGAGAGATTTAACATTCCATACATCCACGTGGCCACCCAAGCTTACACAGAGAGCATGAAGATGTGACACACAACTAACCAATGGGACCTGATGACCTTCTGGGGGACCTAAAGCTAAGTTTCTGTGCTGGAAAAGGAATTTTTTTTTTTCTTAAAAAAGAGGTACACCAGGAGAAATTATCCTCTTTTCTCTTTTTGATATGGCAGGAGATGATCCTTAGGACTATAGTAGTCATTTTGTGAGTATGCAAAGGGACTGCCATAAAGAAGAAAATTGAGGATGGCAGAGTTAAAAAAACATGTAGTAGTTTCCCAGCTATGGGCTGTTATAGCGAAGTACCATAAATTGTGGGGCTTAAAAACAACAGAAACCTACCATCTCACAATTCTAGATACCACAAATCTGACATCAAGGCATTATAGAATCATGCTCCCCCTGAAACCTATAGGGGAATCCTTCTTTGCCTGTCCCTAGCTTCTGATGTTCCTGGCAACCTTTGGTATTCCTTGGCTTGCAGATACACCTCTCCAATCCTCTATCTTGACACAGTGGTCTCCCTGCATTTGTTTATATTTTCCTTCTCTTCACATTCATCTCTATATCCAAATTTCCCCTTTATAAAGACACAAGTCATATTGTTTTAAGGCCCACCTTACTTCAATTGGATTACCTCTATTAAGATCCTATTACCAAATAAGGTCACATTCTCAGGCACGGGGGAATAGGGCTTCAACATATCTTTTGGGATGGCACAATTCAACCCACAACACAAGTGGAAAAGGCATGGTCCCTACTGACATCAACAGGACATATAGCTCTAATCCTAATACCACATTTACCCTTGATTTCTCTGTTGTAAAGACATTATGTTACCATGGCTTAAGCCATTTTTAGATGGGTATTCTCTTATTTTCAGCTGGAATCATCTTAACTGAGCCACATACTTTAGTCTTTTTATTTTTATAATAACACTAAAGTACGTTACATAGAACAATGGAAAATTCAAGTTATGAATCCACGTCTATCTGGCTCCAAAGCTCTAAAGCATGTAGTTATTCTTCTACGTTGCCTCTTTCATTTATTCATATGACTTCATCTGTCCTTTACAATTCCAACTTGGCACAGTAAGTTACATCACAGTAAACACTTAATAAGTGTTTATAGAACTGAATTTTCTTAAATTGAATCCTTCATAATACAAAGTTCTCTTCATCCCAGAAAGATAATGGAGAAATAAAAAACAACCATCAACTTAAGATTTTTGATTTTCATGTCTTTTGGGATGTGTTCTTCCCCCCAAATCTAGTTGTCTGGATAAGTACCCTTCCAAAGGGAAGTATGCTCTGATAGAAGCAATGCTAGATCAAATCCAGCCTCTTTTACTGTTTACTTGCTCCCACAAGGCAGACTAAGTCATCTTTCTCTGGGAGGCAACTTAAAACGATTTCTTTAACTCTATTTGGTGTCAGAAGCAACTTGCTACCTACCCCATATCTCTAGCATTTTGATCTAAAGTCCTTTAGCTTCCTCATCCTTTTCTTCTAGGCAGGTGTCCCTCTTATGGATAGGTAAAAAGAACATTTTTGTTATAGCTATTTTAAATCAGAAGAAAACATTCCCAGAGGTTATTTAAAGTAAAATAAAGCAAAACAAAACAATACTTAATGTAGAGCTCTATTTTAGTTCTTTGGATTCAACCTATGAGAAAGGAGAGTGTCTTTAATAGGTATTGATCTCTCCCTCAATCTCTTTCTCATACATTTAGTGTATTGAGTAAAGGCACATCCCAAACCACCAAAAACTCATGGTGTAGTGTGGAGACAACCACATTAACAAATAATAATGGTATGCAATTATGTGATATTTCTTAGATATGTGTAAGGTCCTATGGAGACACAGAGAAGAAAATTAACTGTGCTAGGGCCCAAAGAAGGGCCCATTCAGCTTTTGAAATTGATTTCATGTCAAGGTATCAAAGGTTGAAGAAAAGTCTGTCACACTAGAGAAAAGAAAGTCTACTCCAGAGTGGGGATAGTGTGAGCAAAGTCACGTGAAATGACATAGAGAACTTTCAATATTTCCTTCACTGAAAGAGAATAGCACAGGGGAAGGCAAGTTATAGGAGCTGAGGCTGGAAAGGGAGGCAGTGTAGAGCCCTTCCTGCCTCCCTTATATTCTCACTCTGTCTCACCACAGGGTCAATGAAGAGCTCTGCCCTCACTTTATACAACTGTCCTCCTGAAGCTTCCTTGCTACCCACTCTTTGCACCAGTTCTATCTGTTCGGTTCAGACCTTTCCCATTTGTGTCTTTGCCTTTTTCCTCAACCCTTCCTATTTGATGCTAGGCACTTCTGCTAGCTTCTATACACATCCTATTGTATGTGACTCCTGTTCTCTCTCCCAAGAGCATTTCTGAGTACTTCAGATAAAGACAACTCCCAGTTTTTGTAGGTTTTTCTCTTTAGGCCTGCTACTGGTAACACTCCCTCAGGCCATACTGCAAAAGGCTTTGTGCAATATGCTAAGGCATTTGGATTTTACTTTGAGGCCAACAGTGAACAATTAATGATGTGTCAGCAGAGGAGTGACACAAGCAGATCTGCATTTTGGTAAATACCCCTCTAGTTGAAGTGTAGAAATGAATTGGAAAAACAGGCAGGAAAATCCATGGAGAGGTTCATAATGATTAAGACATGAAGAGTGACAGGCAGATGATGGAGGAAGACGGGGAGGTAGATTCAAGAGTCAGTCAGTAGATATCATGTCATGTTATCACCAGTCACTATACTCAACTTAGGTCAATTTTCTCTTTTATTTCTTTTCTTTTCTTTTCTTTTTTTTTTTTTTTAAGATTTTATTTATTTGACAGAGAAAGACACAGAGAGAGAGGGAACACAAGCAGGGGAATTGAGAGAGGGGAGAAGCAGGCTTCCCAATGAGCAGGGAGCCCAATGCAGGGCTTGATCCTAGGACCCTAGGATCATGCCCTGAGCCGAAGGCAGACGCTTAATGCCTGAGTCATCCAGGTGCCCCTTCTCTTTTATTTCTTAAAAGGACCTGCTAATGCCTATATGTTTATTCTTGTTTTATCCCTTAAATCCATCTCTCCAACTAAAATAAACAATTATTAATCCACAGAAATAAACTTAGAGCTGACTTTGACATCATTTGAGGCAACTGATGACAGAATGGAGGTCCCACTGTGGGAGGCCACATGTATGGTTGTTCTTCTGCTTTCTAATCTAATTTTCATGCCATTACACAATGACTTTTGTTTTTATTTCCACTCCTTATTTTCACTTAGGTACATTCTCAATCAAATAAAAGTACACATTGCTTCCATACTCTGCATTCTTTCTCTAGGGAGTACACAGGGCTTAGAGAGGAAGTTGGAAGAGGGACACAAAATCCACATGTGTGCAGCAATGACACTACTTATCCACTGAGCCCCATCCCCAAGTCACTGGGCTGGAGAACTCTCTCCTGTCTTGTTAGGTTCTGCATTATAATCTTGCCTGCTTCCAGCCCAATGGTTATGCCTCCCCTTGGAAAGCTCACACTATCTGTTTGGGGGTGACTTTAAATGGAATGTCACTCCAGTGTCACCTTTGTGGCTTGCCATCAGCATCTGCCATTAAGTACAGCCAGAAGAGTGTCTGATGGACCGTATGAAAGAGGCAATTTCCCAGTTATAAGGAACTTCAATTGTTTTAACAGCCCCAAGCCCTGTCACACACTTCTACTGAAGGAAGATAATGCTTTTTAGCTTGTCACAGAGTGTGATTCCCTTATATGATAGCTTTATGTACCTCACTGTTTACTTTTAAAAGCCCACCCGCTACTTCCATATCATTGGCAGCTGTTATTAAATTAAATTTCTAAGTAAAACAACCATTTTGAGGGAGATTCAGGACTGAAGAGTTTTGTGAATGTCAAATTACTTTTTCTGAGTTCACTCTAGGAAGCGCTCATTTCTTTTTGTCCACTGTCTATAACTAATTCCAGACTATGAAGATGTCTCAAAAATCTGTAATGAATCTATATTGTCTATATTCCATTGTCCTTAATGCACTTTAGCATTTCTTTAATCTCTCCCACAGAGAAGAAATTCCACCTAATCTTATTGTTTTCTTTCAGTGGGATCTCTGCTTTGTATGAACTGAGACACATGAACAATGCAGTAAACAGCATTTCTCTTTCACAGCTAAATATATTTACAGCTTGGGGGAGGAAAAAAAAAAGGAAACATTGCCAAATGCAGCACATTAGTAAACTTCAGGATCTGGAATGGACTTTAGAGGTCTTGCCATCTGATATTTTGCAAACCAAATCATACTAAAGTTTCAGTGGTCACCATCCACCAGGTAAAATCTAGAATGTAAGATAGGAAGAAAGGGAATCTGAGCCTCATTCCCAGAGGGGAATGGTGAAAGGAATAGTCACAAAAGGGTAAACAATTTGCCATACTGATCAGTAAATCAGCAGATGGGAACTATAGATCTAATCTGCAGATGAGGAAAATGGGACACAGAAAGAGTAAAGATTTGTTCAAGGTCACACAGCACACCATTGGCTGTTTGAAGATGCATCCCTGAGTCTCTTTACTGTACTCCTTGTACATGATACCATAGCTGCTATTTGACCATTTACTTACACTAAGTACCTTGTCAGTAAAGAGAGATCTTTCCTTAAGAGAATAGTTACTAGAGTCTGAGAGGTTTAAGTTCTTCTACACTCTGTGACTTGGGATAAGTTAAGATGTTTTAGCTTTCTAAGCTTCAATTACTTCACATTTAATATCGTAATACTGATAGTACCTATGTTACCATACCAGGAATACGTGGACATTAAATAATAAATGCATGCAAACGTTTTTGCTGAAGCCTGACACTGTGCTTAATAAAAGCTAAGATTATTAAGATTTTTAAAAATTATATGTAACTTGTCCAAGACAGTGCATAACAAATAAATGAAAGTAAATTACTGAGTTTCCACCTCATTTTATCTCTAAGTTGGAAGACTTCCATTGCTTCCTTCATTCTTAGGATCCTCACCAAAACCTGCTTTTCCACTCTCACTTTGGTGCTACCAAAAAAGGCAATCTTATCAATAGACTCTTTGAAATTCTCTTGAGAGTCTTCACATTTCCTACTAATCCATCATGACATTTTCTTAGAATATAATCAAATATCATCACTCTAAGAAAACATTGCCTAATGCCTACATTGTCTTCTAATAATACAATCAATTATCCTAAAATCACACTTTTGTCTTAGACATGAACATAATCTTCCAAATACTTGGTAGGCATATTTTCATGTATGTATCATCTTTTTTTTTTTTTTTAAGACTTTATTTATTTATTTGACATAGAGAGAGAGAGATCACAAGTAGGCAGAGAGGCAGGCAGAGGGAGGAGGGAAGCAGGCTCCCCACTGAGCAGAGAGCCTGATGCAGGGCTTGATTCCAGGACCCCGAGACCATGACCTGAGCCAAAGGTAGAGGCTTAACCCACTGAGCCACCCAGGCGCCCCGGTATTTATCATCTTTATCATCTTAACCATCACCCAGTTTTATTAGGTCTTAAGCTCCTTCCCTTCAATGTCACCGTTACAGTGTTTTGTCAGTCACTGTTTATTTTTCTCTTACCTCTAGTGCTTCTCCTGGAAAGTCAGGTCTTCACACTGGTTCCAGAGTGGTCTTCCTGAAATATAATGATAATCTCATCATTTCCTACTTACAACTCATCAGTGACTCACTGTGGGTTGTCTCACTATCCATACTTCAGTGCTCACTTTAGGGTAAATATCAAGACCCTTTATGAAGACTAACCCCTTATGTCTAAAAGCTGGCCCACGGCCACCTCTATAGCTTTGTCTCTTGTCATATTTCTTGATATCTGAGCTCCCATTCAGTCCCCTACACCACTGTTGAAAATTATGTTTTATCTGTTTGAAAGGCCTACAACTCTATTTATAGCCATACTCCCCTCCTTTTCACTTCTGTCTTATTTTACTCCATTCATTCTTCACATTTTTAGATCTTCACTGTGGTAAGCAGAATAATGGCCCTGCAAAGATGTTCACCTGCTAATCCCTGAAATCTACTTCTATGTGTGATGGTTAATTTCATGGGTCAACTAGGCCAGATATTTAGCCAAATATTATTCTACATGTTTTTGTAAGGCATATTTTACATAATATTTAAATTTGAATCAGTACACTTTGAATACCCTCTATAATGTGAGTGGGTTTCATTCAATCAGCTGAAGGTTTAATTAAAGACCTTCTCCAGTGAAGAGGGACTACATCTATAAATCTATTTCTATATGTCTATTGGTTTTGTTTCTCTGGAGAACCCTGACTATATACCACGTTACCTAACCTGACAAAGGAAAAGGAACTTGGCATATGTGATTAAATTAAAGATCTTGTGATGGGAAGGTTATCTCGAATCATTCAGTATGTCCAACATAATCACAGGGAGGCAGGAGAAGCAGAGTCAGAAAGAATTTGAAGCTCCTGCACTTGGCTGACTTTGAAGATGAAGGAATGGGCAATAAGCCAAGAAATTTAGGAGGCTTCTAGAAGTTGTAAATGATAAGAAGACAGATTCTCTCCTAGAATATCCGGAAATACAGCCCTGCCAACACCATGATTTTAGTCAAGTGAAAGCTATTTTAGATTCCTGGCCTCCAGAACTATAAAATAATAAATTTGTATTGCTTTAAGTCAATAAGTTTGTGTCATTTTGTTATAGCAGCAGTAGGAAACCAATACAGATTTTGGAACCTAAAAGTGGAATGGTGCTATGTGAATACCTAAAATGTGTAAAACAGTTTAGGAATTGGGCAATGGGCAGAAGATGTAAGAATTTTGAACAGCATGAGAGAAAAAGCCTAGATTGCCTTTAATAGACTGTTAATATAAATGTGGACATTAACAACTCTGCTAGTGAAAACTCAGAATGAAGTGAAAAGCATAGTAGAGAAAAATTATATTGTCTTAATGCATGCATAAATCATTATCATCAGATTATTGGTAGAAATATAGACACTAAAGAAACTGCTGGTATGGGATCAGAAGAAAATTAGAAAGGTGTTATTAGAAATTGAAAGAAAAAAGATCCTTGTCATACTGTGGTGGAAAGCTTAGCTGAATTAAGTACAGCTATGTTGTAAGCAAAACCTGTAAGCAATGAAACTGGATTATCTACCCAGGTACATTCCAAGCAAAGAATGAACAGTGTGACCTGGTTCCTTTTTGCTACTAAGTTAAATAAGGAGAAAAAGACAGACTGAGGGGAGAACGGTTAAGGAAAAAGGAACCAAGACTTCATGATTTGGAACATTCTCAACCTAACCAAACAGCAAAAGATGTAAAAGTTAGAAGATTCATTGTCAGGGAAGTGTACTCTGGACTAAAAGTCAACAATATACCCAACAACTTTTTTATAGTGGATAGGAAGGATTAAAAAAGTCAGCATATTCAGTCACACAGAACGCTCTTTGAAGAGGTTAGGCATGTGACTCCTGGATTCCCCTCAGCCATCTAAATAAAATCCAGGAATAAAGATGGGTTTACATAAGGAAGATTTGCAGAAGCACTTCCTGCTTAAAGGAGTGAATCCCTAAGAAATACATAAAAGACCCCTGAAGTTCTTGAAAGTGTTGTATCATCAGAAACCCTGATGGCCTGGACTGAAGGAAAAAAAATAAAAACAAAAACAAAAAACTCCAGAAGGAAGACTTTTAGATTCACAAAATTCTCCGAGAGGAAACAGGCAAATTAAAATTTACTAAGAGAGTATACTTTAAATGTTCATACACAAAAAAAGAAAGGAAAAAAGGCAAATATGTGAGATTAAAAAAAAGTACACACACACACACACACACACACATATTTTACATATATATAATTTCCAAATCTGAAAATGTGTCAGGGGAATATAAAGAGAAGGTGGACACCCTTGAGATGGTTATTAGTGTTTTGGAAGAACAAGGAGAAATATATGACCAAACATATAACAAAATATACAGAAATGGAGACAAGAGAAGAAAAGATAAAGGACTTGGGAGAAAACCTGAGGGAATTTTATTTGCTAACGATGAGACTTATAGAAATGAAAGGAGCTAGCATAAGAGCAATGTTTAACAAATGACAGAAGAAAATCTCGATGAATTTAAAAACATTTCAGTCTTCTAATTTAGAGTCCTCACAATGTTCAGGCAAGATGGACAAAACAAAGATACAGATATATACATATCCTGGTAAAATACATGAACACTAAAGATAAAGACTTTTTTTTTTTTTTCAGATAAAGACTTTGAAAGATTAAAACATAAAGATTAAAATTTAAAAGTTTCCTGACAGAAAAATAAGTTAAAAAAAAATAAGTACTAAAGTGATATCAGATATTTAATTTAAAATAGCAGAATCTAGAGGATAAAGAACAACAGCTACCGATAATGGATTAAAGAACTGCTACACTGGACTCTTTTTATTTTTTTAAGATTTTATTTTTAAGTAATCTCTACACCCAACGTGGGGTTCAAACTCATAATCCCGAGATCATGAGTTGCATGCTCTACTGACTTAGCCAGTCAGACACCCCCAGAGCTACTATACTGGACTCTTATACCTAATCAAGTACTATTTAATTGTCAGGATAAAAGGAAAAAAGTATAGATATTCAAATATTTAGAGAATATATATCCATTTGATAAAAAATATTCCTGAAAGGATTCTAATAAATGAAGAAATGAAACCAATTAGAGAATTAAGATGGGAGAAACTGAGGTGGTTAGCAATGACTCAATCTCTCATTCTTTTTTTTTTTTTTAAAGATTTTATTTATTTGAGAGAGAGACAGTGAGAGAGAGCATGAGTGAGGAGAAGGTCAGAGAGAGAAGCAAGCAGACTCCCTGCGGAGCCGGGAGCCCGATGCGGGACTCCATCCCGGAACTCCAGGATCATGGCCTGAGCTGAAGGCAGTCGTCCAACCAACTGAGCCACCCAGGCATCCCTCAATCTCTCATTCTTAATCTCCATGTGTATAAATGGATAATGATAGTGTGTGAATGTATACAATTCTAAACAAGACCTCTTCAACTAATATAGTCATATTGCAAGGGGAAAATTTGATAATCACCTGTGATTAAAATTTCTAAGTTAACTTAACAAATACCAGGTATTCAGGAAGTTGGAGACTGGGAGAAATCTTAAAACTTTCTAAATTTCTTATCTTGGAGTAGCTAAAGGTTAGGGAAATAAAATACACTAAAATGTTTATCATAACACAGAGTAAAACAAAGCAAGAGAAATAGGAAATATAGAGATGGAAAATACTTGGCATCTTGCTTTCATATAATACTGAATATACAAATTTATAAATATAGAGACACATAGATGTCTGAGTTTTAGGAAATGAAGGGTAAACATAATGGTTTGGAAGAATACAAATATTCCCTAATAAAAAAGGGTGAGATGTTGAGTTAAAACCAATTAAAACCAAAATAAAATGAGGAAAATGAATAAGAAAAACGAGCATGAGGAACATAAAGTAAAATGGAAAGAAAAAAAACAAGTACATCAGTTGTTACAGCAAATGTGAGATAACTTATTAAAATAAAAAGCAATGGGGAAAATGTACTTTTTAATAAATGTTTTGGTCAATTGAATATTCATAGGGAAATAAATAAAAGTGGATGCTTCTCACACATAGAACAAAATCAAAAACATTAACTTCAGGTAGTTTATAGACCAAAATATAAAAGGAAAAACTATAAGACATTCAGAAGATCACATGATAAAATATCATCATGTAGTATTATAGAAAAACTGCTTAAACAAACAAAAATTAACCATTTGCTAATACATTGACATCTACAGAAAGTGATAAAAAGAAAAAGGTATATGCAGCACATACATCTAGCAAGTGGCTTGCACTAGACTATAAAAAAAAACAAGTGAAAAAGCAACAAGAATAAAAGAGAAAACTCAAAAGAATATTAGGCAGAAGACTTGAACTACTATTTCTAATAACAGGAAATCCAAATGGTCAATAAACATTTAAAAGTATACACTATCATTAGTAATCAGGGGAAAAAAATTAAACCACACCATTATACCAGAGTGGCAGACACACAAAAATAAGAAAGTCTGACAATAGTAAGTGTTATCAAGGATATCAACTAGAAGATATTCATATTCACTGTTGGTGGTCTTGAAATTAATTCAGTTACACTGGCACATGGTTTGGCATTATCAAGTAAAGTTGAAGATGCACATGATCTATGATGCAGTTGATTTACTCATGTTATACATCCCAGAAAATTCATGCATATATGCTCTAAGATACGTGATAAAAGTGTAGGGCAGCATTGTTCACAATGGCCAAAACTAGAAAAAAAAGTCCCTCAACAGGAGAATGGATAAATAAATTGTGATGTATTCATAAAAGAGAATTCTGCACAGTGATGAAAATGAACTTGAGCTATATGCAAGAGCACAGATGAAACTTACAAATATACTGCTGTAAAAAGGAGCAAGACATGAAATAATGAATATAGTAAAATTCAAAAGCAGGCATGACATTTCAAACTTAAGGGTGTTAACAGTGGCCTCCCTCAAAATCTCACTATACCCTGTTCACATGTTTACAGTATAAACTCTTCTCAAAATTAGTAATTTTTGTATACCATCTCTTCCTGATGTATTTCTATCTGATTCAAAAGTCAAAGTTATGGTAAATTTGGTTTGGAAACACTACTATTATTGATTGTATTTTCCAAAGTCAGCCACAAAATTATTTCCCACCACACATGCTCTTCCTACATGAGATTCTTCCCATAGATAGGTGAGATTTAGGTTCTCTCCTCTTAAAACTGGTTGGGTGTGTAATGCTTGGATGGAACTAGAGGGTATTGTGCTAAGCAAAATAAATCAATCAGAGAAAGACAAGTATCATATGATCTCACTGATAAGTGAAATTTAAGAATCAAAACAGAGGATCATAGAGGAAGAGAGGAAAAAATAAAACAGGACAAGCCAGAGAGGGAGACAAACCATAAGAGGCTCTTAATAATCTCAGGAACAAACTGAGGGTTGCTGGAGGGAAGGGGAGGGAAGGGGAGGGAGGTTGAGGGAATGGGACAACTGGGTGATGGACATTGGGGAGGGTATGTACTGTAATGAGCACTGCATATTACATAAGACTGGTGAATCACTGACCTCTACTTCTGAAACCAATAATTATTATATGTTAATTAATTCAATTTAAATTTAAAAATGTTTAAAAAAAAACGAAAACAAAAAACTGGTTGGGTATGTGCCAGCTAAGTGGTGCTACATGACCTCCAAAGCTAGGTCTAAAAATGTGATACAGCTTCCTCCTTATTCTAGTAGGACCCTCATTCCTAGAACTCAGTCACTATTCATGAGAAAGCCTAATCGGCCAAATAGAGTGTCATTTTTAGGGGTTCATATGTAGGTATGAGGTCCCAGTTGATAGCCAGCAAAATCCACTATGCAAACATTCAAATGACTCTAGATCTCAGTTACTAAGTCATTCCTAGCCATTGAGTCTACCCATCTGAGGTCCCAGACATCACAGAGGAGAAACAACCTAGCCCCACATTATATTTATGACTTCCTAACCTACAGAATCCATGAGTATAATACAATAGCGGTTGTACTACGCCACTAGGTTGGGGTTGTTAGGAAGCAAAGGAATAACTAGAAGAGATTCTGGTACCATAAGTTGTGTGTTACTGTCATAAAAACCTAAAATAGCTATCACTGACTTCAGGACTACGCAGTGTATGAAAGCCAGAAGGCCTCAAAAAAGTATTAGTGAAGCCAGCAGAGTTTTGAAGAGGCCATAGTAAGAGTCTGAAGAAAATAAGTAACGTTTAATTAGTAGTTGGAGTCACAACTAATAAGTTGTTACTTATTAGTGAAAAGTTCGGCAACACTGTCACCTGCAGTGTAGAAAACGAGATACATACCTAATAAACTTGATGACATAACTTAGATTTCCAGGAGAACCACTCAAAGTGCCACCTGGCTTTTTCTCACTGCATAATAAATGTGAGAGGAGAGAGATGAGCTCAAAAAATATTAAATCTAAAAGAACCAGGACTTGTTGGGTTCAAAAATATAACTATCTCATTCTCACCTTCTCCAGGTGTCAAATTATTCTGAATTTAAGAAATGAGCTCCAGTCAAAGATCAAAATTAAAGTAAGGCTGACAGATCTTTTGTTAGGACATCAAAAATATGTAACACAATGTTTTACAGAACCTCTCAGACTGACAAAAAGTTCATCTGAAAGAGGGTGCCTTGAAGATTTGCTCCAATAAGGTTTATAGACATTCTGTGATTAAGAATCCTTTCCAAATTTTCATTTTTTGATTGTTTTATTACATGAAATTGACTCATGTTCTTTTAAATAAATTATCCTCATTAATAACTGTACATATTCATCTAATCCACAAATTTTAAACAAAATATAAGTACTATTCTCAAAGAAATAGTAAATGCTTGCTTTCAGTTACTAACCAACTTTGGAGTATCACTGTAACCAAACTTTATGTTACCAGCAATAATAAGTCACTCATATTTTTCATTGAAAGAATCAGCTTTTCTTTCCTCAAAAGGAAGTTACTGATTTTTATTTTGTACTCTCTTCCACACCAACAAAAGACATTCTAGGCTCTTCTAACTTTTGCATGATAACAGAAAAATGTATAGACTACAGTTCATTATTAATGTCATTTTGTTCTCCCCTATAGATTCAGAAGAATCAATCTAAACTAAGAATTATCAGTCACATCATAATTCAAGGATAATGACAAACTAATGCTTCATCTAAAGAGCAATGTGCTTCATAATCCTTAGAGCAGCCCTGCAACTTATCATGACTTAGGCCACCTGGAAGACAGTGCTGCGTATTTTGCAGATGCCACCATGATGGGAATCCAGTCCCCTAGTGGTCTTTGTGGTATCCTAAGACAATCAGCATAAACCAATAAAATTTGGCTTTCTTATTAATATTGCTGCTTATGACAATTACCATTACTATTACAATTACTACTACATGAAAGAATCTCAAGGAAAAAAAAAGAGCTGTGCAGCCATTTCAGTACTAAAATATGAAAATGAATTTTTGAGAACTTAAGAACCAAGACAGTACATGGGTAGGAGCAGGTAGACTTAGGTGGCTATATTGAGTCCAGGCAAAAAAGAAAGACAATTACCATATGGTTTCACTCATATGTGGAACATAAAGAATAGCGTGGAGGATCATAGAGGAAAGGAGGGAAAACTGAATGGGAAGAAATCAGAGAGGGAGACAAACCATGAGAGACTCGACTCAGGGAAACAAACAGGATTACAGAAGGAAGGAGGGTGGGAGGATGGGGTAACCAGATGATGGGTATTAAGGAGAGCACATGATGTAATGAGCACTGGGTGTTATATGCAACTGATGAAGTGCTGAACACTACATCAACAACTAATGATGTAGTGTTCAACGATTCATCAGTATGCTGGCTAATTGAACATAATAATAAACAAAATTATTAGAAAAAAATAAAAAATTAAAAGTTCAAAAAAAAAGGAAAAATATAAGCATTTTCTTCATTTGGCAATACATAAATTTTGGGGTAAAACTATAAATGAATTATAGTTCTAAATGGATACAATGCAAATATTTGTGTATGTAATTGAAACCTATAGTGAAATACATTTTGAAGCAAAAAAAATTTTGTTGATGCCAAAAAAGCCTAAACAAACAAAAGCAAAAGCAAAACTAAAAAACAGTAAAAAGGAGAGAATATAAAAACACTGAATTTATATTCAAACATGTTACTCCACTGTTCTGATTTATTAATCCTCACTATGTCCCTAGAACACTGAGGTCAATAAATGCAGAACTCAAGTAGACAAAAGTCAAAAATTTTTATAATCTTTAATATTCCCTTTGTAAACTTAGCTCCACATACTTGGAACTGAAAATACATATGGTACTTCTGGAAATGTTTAGGATTGTTTTTCAAACTAATTGTTAGGAACATAACTAGATATGTTAGAATTCGGAGAATAATATCCAAAATAACCAAACAGCACAAGCAGAGCTATGAGAATATAAATATGCTACCATGAGATTAAACTTTACATTAGGATCTATTGATATTTCACCCACAAATCAACATACTGTGAACTCAAAGTTATGAAAATAATTCACTGCAGCCAGTGAACTTGGGACCATTCACCATAATGTTGGCACATATATATTCTGATACAGATGAGCACAGGTATCAACTGGTAAATGAGTGCTCCCAATACTTACTGCATCAAGAAAATTACTTTAAAACTTGTTCTAAATCTTTAAAAAAAGGAGGGGGGGCACCCGGGTGGCTCGTGTGTTAAAGCCTCTGCCTTTGGCTCAGGTCCTGATCTCAGGGTCCTGGGATCGAGCCCCACATCAGGCTCTCTGCTCAGCAGGGAACCTGCTTCCCTCTCTCTCTGCCCTGCCTCTCTGCCTGCTTGTGATCTCTCTGTCAAATAAATACATAAAATCTTAAAAAAAAAAAACAAAACTTGTTCTGACTCTTTATACAACAATAAAATCAAAGCAATTTTTAGGATGGCAAAAAAAAAAAAAGAAAAGAAAATATATTCTATGTGAGATGGGATAAGTGTTACAGAGAAGTAAGAGGAAGCAGGAGTGCTGGGGTGCACTGAGACTGAAGTTTTTGTTTAATACGGAATACAAAGGAAAAGTTTTCAAAAATACTGGGGGCACCTGGGTGCTCAGTTGGTTAAATGTCTGCCTTCTGCTCAGGTCATGATCCCAGGGTCCTGAGTTGAACTCTGCATTGGGATCGCTATTCAGTGTGGAGCCTGCTTCTCCCTCTGCCTGTGCCCCTGCTCATGCTCTCTCTCAAATAAATAAATAAAATCTTAAAAAAAAATATGTGTGTGTATCTATCTATCTATCTATATATAACAGGTTCTTCTGTGATAATTTATAGAGCTATATTCTATGCACCTTTCTGAATGTGTTTATTATACTTCAAAAAAAATCCAGTCATCATCAACAATGTTTCAACTACTTCATTTATTCTAAAAATGTACTTAAATGTAAAATTTATGACTTCAAAATTATTTTTATGGCTTATGTTGATCCTCTGGACTAGAAGGGACATTATCTTAAATAATATACTAGTTTTACTATTTATGACTAAGAAAAGTGGAGTTCTTGAGAACTCTGAAAACTACATTAAATCTTTGTGCAGATGGTACAGTGTAATACTAAAGAGGGAGACTGAAGTTTCAGCCAAGATTCTGAAAATTTCCAGATGTTTTAGTTGGGACTATCTCCAAATAAAAGTATCTCTAGATAATGCAATCACTGGTAAATTATTCTATTATTCTAGTCACCTTTTTTCAATAAACTTTCAATTTGTTTTTAGTCAACACATAAGTATCAAAGAGGATTAAATAATACATCTGAAGATCTAGAAATCAGCAAATGAAAGAATATACGTGCAAGTTGAGCTGGCAGCAACTTGTTTCCTAGCTGTGGAAGTAGTTTGGACATTCTGTCAGAACTCTGATAGTCACTCTGTTGGAAATAATGAAATGGAGGTCACTAAAAATGTTTTATGAAAATCTTAAATTAAACTTGGCTTTTCTAAATGATATTTTAACAGAGATGTTAGTATTTACTTTCTTTTTAAAAAGAAGGAAACATATCAGTTGTAAAGTTGATATATTAATTCAATAAAAAGAGTGACTGAATGTATAAACCAAAGCAAAGAATGCATGAAAGAGAAGTGGAATTCTAGAAATGAAGAAATATGACATACGATTTGAAACAAAACAAAGCAACAACTTCTAGAGGCTTAGATCAATAATTAATTATATGAAAATATGCTTGTAAGATGACAAACATGAAAGCATAATAAAATTTTGTATTTCTTCTAATTTATACAGTCTTGAAAGTTGGTCCAATGATGTCCGCAAACCTCTATGAATCAGTGGTAAAAAATAACTTATTAAAATTGGGGTAACTAAGTATGATAGTATAAGGATCATCCCTTAACATAATCTAATAAATGATTTTCTTCACTTAGTCAAAAGTAGAGAGATTAATACTACTTGAGATTTTAATATGCTCAAAGGTAGTCAAAAAAATCATTTTGAAAGTAACTTTTTCTATTCATCTTGGGTCTATTGTCATCTTAAACATTATCTTTTCTTTTCTTTTTTTTTTTTTTAAGATTTTTATTTATTTATTTGACGGAGAGAGCTCACAAGCAGGCAGAGAGGCAGGCAGAAAGAGGAGGAAGCAGGCTCCCCACTGAACAGAGAGCCCAATGCAGGGCTAGATCCCAGGTCCCTGGGATCAGGACCTGAGCTGAAGGGAGAGGCTTTAACCCACTGAGCTACCCAGGTGCCCTTTTTCATTCTCTTTTAGATAACTAGTTGATTTGAGTTACATTTTTTGGGTTATTTTTATAACATATTTGTTAGGAAGTTATTAATTTTTTTATTTTAATTTTTTTCCCTGAAGAGTTGCATATAATATTTATTTAATATTTATTTTATTTTTTTATAAACATATGATTTATTTTTATCCCCAGGGGTACAGGTCTCTGAATCGCCAGGTTTACACACTTCATAGCACTCACCAGAGCACATAACCTCCCCCATGTCCATAACCCCACCCCGCCTCCCAACGCCCCTCCCCCCCATCAACCCTCAGTTTGTTTTGTGAGATTAAGAGTCACTTATGGTTTGTCTCCCTCCCAATCCCATCTTGTTTCATTTACTCTTCTCCTACCCCCTAACCCCCCACGTTGCATCTCCTCTCCCTCATATCAGGGAGATCACATGATAGTTTTCTTTCTCCAATTGACTTATTTTGCTAAGCATGATACCCTCTAGTTCCATCCACGTCGTCGCAAATGGCAAGATTTCATTTCTTTTGATGGCTGCATAGTATTCCATTGTGTATATATACCACCTCTTCTTTATCCATTCGTCTGTTGATGGACATCTAGGTTCTTTCCATAGTTTGGGTATTGTAGACATTGCTGCTATAAACATTCGGGTGCACGTGCCCCTTCGGATCACTACGTTTGTATCTTTAGGGTAAATACCCAGCAGTGCAATTGCTGGGTCATAGGGTAGTTCTATTTTCAACATTTTGAGGAACCTCCATGCTGTTTTCCAGAGTGGTTGCACCAGCTTGCATTCCCACCAACAGTGTAGGAGGGTTCCCCTTTCTCCGCATCCTCGCCAGCATCTGTCATTTCCTGACTTGTTAATTTTAGCCATTCTGACTGGTTTGAGGTGATATCTCATTGTGGTTTTGATTTGTATCTCCCTGATGCCGAGTGATATGGAGCACTTTTTCATGTGTCTGTTGGTCATCTGGATGTCTTCTTTGCAGAAATGTCTGTTCATGTCTTCTGCCCATTTCTTGATTGGATTATTTGTTCTTTGGGTGTTGAGTTTGCTAAGTTCTTTATAGATTTTGGACACTAGCCCTATATCTGATAGGTCATTTGCAAATATCTTCTCCCATTCTGTCAGTTGTCTTTTGGTTTTGTTAACTGTTTCCTTTGCTGTGCAAAAGCTTTTGATCTTGATAAAATCCCAATAGTTCATTTTTGCCCTTGCTTCCCTTGCCTTTGGCGATGTTCCTAGGAAGATGTTGCTGTGGCTGAGGTCGAAGAGGTTGCTGCCTGTGTTCTCCTCAAGGATTTTGATGGATTCCTTTCTCACATTGAGGTCCTTTATCCATTTTGAGTCTATTTTCGTGTGTGGTGTAAGGAAATGATCCAATTTCATTTTTCTGCATGTGGCTGTCCAATTTTCCCAACACCATTTGTTGAAGAGGCTGTCTTTATTCCATTGGACATTCTTTCCTGCTTTGTCGAAGATGAGTTGACCATAGAGTTGAGGGTCTATTTCTGGGCTCTCTATTCTGTTCCATTGATCTATGTGTCTGTTTTTGTGCCAGTACCATGCTGTCTTGATGATGACAGCTTTGTAATAGAGCTTGAAGTCCGGAATTGTGATGCCACCAACTTTGGCTTTCTTTTTCAATATTGCTTTGGCTATTCGAGGTCTTTTCTGGTTCCATATAAATTTTAGGATTATTTGTTCCATTTCTTTGAAAAAAATGGATGGTACTTTGATAGGAATTGCATTAAATGTGTAGATTGCTTTAGGTAGCATAGACATTTTCACAATATTGATTCTTCCAATCCAGGAGCATGGAACATTTTTCCATTTCTTTGTGTCTTCCTCAATTTCTTTCATGAGTACTTTATAGTTTTCTGAGTATAGATTCTTAGTCTCTTTGGTAGTTTTATTCCTAGGTATCTTATAGTTTTGGGTGCAATTGTAAATGGGATGGACTCCTTAATTTCTCTTCCTTCTGTCTTGTTGTTGGTGTAGAGAAATGCAACTGATTTCTGTGCATTGATTTTATATCCTGACACTTTACTGAATTCCTGTACAAGTTCTAGCAGTTTTGGAGTGGAGTCTTTTGGGTTTTCCACATATAGTATCATATCATCTGCAAAGAGTGATAGTTTGACTTCTTCTTTGCCGATTTGGATGCATTTAATTTCCTTTTGTTGTCTGATTGCTGAGGCTAGGACTTCTAGTACTATGTTGAATAGCAGTGGTGATAACGGACATCCCTGCCGTGTTCCTGACCTTAGTGGAAAAGCTTTCAGTTTTTCTCCATTGAGAATGATATTTGCGGTGGGTTTTTCATAGATGGCTTTGATAATATTGAGGTATGTGCCCTCTATCCCTACACTTTGAAGAGTTTTGATCAGGAAGGGATGCTGTACTTTGTCAAATGCTTTTTCAGCATCTATGGAGAGTATCATATGGTTCTTGTTCTTTCTTTTATTAATGTGTTGTATCACATTGATTGATTTGCAGATGTTGAACCAACCTTGCAGCCCTGGAATAAATCCCACTTGGTCGTGGTGAATAATCCTTTTAATGTACTGTTGAATCCTATTGGCTAGTATTTTGGTGAGAATTTTTGCATCTATGTTCATCAAGGATATTGGTCTGTAGTTCTCTTTTTTGATGGGATCCTTGTCTGGTTTTGGGATCAAGGTGATGCTGGCCTCATAAAATGAGTTTGGAAGTTTTCCTTCCATTTCTATTTTTTGGAACAGTTTCAGGAGAATAGGAATTAGTTCTTCTTTAAATGTTTGGTAGAATTCCCCCCGGGAAGCCGTCTGGCCCTGGGCTTTTGTTTGTTTGGAGATTTTTGATGACTGTTTCAATCTCCTTACTGGTTATGGGTCTGTTGAGGCTTTCTATTTCTTCCTGGTTCAGTTGTGGTAGTTTATATGTCTCTAGGAATGCATCCATTTCTTCCAGATTGTCAAATTTGTTGGCGTAGAGTTGCTCATAATATGCTCTTATAATTGTCTGTATTTCTTTGGTGTTAGTTGTGATCTCTCCTCTTTCATTCATGATTTTATTTATTTGGGTCCTTTCTCTTTTCTTTCTGATAAGTCTGGCCAGGGGTTTATCAATCTTATTCATTCTTTCAAAGAACCAGCTCCTAGTTTTGTTGATTTGTTCTATTGTTTTTTTGGTTTCTATTTCATTGATTTCTGCTCTGATCTTTATGATTTCTCTTCTCCTGCTGGGTTTAGGGTTTTTTTCTTGTTCTTTCTCCAGCTCCTTTAGGTGTAGGGTTAGGTTGTGTACCTGAGACCTTTCTTGTTTCTTGAGAAAGGCTTGTACCGCTATATATTTTCCTCTCTGGACTGCCTTTGTTGTGTCCCACAGATTCTGAACTGTTGTGTTTTCATTATCATTTGTTTCCATGAATTTTTTCAATTCTTCTTTAATTTCCTGGTTGACCCATTCATTCTTCAGAAGGATGCTGTTTAGTCTCCATGTAGTTGGGTTCTTTCCAAATTTCCTCTTGTGATTGAATTCTAGCTTCAGAGCATTGTGGTCTGAAAATATGCAGGGAACGATTCCAATCTTTTGGTAATGAGAAATGTCTTATTAGAGATTTTCTCCTGCCATAATTTTATTCATTCATTCAGTCATTTATTCAGCATCTTCTACTGTGCTAGAAACTTTGGGACTCACCAAAAATTTTAACCTAACAATTTTTTATGAGTATTAATTTAGCTAACACATACAATGAACCCTAGGTGAATATCCCTTCTACACAAAAAGAAGCTAAAAATCAGATCAACTAAGTTATTTGTCTAAAGCTAAACAGGGAAAAGATCAAGGGCAGACAGGATTAGGCTTCTCTGTTCTCAGTTCATTACCTTTCTTAGGAAGTTTCCAAGGTGGGGGCTGCCTGGGTGGCTCAGTGGGTTAAGCCTCTGCCTTCGGCTCATGTCATGATCTCAGGGTCCTGGGATCGAGTCCCGCATCGGGCTCTCTGCTGGGCAGGGAGCCTGCTTCCTCCTCCCTCTTTCTCGCTCTCTCTTTGCTTGCCTCTCTGCCTACTTGCAATCTCTCTCTGTCAAATAAATAAAATCTTAAAAAAAAAAAAAAAGATGATGATGATTCCAAGGTAGTTATGCGTCAGAATTCTCTGTAAACCTTTTTTCTAAAGCACAAATGCCTGGAACCTACTCACTTTCATGATTCAGTGAGTTGGGAATTACCACTCTACCTTTGGTATTCAACATGGTAGCCACTAGCTATATGTGGCTACTTATATTTAAATTAAAATAAAATGAAACTTAAATTCAGTCCCTCAGACACACTAGGTAGCTACATTTGAAGTGCTCAATGGTTACATATGGCTAGTGGGTACTGCATTGTATCACACAGATTATAGAATATTACCATCATTGCAGAAAGTTCCATTGGAGAGAACTCTAGTCTATCTCATTCTGCTTCCTAGGATTTTGTAGTCAGTCTTACTGAGTATAAATAAAAATTTTTTGCTAACATATGCTGATCCAGGGGAGAGTAGGGGGTGGTGGTAGTGGAGCACAATGAGTTGCTCAAGAACTTGGAAATAAGATGTTCCTTTGAGAAGAAACCTATAGAATCAATGCCATCTTGATCATATCAGAGAAAATGAAATGTCTAGTGGTAGTGGCTCACCAGCCAATGAACTTAACTATAACTTGCTTGATTATAGTAACATATTAAAGATGGACTATCAGTCACTAAAGAGTAGAGAAGAAGAACCACAGAGATGAGCTTTGGGCCATGACCACTTAAGTACCATCCAAGGAGTAGGAACTTTCATCAAGAAAAGACAAGACCGAGGTGCCTGGGTGGCTCAGTCATTAAGCATCTGTCTTCAGCTCAGGTCATAATTCCAGGGTCCTGGGATTAAGCCACACATCAGGCTCCACGGGAGAAGTAGGCCTCCCAATTGCATTCCCCCTGCTTGTGTTCCCTCTCTTGTTGTCTCTCTCTCTCTGTCAAATAAATAAATAAAATATTTAAAAAAAAAAGACAAGACAAGACCTTCTCTAGATGTTTGCAGCATGTCGATATATACAAATAATGCTATACAGTTACATGTTGTTGATTCTATATAATTCCTGTTTTTAATTTCATGCTTTAAAACAGCATTATTAATATTTGTTTCATGAAGGCCAAGGAAGAGAATATGACAGAATTTCTCCTTCATATTCAATTCTCATTGATTGCTATGTCTTTCTATAGATTAGAATACTGGAATTGTTTTCTTTCCTGTTTTATTCACTTGTATATGTAAGTCTACCACTGAGAAATGCATCTGTCTCCTCTGTGCTGAGCCTATAAAGCTAAGGACCAGACTTTGACACAGAGTAAATTAAACACACCAAAGTGGTGGTGAACTGTGATATGATTTCTTGGCACCTGGGCCCCCTTTCCTTGCTATAGACACCAATGATGCACCCTACATAGTCCCTGCATGTGCTAGCAAAACAGATCAGCAGACAATGAAATCATTTCTATCTGCAGTGTCTCACTTACTTTCATCACAGAATCACAAAAGTTATTTTTAGGATAATTTGACAAGGAAATTGAGGTTCAAGGAAGTATAATGATTTGACCAGTCATGAAATTAGCTGGAGAGCTCAAACACCTAGTTTTTCTAAATCCCAGCTAAGTACTTTTCCCATTATTTTCTTTTCAATCTGTCAGAACTTAACAACTAACCTACAACCATGTCATATCAGAGTTCTGTAGCATTCAAAATCTGTTCTGGATATTAACTTATAATTGACTTATCGAGTTCATTTACTCCTCACAGTGAATTTTTGTTTATTTCTCTGATGATCAAGTACAATAGAATTCTCTGATGTGTGTGTTTTAATTGCTTGCAGGCTCATTAACTAGAACATTTGTCATTGTTTTATGCAGCTCAATAGGAAATCATCATTTGGAAATTATACTACTGGCTAGTTGAATATCAGAAACACAGTATCATCAAGATTTCCTAAAGCTAGTAACAGACCATTGTATGTCAAATGAATCCTTGCTACCCTAGACCAATGTTAAAATCATATTCTGTCATGCACATGTTAGATACCTCCAACATTTATTTATTGGATGGATGCATACCCTCTATCTCTTTTCAGCCTAGAATTTTTATCCAATCATATCCAAATTTCGCCCAATGAAATCAAATCTAAAAATCACCCCTGATGATATGTGAAGTTCATGACTCCAAAATTTACACCTCTCCTTGGGTTCCTAAGTACAAGATTGTTTTAAATCTCAAGCTGTATATTTTATGTGAATATCCTTTATATACCTTAAAACCCACCTAGTATGAAGCAGACATGACTTCCCTCTGCAAACCTGCTCCCCATTATTACTCAACTCACTTTCTAATATTTAATAAGAAATGTTGGAGTCATCTTTTCTTTTTTCATCTTATGGCATCAAGTCTTTTTCCCTAAACGTTCCACTAACTCTTTCTAAAATGTCTCTTCATTCATCCCATCTTTACACTACCTTTGCCAAAAAGGTGGTACTTGGCTATATGCAATATAAATATATACATTTATATACATAGATATATACATTTAATCCTCACAATACACCCCATGAAAGTAGTCAGTAGCATTATTTTCATTTTTCAGTTTCAGTAACTCCCTGAGCTCACATACTTACCAAACCCTGGAGAAAAGATTCCAACCAGGCAGTCCAGTCCTAGACAGCAGGCTCTTAAAGACTGACTGCATGATGCTACAGTCCTTTTGCCTGCCCACCCCAGGGCTGCTAACAAGATTTGGGTTCTGCAACCTCCCAACTGGTCTTTCTGCTCTAGTAACTCTCATTTCTGAACCACTCAAAAAAAGCAAGGGGACAGAGATGAAAGAAATCCTTTTGCTCTTATTATTTTGTCTTCTTCCCACTTAAAACCTTTTAAAAACTCTCATCACCTACCCCTCTCCTTCCCCTCTCCTTCACAATTCCCACAACTTAGAAATTCCCTCCGTAATATGATCCCAACTTGCTTACTGTCACTTTCCTTGAAGTAGTCTTATGTCAGTTTCACCTGTGTACTTTGTCCTGCTTCAGTGCTCCTCCTTATGCTGTTCCTGCTTTTCAAATGCCTTTTTCCACATCTTGCCCCATGTCCAGTACCAGTTCTTCAAAGTCAAGTTCATCTTTTATAGCTCTCCTCCAAAAAAAACCCCTCTCTTCATTCCCAAATAATTTAGTCCCCAGCCTGCCACTTCTCTTTCTCTCTCCTTTGGGTGCTCTCATGGTCCCTCATTCTGGAAGGTGAGGAAAGATAGGGGCACACAAAACTAGAAAGAACAATTCAAGGTAGGACATGGACGAAGTATGGAATGCCAATGTTAGGGAAGTTATTTACTTCAAACACCTCATTTTATAAGCAGGGACCTTAAAAACTATGAGAGAAAAGGACTTTGCTTTGACAGAAATTGCTGACTCTGAGTTCAGTATGTAATGAGCACTATTAATATGACTCATCAATTCATATGATGAAAATGTTAAGCAGTCACTAAACATGATAATGGAAAACTTGGAAAGATATCCATGGAAACTTGCAAGAAAGATTAATAAAGTGTTACATATGTTTGATTCCATTCTATAGGATGATGTGTGTGCATGCATGTGTGTGTTTGTATGAGAAGACAGAGACACAGAGGGGATGTGTGCAGAAGAACATTCATCCAAGTGCAAACAATGTTTATGTTTAGATGATGACATTTGTTCTATATAATTCTGATACTATTTAAAGTATATACAACAAGAATGCATTATTGTTATAATCAGTAAAAGCACAAAAGGGCTGAGTGAATGCTTAGAACAGAGAAGGAAATGAGCTTCTCCAAATATTTGTTTGGGAAATACATCACAGATTTAACTAAAGGATCCCTGTCATTTTCTTTCCTTTTACAGTTTCCATTTTTATATTTTTTCCATAAGAACTTTATTACTAGGTTGTTTAGACAAACTGCCTAGTTTTTCTACTCCTTTGAAATTCAACTTTAGTTAAATTAACAAAGTTGCTGTAGCTCTACTCCCAACTGAAAAAGAAAAGACATAATTTCCCAATAAAACATCTTCTCCCCCCTGAGGTATTCTATGACCATATTAACTGAGAGGGCTGGAATTCTCCTACATGCTTCTTTTAATAAGTCATGTGACATTTTTATAAGCAATTTAAGAATACTGCCAAAAAGGACACTGATGGACTGAAGGGTCATACTTTAAATGAGGCTCACTTAAAGGTCACACTATACTTTCAGGGTCTTTCTGAGACCGGGCATACTATAACTCTTAACAGCATTCCTGATGGCCTCACTAACTATTTCACTAAATCTCTGATGCTCCTCATTACAAGAAAATGAGGCTTCTATTTAAACAAAATGTTTTAACATTTTAAGAGCAACAGATTTTTCTTCTCATGAGCACATTCTTTGATTGTTTGTCCTGGTTTCCTTCAGACAGTACACATACTTCTGCCTCCTGTCAGCATCTGTCCCACCCACTTCACACAGCCCATGCCAGTCTGCTTGCCACACCTCCACGTTATGTTAATTTGGGAAGTATCTGTTGCATCACATGGTTGAGGCAGTGCCACGTGGTGCAAAGAGCATGAGCCTTGCAGCCAGACATACCTGGGCTTGTGCCTTGGTCCTACTCATTGCCAAGTGGCCTTCGCTAAGATACTTAATGTCTATGAATCTCAATTTTCTCATGGGAAAATGTGAGCAATTCTAAATGCTGGTGTTTGTGAGGATTTAGTGAGTCAGGAATGTGTTTGTAAAGTGCTTAGCAGTGTCTGGCATATTGTAGAGTCTCTACAATGTGTAGCTATTAAGAATCAAGTTAAAACCACTCTGGCTTCTTTCCTTAGTGATGCCACAAGGCTTCTCCATAGTCTTTTCTACAGGAAAACTAAACATTTGGATTTTAAAAGCATTTTATTTTACACAGTACCTCTGCAGGCAGAATGTTACCACAACACTACAAGATATATGTATACAACATATCCCCATTTAACAGTTTAGAACACTGAGGCTCAAAATATTAAGTCTTGAAACTCCTTAGGTAGGAAGAGAGGAAAGCAGTAATAGAACCCAGGTGTTTAGAAATGAAGATATATTTTCTTTATGGCACATCCATGCTGCTTCCCTGCTTTTAATTGGTGACTTACAGCGACAGCCACTTGCTTGAGCCACAAATACAACTACCCACTCATATTCAAAATATATACAAACCTGAGTCCCTACTATATGCCAAAGCATACTACATGGCTTTTGTACAAACTTCATACCAGGTAACCTGGGTAGTAGTACTCCCTGGGGTAGCAGTAACCTCTACTTCACAGAAAAGCCGTCAACTTGCCTGTGGTCACACAGTCACTAAGTGTTGGCTGGATGACAAAAACGTTTGAAAAATATTGGATCAGATGGTTGGTAAGTCTTAATGAGCTCTAAACTTTAAAACTTCTCTCTTAAGACAATGTTTCATGTGAAATTCTCTTTTCTTCTTTTTTTTAAATTTCAGCATGTTTCTTCACATGACAAAGTTGGAAATATTTCAAGTGTGCTATATACAAAACTGACCAAGGCATTAATTCGGGTTAATGGAATTAATTGTTAAGAGTAATTTCTCATCAATAATTTACTGGTACTCATATAATTCTGATTTAAATGCTTATAACCATTAACACAGAATCAGAATGCTTTTAAAAACAACCACAGGAGGGGTGCCTGGGTGGCTCAGTGGGTTAAGCCTCTGCCTTCGGCTCAGGTCGTCATGATCCCAGGGTCCTGGGATCAAGCCCCACATCTGGCTCTCTGCTCAGCAGGGAGCCTGCTTCCCCCCTCTCTCTCTGTCTGCCTCTCTGCCTATTTGTGATCTCTGTCTGTCAAATAAATAAAAAGAACTCTTTAAAAAAAAAACTACAGGATTAAAAATATATCCACTCTTTCTCCAGAACAGAGTAAGATTTTGATTAATGATCTTTGAACAAGTAAGTGAATATTTAAACAGTGTGATGTTTGTTCATCACTTTCTAACTATAAAACTCACTAATTAAAATGTGAACTACAAGGGAAGATGGAGATACCACCATGGACAGAGATACTTATTTCACTTTAAGAATGAGGTTGAATCTCAGTAAGGATTTACTGTAAAATAAAAAATATAATCATACCTCAACTGCCTCGACTTAATGGACCCAAAATCCCCATTTGAGAAAAATCACCCGAAACTTGACAACAGCAAGACTGAATTTCCCATCTTTCAACCATATTTGGGTGACAGCCACAGCCTAGCTGTTACGGTTTTTCAGTTCTGCTTCAGTTAAAATTATTCATTTCAAAAGGTAAAATCCTACTAACACTGAATTGCAGAGGGACCTTGACATAAAGCCCTTGTTGTCCATAGACACTTCCACTGGAGCAGATTTTTCTAGGTTAGGCTCTCTATGAAGAATGTCCACTTACTTCCAGTGGAAAACAAGAGTTTTGCAACCAGGATCAAAAGGAATGTGTGTTACAATTTTTTCTGTTGGCTGAAGAAAGAGGCTTAAGAGTTGGAAATATTTCTTTTTTTTTTTTTTAAAGATTTTATTTATTTATTTGACAGACACAAGTAGGCAGAGAGGCAGGAGGAAGCAGGCTCCCTGCTGAGCAGAGAGCCCGATGCGGGGCTCGATCCCAGGACTCTGGGATCATGACCTGAGCCGAAGGCAGAGGCTTTAACCCACTGAGCCACCCAGGCACCCCAAGTTGGAAATATTTCTTGGTAGAGAAAGGTAGCATTTTGGCAGGAAAGAGTATACTTTATTTTTTAATGTAAGTTGGCTAAAATGACCTTTTCTGCTATAATCTAGATATATGTCATTGGTGCTGTACTCTCAGAGTACACTTTACTCTGTGGGTGAGTAACAAACGTTTCCCTTGGGGTGGGGGGGAAATGAGGCTGGCATTCATCCTAGGTAACTGGGCTTTGTTCCCCATCACTCTCATCTGCTCAGCCACGACCATTAATTCAGTAGGTCAGCCTCTGCTGGGAGGAGCCCCAGTTAGTAAATCAATGCACAATAAAAGAATTATGCATTCTAAGGGAAAACAGTCAGCAGTTCCATGCCACACAGGAGTGCCTTCAATTTTGAGATAGCCAAGACTTCATTTACTAAGGATGTGAAAGAGCCTGATGTTAGACCTGTTTCTTTTCTCTATATCCATTGGAAATCAGGTGTCAGAAATGAGTTAGGAAAAAAATACAAAGTAACAAGAAAATAAATGACCTGACTATGTCATTAACAGGGTTATAATCAGGGCTGTAAGTTTTTCCTATGTTCTGTCATTCAGAAACTTACTGAAACGTATTTTTCCTCCCAACCCTCAGTTTCTAAGCTCTCTGTCACTTCTACTTATGGCATAAAGACCTCAGAAGTATCACTGATGCATTTTGTCTTATCTTCATTCTTTAGAATATCATTATGTTAGTTTCTTCCTTTCCATGCCCTGCCAACAACCTGGACACGGTCCTCAATAATCCACACCAAGTCTGTGACCATTTTCTTCTAGCTGGCATCTCTGTCTCCTGGTTCAACTCTGTCTCAGCTCAATTTGCCTTCTTTCAATGCTAATTTCATCATGACATTTCTTAGTTTATGCACCTTTAATAGTTTTCTGTTTCCCAAAGTCCCATGGCCTGGCTTTGGGGCTTCTCCATATTATGGCCTCATTTTAATTTTGCCTCTTCTACTTTCTCTAACACATTTCTCCTAACTTACGCAGATTCATCATCCATCCATGCATCCATCCATCCATGCATCCATCCATCCATCCATCCTCATAAACCTATGGAGTACCCATTCACATGTGTACACCCAGCATAGGGTCTTCCACATAAGTACAATTATTACTTTCATAAATGGGTCTACGAATCTAAGAGTCCTTTCCCACACTTTCCTCAGTGGACTGGCCACAAACCCAGTGATCCTTCCATGCCCAGGATGGTCCAAAGCTCCCTGGGAAGCCCTTTCCTACTACTCTGGTCATTGGGCTTTGTTTTTCTTTGAGTTCTCAAGGCATCTACTGTTTTTACTATACCACAAAGTACTCCATTAGACTCCAATTTCTTTTCACTTTATTTTATTGCTTTTTTAGATAGTCTGATATTCCAAAAGAAAGCCCAAGTTATCTGAAGAAAAATTATTTGCCTTGTGCTATTTTGCATCCCTTACATATACCCACAATAAGTCAGGACTAGTGAATGGTTTTGGAGAGGTCAGTGTGTCTACCTAGTCGCAACCTCTTCTAACAGAACATTTTTTTTTTTCACAGTTTTGGCAGAGTGAACAATGTGTACACCTTGAATATGTCCATAGAAATAGCTTGCTAGCTCAGGTGAACACCTGGATCAAATTCTGGCCCTCCAAACTACTGCAGAAAGATAAGCTATAGTTTAAATTTGGCTCATATATATTGATAAATTAGCTGAAAGCAGAAAAGAAAGAGGGAAATTTGTTGCACACATAATCACTGAGTGACATTAATGGAGGGCCTTGTGGTAAAGACTCTTCCCTCTTCTAAGATCTCTAGTCCTAGCTTCCAGGCTGCCCAGCTATCCCACAGGTCCTATATTTCATTATGCAAGCCTCGCCCAATCCTGACAACACTCCCTTCCTTTTGCTCTAAGTTAGTTTAGTAATGTTCCTAAGAATAAAAGAGTCTTGATTAGTCTTTTCTGAGAAAGCATGCTCCTTTGGGAAGTGACCAAGATTCTCCTCTCCTCCCTGGCTCTCTGCCAGGGTCCTTTGGCCCTTTGTTCCTTGATGCAATCATTCTCACCATTTTTCTCACGCTTTCCTTTTCTTTTGTCTTGGAACCTTACTCTGGAATTAGAACTGAGTAAAACTGAGGCCCCAGAGTGGCAATAAATTATAGTACACATTTTATGAGTCATGACACTGAGTGGACCCAAACGAATTATGAATTTCTGATGGAGGCATCAGAATATTTGTCATAAAAACCAAACAAAATGTTTTCCGAAACTCTCTCATGGAAAAATTTGAGCCAGAATTGAGTATGTAGCTTTCCTATTAACTACTGAAGTAGAACAAAACCAGAGTTCCAAAATTTGATATAAACAAAGATCCAAATATTCAATCATTATTTCATTTGATCCTCTTGATCCAACATTGTTTTCTGGTGTTAAAATACAGTGCTTGACAGAAATAGCAATATCTTATGTTTGAATTGTGCTTTGTAGATTACTAAGTGTTTTCATATCCACATTAGAAGTGGCTGAGAACATGGACTCAAAAGCCATGTCCCTGATTCACTGCTTATTGCTGTGTGAGCTTGGACACGTTTTTCTTAAATTCCCTGTTCTTCAGTTTCTCCATTTGTGAAATAGGAATATATTAGCATCTGTATCATGGGGTCAATGAATAATATGCAAAGCCTTTAAAATAGTCCTTATGCATGATAAGCACTTTATTAGTCTTAACTACACTAACCATGGATGGATGATGAATCTGCGTAAGTTAGGAGAAATGTGTTAGAGAAAGTAGAAGAGGCAAAATTAAAATGAGGCCATAATATGGAGAAGCCCCAAAGCCAGGCCATGGGACTTTGGGAAACAGAAAACTATTAAAGGTACATAAACTAAAAAATGTCATGATGAAATTAGCATTAGCATTGCCCTCTACTTGGTTTCCACAATCACCCTGCAAGGTAGGCAGAGCATGGATAATTATAGATACTTTACTTTTGAGGAAACCAACACCAAGAGAGAACTAATGACTTGTTAATGGTAGTTGTTTAACAGAAATCTAAATTTAGGCCTTTTAAACTTCAACTCCAAGGATGTTTGATGATAGAACTGTCTTCATTGGAAGTGTCTATTCAATTCACAGTGATTGCCAAGGAATAAATGCTTCTTACACACAGAGATAGTCCCTCAAGCAGCTGTATTAGTAGGCACCCCATCCCCAGTGACAGGACCAGAGTTGGGCATGTAATCATAGCTCAGTCAAAATTCCTTGGCTAGGAATTTGGAATCCAGAAGGAAGGAAAGACTAAAAATAAATATAAAATTGAGAGAGAAAGAATGAGATCCACTGTGGCTTGAGCTCAGTCATGTGCTCTTGGGAACTCTAAGCAGCCATTTCCTCCAGCATCACCATATTCCACCAGGGGGCTAAGGAAGCAGAGATCAGAGGGAAGAGGTGAATACAACTTTACTTGCCAACAGTTTTCCCATCTCTATTTGTAGCCCTTCCTGAGAGCTGGCCATATTCCTTTGGAGAGGGGGAGTATTCTGAAACAAAACTTAGCCATGGCAAGGAAATGTTCATAATGAGTTAATAGCACCAACTCTGTTTGAACTCAAATCCTATCTCTACCACTTACTAGCTATGTCATTTTGGTTAAAAGCTTTGGTGTCATTTTCCTCATCTGTAAAATGGGGATAACAACTGTACCTACCTCATCAGTACCACTATGAGGAAAAAATGAGGTAACTATAATGGTTTTAGAATAGTGTAGGACTTAAATGCTCAATAACTATTAGGTGCTAAATTCCCTTCTGGGGTTAAGCCAGGTCAAAATAGTTGGCATTGAGTTGGTTTGGCATATTATCATCTTCCAAGCAATCCAACTTGGAAAATCATAGTCATATGACTTCTCTTTTTCCTTAATTTTCCAAACCTAATCAGTCACTAAGTCCTATTAGGTCTAACATTGCGATTCTTTTTGCTACAGTCCTATTCCTTAAATCCTCATTTCATCGTATTTAGCTCTCTGGATTGCTAATGTGTTTATCTGTTTTGTACATTGGTTCCAGAGTAGATGACTGCAGGCATAGAACAGCATTGTAGAATGGGGTTGATTGCCATATCTGAGTAACAACTATTCATTTTAGGTAGGAAATATGCTGTCCTACTCTCTTCAATCTCCACTTAGAGAACAGATGTCAAATATCACAATCTAGAATTCAAAATCCTTTATTATCTGGCCCCTATATGGTATTCAATTCTCAATGCTCAATTCGTGCTTGACATCACTTACACTCTATCTTCACTGAACTGATTATTCATTTTCCTTAAATTTACATAGTCCTTCCATATTTTGGTAACTTGTTTCCTCTGGAATCTTTCCTGCCTACCTATTGAAATTATCATTCCACAAACCCAAATCAAGGACTTTGTTTTCCAAAAAGTCTTTCAGAATGTCCCAAAATGTTGCCTCTCTCTGTTTGCTGATCTAACTGAACTTGAGAGGAGAGACCGACCTTCTCTGGGTTAACTCTGCTGCTCCTTACCCAGCTCCAATGCACATTTGTCAGTTTCTTCAAGCAGTGGTTTTCAAAGTCCCCAGAAAGCAGTTAAATTTAGATGAGTAAAAAGGCTGTGTGGGGGGAAGTAAACAATGTGGAAGGTGACATTCTTCATATGCCAGATTCGGTATTAACTAAAACGACAATAATTTGGGTGGAATATATGAAGAGAAGAATCAGTCCCTAGAACATCCCATTCTTCTGCTGGCTCTTATTTGCTTGCTCTAGGTTGTAAACATGCAGACATTAGGTAGGTACATATCACTCAGGTAGTGTGAACTGACACGTTGCTGAAAGGCTACAACTGAGGGATTCAATTTTTTTAAATCCCAAAACAAATCATGAAAGAAAGTCGCAAACAGGTAAACATTGGATAGTTTAAACTATGCTATTTTCTACTTAATAAAAGGAGAGGACTTCTGCATGTGTTATCTTCAGTTCAAAGGATCTGGGTCACATTCTATTATTTAAGAGAAAGAGGCAGTTGGGAAACTGCTCTTGTGTATGCCTTGGGGAAAACCATTTTATCTATCTACCTTTTATTTTATGCCATGCAAACATTCTTCTTGCACTATTAATTCTCACTATAGCCCTGTGAGGAAGGCACCATTGTTATTTCCATTTTGTAGTTAATGAAACTGAGTATTAGGTGAAGTAACTGGCTCAAAATCCCAGTTTAAGTAGTCTGTCTAATACACGGTACTATACTAAGTGGAAGAGCAGAGATTTTAATGTAGGTTTGTCTTACTCCAAAGCTGTCTCTCGTAGAGGTCCCCCACATCTCTCCCAAGTCTTTTATAGTCTACTTATGCTTAATATTTAGGCAGACATGGAGAGACCATTTAATTATCATCTAAACTGGGATATTTTTGAGACAGAAAGTAGATACAACCAGAACTTGTGCTGGGATAACAGGCATGAATTGGGACTGCCCCCAAGGGAAACCAAGGTGTGTCATCTTGGTTCTGTATCTATTTGGGGAAGAGCACAGACTTAGGAATGAAATAATCTTGGGATCAAATACAATTTTAAAGGCTCAGTTTTCTCAGCTCTAGGATGACCATAATCAAATCCATACATGATTTTTATAGACTACTTGGCATTATCAAAGTTCACTGTAACTAATGCAAAAAGAACACAGGACCTATTTATTGTCCCCCCTTCCCTTCATATGTTATTTTTTTAATCCTGCATTTGCAGAAATTATTTACATCTCCATTTACATGCCCCCAGAATTTAAGGTGTAAATCTTATAAAATCACATTGCCCACTCCCAAAGTAAATAAAAAGCTCACTGGCACTCAACATATATTTGATAATTTGACTAACGGAGAAATAAATTACATGGAGGTTTTGACAATAATTACCTTTCTTTTTTTTGAAAAATGAATTATGTCTAGATTTTCTTATAAACAAACGAGATTCTTGCCTTTTTCTATATATTTTCTATGTATTTCTATATATATTTCTATATATTTCTTTTCTATATATTTTTGGGCATTCATATGGGGTCACTTTTCTAACTTGTTATATCATTAGTATCCCATAAATTTCTCCAGCATCACCATATTAAGATTAGTTTTTAATAGTTTAAAAACTATTAAGATTAGTTTTTTTAAAAAGAGAGAAATATTCAGTAATCCTTAAATGGTCCAAAATGTTCTTTTACACAGATTTCCAGCAGACAGCATCAAAATCACCTGCGTTCTCTAACAACTACAGATTCCTTAAGCTCTATCCCTGAAGATTCTGCTTCCATAGCTGTAGGGAGTAGTGCACAAGGTTTCTTTCTTTCTTTAAGCCCACCAGCTGATTCAGACAAGCAGACATGGTTATAAGTGACTTTTTTAAAGTTTCCTCATGGCTCTTCTAAACCAATTATCACAGTAGTTCAATCATTAAAGAAACATGTATTAGGCGTCTATTAAATGGTAGGCGCTAGGTACAGAAGATACAGCTGTGAATAATATAGGTCCCGATTTCATAGCAATTAAAGACAGTAGTTTCCTTAAAGCCTAAATTTTCAGATAGTTCTAATCGTGGGAGAAATACTGTCCGAAAGAACCTTATGATTCATATAGCATGAATTTAGATTTTCACAAATTCCCAAAAACTTGGAAAGAAAACAACAAAGTCACAGTGAGAACGACTCATTCATTCAAACATCAGAGACCTTCAAGTACATTATGGAAGAGCTGAAATCAAGACTATTAAATTTGTGAATGAAAATTTCTATTATACTCACAACAAAATAAGAGTTTGTCATCACCTCATCTCTCCTCTGTCTATTTTTTGAGTACCATATAATCTCATTCAAAGCATGTATTTCTATAGTTGCAATTTTCCTACTGGTATGTGTAACTGATAAATTTATCTCTACCACTGGATTAGATGACCCATGAGGGTCATGGCCCATATTTTCTTTCACTATTATACCCCTAGTGCCTAGCACCATACTTCATATATAATAGATAATCAAAAAACATTTCTTGAATTTATAAGCGAACGAATGCATGAGACTTTTCTGCTGGCCATACTATAACATTCATATCCTAAAGGACTGTACAGTACTTCTAGGTAGCCTCCTGGGGGAACTTCACATTTTCCTGATAATCTAACATTTCCAAATCTTTCCTGGAAGTCTAGAGAGCCTGTTGTGCACTTTGTTAAATAAATATCTACAGTGGCAATAAATATCCATAATTTAAGGGAGGCTTTCATTTTTTAAAAAAGTGTCAAAGGTCACAGTTGTGAAATATCTGAAAAAAATGAAAATACTTGCGTATAAATTTTGTTCTGAATTCTTGGGTAAATAGTCATTGCCAAACTTTTTTCTAAGAGAAGCTATATATTTTATCTTCCTACCATCAGTGTACAAAGACGCTTGTTTAATTGCTTTTCTCCTAATATGAAACATTATCATTTAAATATGTTTGCTAATGTGTCAGAAACAATTACTTATCATTGCAATTTGTAATTCTTTTACTTCTCATAAAATTCAACTTTCACCTAATGTCATTTGCATTTTTCTTAATAATCAAACTACTGATTTTTTTCCCTTCATAATCTCCTAAGCTTAAATCGTCATTTTTCTTCCTAGTTTTTTTTAAGATTTCACTTTTTTTTTTTTTTTTAATGCTCAACAGTTTAATTGTACTTAAATATAGAGTGGTGTATGGTGTTTTTCAAATTCTCTAATTTTGGTTTTTACATGCTCTATTTTTATGTGAGGAGTATGTGTTTGTGCCTATGTGTTTCTTCTTTATTTAACCTTTATTTAATTATTAAACAAAATGCAGAGTTGCTGCTTTGTATGACAAGCATTTCTCTTTTTTCATCTCTTTCCTCTGGTAGGAGAGCTACTTACTTCTGTTTTATCCTGTTTTTAAGGAGCCTTAAGGTTTCCCCCATATGTGAGTGACTTTGAAAGGGAAGCAAAGGACAGGAACAATTTGGCTTGTTTAAAACTCATGTTTATGAGTGTTTATCAAAGATAAAGAGATTATTTTCTCCCGTGGAGCTGCCTGAATTGCAGAAAAGACCTCAGTCAACCCTTGGCTATAGATTATCAAGTGTTTCCTGATGGACTATAGGAAAAGGTCTTTGGTTTGGGTTCATAGAGATAAAAGGAAGAGAGAATTTACTTAAATCACCTAGTTTTTAGATACAGAGAAACCCAAGCATAAAGGATAAATGAGATAATTCAGTATACGTGACAATATCTAGTACAATGCCTGGTACATAAAAAGTGTCAATAGATACAAGTTTGTTTGGTCTACACCAAAGATAAAAGCAAAATAACTTTTTTTTTTTTTTTGAGATCTTATAGCATAGATTCAAAAACAGTGGCCTTAGAATTGTATAGCCAGGTAAAGAATATCTCCTCAGTACTTAGCATAATATCTCAGTAAGTTATTCAATCTCTTTATACTTGATTTCCTGAATCTAAAATGAGAATCTAGTTCTGTAGCACTTTCGATTATGTTTAGCAGCATATAATTATAGTAGTTTATTTATTATGTAAAAGAAATCACAGAGGGAGACCATCCATGGAATATATCGTGTCTTTTAATACCCTCAGAAACCTAGGCTATTTCTATTCTGCATCCTTAACAAGTGGCTTCCATCCCAAAAAAAAAACTGTAGGCTTCATCCTACAAACCTAGGTTTCTGAGAAAGGTTTCTTAGAAAGAGAGCGGATAGAACTCTAGTCATTTTGTTTACAATTTGTGCATCAAGAACCTGAAATTAAATTGGGGCTCTCTTTCTAAGCACAAAGGAAAGAATTACTAACCATGTAAGAATTTAGTAGTATCTGCCACATAATAACTCTTTTGCAGGGTTGGTGACATAAGTAAATAGGATGAGTTATGTAAAGGTGTCAGTGACAATGCTTGGGGCAAAGGAATAGAGTATTATAAGTGGTATTTACTACTGATCAACATTACAAAGAAAATCCGTCAGAATCAAGACCCGTGTGTAGGTCTCTAGCTCTTCCCTACATTTCATTTCTCGTGTATTAAGGATATATTGATGAGTAAAATGTAGGGGGATTTTTAGAGGTTTCCACCAGCTACTAACGAATGTGTTCTTAATGAGATGTACTTCTGCTTGGTCCTTTCTTCTGCAGCCTGGGAAGTCTGCAGATTCAGAAACCTGATTTTGTTGACATAATGAAAATAGATGTGTCTTAGAAGAGACCCACGGTAAACAAGCCTACATAGGTTAATGTATAGTTACTAGGATGTCAACTTATTGATTTACACTGAGAAATATAACTTCCAAAGGAAAGGATACCATAATCTTTTGCCGATATACTCATTCCCTGAGAGTGATCTAAGCCTAAACCAAAATTTTATTTTAGAGTTATTAGTGAATATAATGGCAAGAAAAAAAAATGAGCTTAACCTGGAAAATCACATCCTCTAGCTAAGAGCCACCTTCTTTCTGGTGCCATGCTAGGGCCATACTGACAACTTTCCACATTTGCTTTCCCTTTTTTCTTTTCCCCCCTATCATGTATAGTTCCCATGTTCTCTTAAGAACTTATTAAAATTAGCATCTAAGTCTGTTATTGCCGAACTTTGCTGATTATTTGATGCTAAATCTTATACCTAGGTCCTGGCCTAGATCTACTTAACCTGAATTTCTAGAAACTTCAAGAGAAGTAGCTCAGGAATCCATGTATTGAAAACTATCTCCAGATGTTTCTGCTGAATGACACGCCCTAGCCTGCTACTAGGAATCACTGCTCTAATCTACAACTTTCCTAAGACAGCTCCGGCACTGAAATGAGAGCCAGAAGGAGGCAGCTGGGAAAGGAAGAACACAAACATTTTTACCCTACAGGGAAGTGCTTATCTTCTCCCATCCCCATTTAATTTTCAGTCTGAAATTCTGAAGGAGCTTCTTCCTACCTGCCTGGAGAATTCTACTATAATAAGCCACTGTGACTCATTCTGTCAAGGAAGGGACAATCTATCAGTACTTAGCAGACATACTTGGTAGATTAAAATGCAGAAAATGATTCATAGGCTAAGCCAGAAGGAGAAATTTTGGTGGGGCAGAAAAAGGAACACCCACTCTTGACTGGATGGATTAGGTAAGGATCTAAGAAGGCAATGATATCTAAATGCAGCCTTGACCAGTGGGTGGGATTTTGACAAGTGACCAATAAGAGGTATGAGTCCAGGCAAAAAGAATACTGTGCGCACAGTACACAGAAGTCTGACACTGCAGTATCATCTCTTTGAATTTACACCAGAGGTCAACTCTGTTCCCTCCCTCCACTTTCCTGTAAGATAATTCTTAACTTTGGAAAATTCCCGTGGGTATGTGATGCTGCCCATGTTGAAAGGTCAGTTTCCAGAGCTTTGAGAACCTGATCCAAAGCCGTGTCTTATAAACTAACAAAGAAATAATAACAGAGAAGATGAAGCCAAGCCCTATGGAAGGTTAAAACTAGAGGTGAATGGTTTCATTGTCTCTTAGGTAGTTCAGAGATTCAAGAATTGGGCTGACATAGATGTTCTGATTCATTAGCAAAATGTCCTTAAGAGCATGAGAAGACCTTGAAGGCTATTGTAAAGATTTAGCTTTTAGTCTCAGTAATGTGAGAGGGTCTTGGAAGGTTTTAAGCAAAGGAAGGTCAGGATACAACTTAAATTTTTAAAGGGATCACTCTGCTACTGTGCTGCAATATGCTGGGGTGGGGGGAAGGGACATATGGTGGCGGCAGGGACCAGTTAGAAGAATACTGCTAAAATCTAGACAAGAGACAATTATATCTTGAACCAGGTAGAAGTAGAATGCTGTTAAGTGTTCTGATTCTATGTTTTGAATGTATATCAAATAGTTATGAAGGTATCGAAGAGGAAAGAGAAGAAGCAAGGGTGTAGTTTTTGACTGAGCAATTAGAATAACAGATTTGACAGAAACATTTTGGTAGTTTAATGCTTAGTATAAGAGCGAACAGCTAATCATTTTATAGTCCTCCATACAAGGGAATTTGTAATGTTATGACATTATTTTATCAGCAGAACCTCCTTGAGATAGGCTTCACACTATTATCAACTCTATTTTACAGAAAATAAAACTATGGCTGGCTCAAGGAAATAAAATTATTTGGCCTTAAATCTCACAGCTAGTTGGTGATGGGACTCAAATTTTAACTGAGGTCTGACAGATCCATTCAAGTCACACTCTGGCTGTTTGCCTTTTAATTTACTATTTATCCAGTATTTATTCAGTCTAGGAGTAATGCTGTTTTCACACTGATTCCTTATACTCCAATCTATGTTACCAAAGCAGCTACAGCTAATGTCATTCTGGGGAGAGGCAGACACAACAGGAAAGGTGAGAGAAATGCTTAACTGTGTTACTGTGCTTCTCTAACAAACACACACACTTAGCCATGTACACTTGGGACCTTAAGTGGTGGCAACTTCTTCTGCAAATTGCTGAGATACAAAGGAGTTCAAATAAAAGGAGGCAGTAGGGTGTCATGAAGAAGCCCGCACATCAGGACCTGATAGAAGACCTAGTTCAAGTTTCAGCATTCCAAAATATTAGCTGTCTGATTATGTCCCTATCAAAAAGCTAATGAAATTTTATTTAGGATGAAACATTATTATTAATGTTAATAAAAATAATTAACAACTTATGAATGGCACTGACCACCAACATTACTTTGCTTTAGCCACCATTAATCCTGCAAAGAAGGATGTCTTACTGATGAGAATTCTTACATTGTTAGTAAGCAGAGCTGGGAGTGTTAGTAAAGAGAGCTGAGGGCATGTTAATTCCATTGCTCTTTATAAGACACTTTCTATAGGGTCACCTGGGTGGCTCAGTCTGTTAAGCGACTGTCTTTGAGTCAAATCATGATCTCCGGGCTCTCGGATGGAGCCCCACATTGGGCTCCCTGCCCAGTGGGAGCCTGCTTCTCCCTCTCCCTCTGCTGCTCCCCCTGCCTATGCTCTCCTGCTCTCTGTCAAATAAATAAAATCTTCAAGAAAAAAAAAAAAAAACTTGCCATATTGAGTCCTCTGAAATGCCTGGGCTAATCCTCTATTTCTTCCAATTGCCAAGAATTTTGGCTTGAATTCATGAATCCTTGATCTAATAAAAACCCTAAAATACAAATGTTAGTTAAAAACTTGCTAAGCTTTCTCCTTAGCTCTTCTTCCTCTCTGTCCATTTGCTATCCCAAAACAACTTGTCACTTCAGTCAAGGACAGATGAATGGCACGGTGAATTTATATTCAGTTGTTTGCCTGATTCAGATAGTTGTATGTTTCTTAGCACTCCTAGTGTCCCTCTGAAGTTTTGCATGTGCTTCCTGAGCAACAAAGGGATGTGTTGGTTAAAAATGAGTTAAAAACAAAGTAATCAAAACGGTCCCAAGTAGGGGAGGAAGGGGTATGATGGAATAATCCTGAAAGAGGACCATTTTCCCTGGGTGTCTAGATGCTATCACATGCAGCCTTGACCATCTGTCAGCAGAACGGATTTTTAGCATATTGTCCACAGATGGATGATGTTAACAGTGGCTACAATCCCTTGCCCAGGGCTTCTGAGCCAGAAGTGTGTCAGACTCATCTCTGGAGAATGCCGAGGGAAATGCTGTTATATAGCATGTCTCACTCCTTTGCTGCTAGTGTTTTCCAAGTTGGCAACAGCATAAGCACATGATATTTGTTATTTAAAAAAGAAAAAAAAAAGTGAGAGTCATTTGGGACCTTCCTAAATTATTCTCTCTAGGAAAGAAGCTGGAAGAAAGGTTTTCAAATCTGATTCCAATCTTCCAAATCATTTAACCTGAGTGTCTTGCTGACCTTGGCCAGCCAGCTGCTCTGTTTTGTCTCTCCTGAATCCCATCCATTTATGATTTTCAAGCCACCTGTCAGTACAGTAAGCAGGAGAGAGGCCACAGTAAGACAGCAAATTAGATGTGAATGTCTCTGTGAGCTTCTCTGTCATTGGAAGCTAATGCAACTGCATGTTGAGCAAGCAGAGTATCCAAACCAAAGAGAAGCTGCATGCTGGAGCAGAAAGCCACCAGAGTGGGACTAGGAAATGGGTTCTAGTATAATTCACTAGGCTTATGTTGGATTAAATGACATTACATATGTTCTATGCCCAGTTATAAACACAGAGCAGATGTTCAATCTTTCCATTTCCTGGTCCTGACTCTTTCATGAACTAACTGTGGCACTGGACAAATCAGCCATACTCTCTGCAATCTCATCTCTAGTGGAAGAAGAGCTGAGAATAAAGGATGCATATTTAGATACTCTGTTGCCAAGAACTGTGCTAGGTGTTTTAACATAAATTATTACATTTAATCTTCATAACAACCCTTTTGGTAGGTATTATCATCATGAGTCAAATGAGTCATGCAACATAGAGTTTAATGATTTGCCTAAGTTCATGCAAACTATTTTTTTAAGTTATTATTTTAATTCCAGTTAGTTAACATGGAATGCTATATTAGTTTCTGGTGTACAATACACTGATTCAGCAATTCCATACATCACCCAAAGCTCATTCTGACAAATGTACCCCTTAATTCCCATCACCTATTTCATCCATTCCCCTCCACAACTGTCAGTTTGTTCTCTATCAAGACTGTTTCTTGATTTGTCTCTCCTTTGTTTTCCCCTTAGCTTGTTTGTTTTGTATCTTAAATTCCACATATGAGTGAAATCATATGGTATTTGTCTTTCTCTGACTTATTTCGCTTAGCATTATACTCTCTAGCTCATCCATGTTGTTACAAATGGGAAGATTACATTCTTTTTTATGGCTGAATAATATTCCTGTGTGTGTGAGTGTGTGTGTGTGTGTGTGTACCACCTCTTCATCCATCCATCAGTGTGTGTGTGTGTGTGTGTGTGTACCACCTCTTTATCCATCCATCAGTCCATGACATTTGGAATGTGTCCATATCTTGTAAATAATGTATGCTTCCCTTTGAATTAGTGTTTTTTGTGTATTCTTTGAGTAAATAACCAATAATGTGATTGCTGGATCAAATGTAGTTCTATTTTTAACTTTTTGAGGAATTTCCAGAGTTTTTCAGAGTGGCTGTACTGGTTTACTTTCCCACCAACAGGGTACAAATGTTCCTAGATCTCTACATCCTTGCCAACATCTGTTGTTTCTTGTGTTGTTGGTTTTAGCCACTCTGACAGGTGTAAGATGATAACTCATTGAACTTTTGATTCGCATTTCCCTAATGGTAAGTGATGATGAACACCTTTTCATGTGTTTATTGACCATCTGTATGTCCTCTTTGGAAAAAGGTCTATTCCTGTCTTCTGCCCATTTTTTTCATTAGATTGTTTAATTTTGGGGTGTAGAGTTTTATAAGTTCTTTATATATATTGAATACTAACCCCTTGTTGGACATGTCATTTACAAATATTTTCTCCCATTCAGTAGGTTGCCTTTTAGTTTTGTTGTTTCCTTTGCTGTGCAGAAGCTTTTTATTTTGATGCAGTACCAATAGTTTATTTTTCTTTCTCCTTCCTGAGGGGACCTACCTAGAAAAATGCTGCTAAGGCCAACGTCAGAGAACTTACTGCCTGTGTTTTTTCCTAGGATTTTATGGATTCAGGTCTTACATTGAGGTCTTTAATACATTCTGAATTTACTTTTGTGTATGGTATAAGACAGTGGTCCGATTTTCCCAAAACAATTTGTTGAAGAGACTCTCTTGTTTCCTGTTGGATATTCTTTCATGCTTTGTCAAAGACTAAATGACCATATAGTTGTAGGTTTACTTCTGGGTTGTCTATTCTGTTCCAATGATTTATGTGACTATTTTTGTGCCAGTACCATACTGTTCTGATCACTACAGCTTTGTCTGAAACTGTGACACCTCCAAACTTTTTTCTTTTTCAAGGCTGTTGTGACTATTTGGGTTTTTTTGTGGTTTCATACAAATTTTAGAATTGTTTGTTCTAGTTTTATGAAAAATGCTGTTGGGACTTTGATAGGGATTGCATTAAATCTGTAGATTGCTTTGGGTAGTATAGACATTTTTAACAATATTTGTTCTTCCAACCCATGAGTATGGAATGCCTTTGCATATCTTGTGTCATCTTCAATTTCTTTCATCAGTGTTTTATACTTTTTAGTGTACAAGTCTTTCACCTCTTTGATTAGGTTTATTCCTAGGTATCTTGTTATTTTGGGTGCCATTGTAGATGGGATTGTTTTCTTATTTCCTCTTTCTGCTGCTTCATTCTTGTTGTATAGAAATCCAACAGATTTCTGTACATTGATTTTATATCCTGAGACTTCACTGATTTTTTAATATCAGTCCTAGATTTTTGGTGGAGTCTTTGAGGTTTTCTATATATAGTATCATGTCTTCTGCAAATAGTGAAAGTTTGAAATGTTACTTACTGTTCTGGATGCCTTTTATTTCTTTTTGTTGTCTGACTTCTGTGGCTAGGGCTTCCAGTGCTATGTTGAATAAAAGTGGTGAGACCAGGTATCTTTGCTTTGTTCCTGACCTTACCGGAAGCCCACTAAGGATGACAGTAGCTATGGGTTTTTCATACAAGAGCCATGTAAACTTTAAATAACATTTAGGATTTGTGGACTCCATTAACAAGGCCAATGAGAGAATTGGAAATAATGCTTCTCAAATTTTTCCTTATCACAGAGGAATGTGAATGCATGAAATTACTTCACATCTTCTGTTTTACCTTTAAAACTCACATGGGTTTATTTGCATTCTATCCTATAACACATGTGTGATTGTTTTAATATAAAATGAATGCCTTATAGTTTTGTTTATTCTCTGTTCCATGTGTTCCCTTCATAGTGTTAGTTCCTAGAGACATGCATATTAGAGATGTGGTAATAATCAACCTTAGTAGATAATCTCTATGGTTCCTTCCATTTTAATGATTTACAGGTTTAACCAACTGCTCTGATATCAAGCAATTAGGATTATATAGATAAATAGTTGTCAGTTATACTTAGAAATGTAATGCTATATTATTCCAAAGGTAATTGGTTAAAGTATTGCTAATATTAGCTTAGTCTCCATAGGCTTATGCAAAGGACAAGCTATTAGAGTTGACTGGCTACCCTTTCCTGAATAAGTGTATTTTATACATTCATATGTTATAGTTCTAGGCAGCCCATGTGAGATGTGTAAAGCTTTGAAGAAAGGGAATGTGCCATTTCCCAGCTCCCAAAGACCATGGTGCCCTCAGGAGGCCCCCTCTTACAAATGCAGCTCTTACCCATTCAGGACTCTCTTTCTCCTCTATCCCCTTAGGTCCAAAGATTCATGGCCACTTTCTAGGATGACTAGGCCCCACTAAGCTCTAGTTAGTTGTCTAACCCTGCTCATACTTTAGCAAACTGTTCCTTCATTAACACCTTTTCAATTATCTTGTTAGGTAGGCAACCTGTTTCCTGCTGAGATTCTATTCCTTTTTTCTGAGTTCTGCCCCCATTATCTGTTACCTACTGGACTTGTTGACTATAGTTTCAGAATCTTCTCAACTCTCAAACAGAACTTATCACAAATCTGCTCCTCCCAATGTTTTGCCTGACAATGTTTCAGACATCCCAGTCCTTTCCATCTCACTCACTTCAGTTAGCCAGTCACTAATTTATATCAGTTCTCCTTCATGTTTCCTGAATTTACCACTTCTTCACCATCTGTACAGTTTCTCCTCTCATTATATGTCAAGTAGTTTGCCTCCTCATGGATCCATCTGCCCCTAGCTTGCCTTCCCCATTCCTTTTCCATTTTTCTTTCCTATCCCAATCATATTTTACAAACAAAAAAATCTATTCATGCCAATCTACTCTGTAAGTCCTTTCAATGGTTCCTTATCACCTTAAAGATAAAAGTCTAAACTCCTTAGCAAAGCATACAAGCCTTTCTTTCTTTTCTTTAACCTTCTTAGTCACTTTCTTGATACTTCATAAGAACTCTACACTTGAGTACTGCCAAATCCCTTTATGTTTATCACAGATGGCTGAACTTCACACTTATATGTTGTACATGCTATTTCCTTTGCCAAGAATATCCTTTGTGTTGTAGTCTGACCTCCAACATCACCTGCTTTAGGAAACTTTCCCAGATAACCTTAACCCTCACAAGTGCTTTGAGTATATCTTAAGGATTCCAAAGGCCCCCCCTGCCAGGTGATGACATGCCCTAGGCAAGGTGCTCTGTTTTGCTGGATAAAATACCATCCCTGTGTCTATCCTGCTGTATGCCATATGAATACCAGAAGCCTTATGCTTGCTCTTCTCCTTAAGATTCTGTCTCTTGACTGGGCTTGGAACTCAAGTGTGGGCTGTGCTGGAGGGCAGCACTTCAGTCAAGTCTCATAAGGTATGTGGGAATCACTGAGAGACTTTGGAGTCAGAGATGGTGTTGAATGCCAGGTCTCCTGCTTTTAAGGACAAAAAGTCCAGAGAGTGTTATGCCAATGAATAACTTGCTTAATAGTTATGCAAAGGTCTCAAGTTAGAGTGCAGTTTTAAGAACTCTTATAAGTGAAACAGGCTTACAATTTTGCCTTTGAAGTGTTAGTCAGGCCCATCTCACCTTATCACATAGTGAGAAGTTCCCTTTGTTACCTGTAAAATATTACTGGTCAGGCAAATGTAATTTAAGTTTCCATCCATACTGTAAAGTTCATTAATTTTTTTTTAAAGATTTTATTTATTTATTTGTGAGAGAGAGAGAGGGGGAGAGAGAGCAAGCACAGGCAGACAGAATGGCAGGCAGAGGCAGAGGGAGAAGCAGGCTCCCTGATGAGCAAGGAGCCCGATGTGGGACTCGATCCCAGGACGCTGGGATCATGACCTGAGCCGAAGGCAGCTGCTTAACCAACTGAGCCACCCAGGCGTCCCAAGTTCATTAATTTTTAAGCTAAAACTAACCATAGGAATAATTTAGGAATATATTAGGAAAATATAGTATTTTTCAATCTTTGATTTGTGAAGTGGTATATAAACTCACAATTCCCCCTAGGAATTAAAAAATCAAAATTTTTAGGTAGCAAATAAGGAGGAATTTTTAATTAAATAATTTATTTTTTATCTTTACATATTCTGCCTTAATTATGTATTATATACAGTTGTCCCTTGAACAGTGTGTGGGGCACTGACCCCACATAATCAAAAATCTGTTTATAACTTTTGATCTCAAAGAACTACTAATACCCTACTATTGACTAGAAGCCTTACCAATAATATAAGCAATTAACACATCTTTTGTATGCTATATATATATACACTACATTCTTACAATAAACTAAGCTAGAGACAATGTTACTAAGAAAATCATAAATAAGAGAAAATGTATTTACAGTACTATAAAAAATCTGTGCATAAGTGGACTCATACAGTTCAAACCTGTGTTGTTCAAAGGACAACTGTAATAGGATTTACTCTTATATTATCTGTATTATCTTCTAGAATTGATATATGCTTTACAGCTCCAGCTCAGACTTCTTCCCTGAGCTCTAAACCCTAATACCCACCTACCTTCCCTTAGAGACATCTCAAATTCAGTATGTCCTGATTCACCTTCAAAAATTTGTTCCAACTGCAGCCTTTCCTAACTCAGAGACTGCTCCATCCTGGTCTAAAAACTTTGGACTCATCATTCTCAATTCCTCTTTCTTTAGCAGCCCACTTCCAATCCATTATCAAATCTTGATGATTCCATCTTAGACACATATACAAATTATGACCTCATCTCATGACCTCCACTGCTACCACCAGTCTACAAGTCACTCTCAGTTTCTTGTCTGTTAATTCCAATAGCTTCTTAACAGCCTCCCTGCTTCCTAAATCTACCTCCTAAAAATTTATTCCAGGGCTTCCAGACTGGTCCTCTTAAAATATACTATGTAAGTTAATCTTTTGCTAAAAATCCTAAGAGAAAAAGCCAGCCTCCTTATTATGGCATGCGAGGCTCTATAGGAGTTGACTCTGAGCTTACTGATAACAGCAGCTACTCCAGGATCAGTCCCTTCGCCACACTAGACTTGTAGTTCCTTGTAGTTTCAGACTTGTTCCTCAGGGTCTTTGCATTTATCATTCCTCTGCCTGGTGTATTCTTTCCCAGATATGTTCATGATTTGTTTCTGTACCTCCTTCATGTCTTTGCTCAGATACTACCTAGAAGTAAAGTCTTTGCTGATGAATTTATTTAAAATCACTCCCCTGGGGCGCCTGAGTGGCTCAGTGGGTTAAAGCCTCTGCCTTTGGCTCAGGTCATGATCCCAGGGTCCTGGGATTGAGTCCCACATAGGGCTCTCTGCTCGGCAGGGAGCCTGCTTCCTCCTCTCTCTCTCAGCCTGCCTCTGTGCCTACTTGTGATCTCTGTCAAATAAATAAATAAAATCTTTAAAAAAAAATAAATAAAATAAAATCACTCCCCTTTAGGGGTGCTGGGTGGCTCAGTCGTTAAGCATCTGCCTTTGGCTACAGTCATGATCCTAGGGTCCTGGGATTGAGCCCTGCATCAGGTTCCTAGCTTGGTGGGAAGCCTGTTTCTCTCTCTCCCACTCCCCCTGCTTGTGTTCCCTCTTTCGCTGTGCCTCTCTGTCAAATAAATAAATAAAATCTTAAAAATAAAATAAAATCACTCCCCTTTCCTGATATTTTCTCCTCTAATTTATTTTTCTCCACAGCACTTAATACTTTCTAATATATGCTAGACTTTGCTTTAAATTTTCTCTCTTCTATCAACACACACACACACACACACACACACACACACACACATTCATATGCATAATAAAAAGTAAGGCCCCAGTAAACATAATTTTTGTTTTGTTCATTGCTAGACCTCCCAGAATCTAGAAAAATGCCCTGGCACATAGCAGGCACCCATTAAGTATTTGTTGTTTGGATGAATTACATATATATAAAGACAAACCTCAACTCTTTTCCATTTATCAAAACATTTCTTAAAATTTATGCTAAATTATATCTGGAAGAAAAATCCATGTTTTGATGATGAAATAAGATGAGATTATTTCATGTTTAGCTTACATATCAAATGTAATTTAAAATAGGTTGAAATACACTACATATGATGACAAAAACAACCTGTCTTCATGACCTGTGTTAAGAACTATATTTGGAATTATGGGGTGCCTGGGTGGCTCAGTTGTTCAAGCCACTGCCTTCGGCTCAGGTCATGATCTCAGGGTCCTGGGATTGAGCCCCACGTCAGGCTCTCTGCTCGGCGGGGAGCCTGCTCCCCCCCCCCACCTGCCTCTCTGCCTACTTGTGATCTGTCTGTCAAATAAATAAATAAAAATCTTTAAAAAAATTTTTTCAAAGTAGTATATTTGGAATTTAAATAATCAAGTTGCTTATATTTCTAATGTTCATGATTTGTTTCTAAATTAAACCAGATGTGCTCATATTGAACCAAAAGTGACTGGATGCCTCCTTGGGTTTAGCAGACTTAGCGAAGGTTTCCCAAACCCACAGATCTCATTCCTAGCAGTTGCTCATCCGCTCCTTGCTTTTCTCAGTGTCCCAGACATCTCTGTGACTTCCCAACACTAGGGTAAGTTTTGTTTTTTGTTTTTTGCCAAGATGGGATCTGTGTCCTCTAGAAGTCCCCACAAAGGCAGAATTGTGGAACAGACCACCAGACCGCCTCCCCTGACCTCACCATCCTTCTCCTGGTGTCGGTTATTCTGGGTTTGACACCAGCGTTGGCGTAAGCCTCTGGCAGGCGACCCTGTGTCCTCGCCAGTGCATTTTAGACCGGTCATTGCGTTGTCGCCTGCCGTGTTGCGCGCATTCCGTCCCCTCCCGGGGCCCACCTCTGGCGGGAACCAGGACAGGCCTGCCGCCCTCTTCCAATCTTTTTCTTCCCTATCTCCCCGGCACACCCCGTTGGCTGTGAAAAGGGCAGTAAACAGGTTCAGTTTTGAACTGGCCCCAGGGAAATGGGTCAGGAGCTGTGCGTGCGAGGGACGCTTCAGAACCACTGGACGACTGAGAGTGAACTAAAATGAAATAAACTCAGTGGAAACAACTCTTTCGAAGAACCCGCAAGGTGATGTAAGTGAAACAGTAGAAGAGGGCGACTTTTCACAAGTTCACCTACCCTGTCATGGAGCTGGACCAGCGGCTGGACATGGCATAGGGGCGTCTGAGGCAGCTGAGCGCCAGGTGAGCCGGAAGCGCCTGGGCGGGAAGCAGAGGGCCTGCTGGAGCGCCTGCGCACTACGCGCAAGGAGGCATCACCCATGGAGACGCCCAGGTGGTGCAAAGGCATCTGTGGGCCTACCTGGTTTTCCTACTGCAGGTAGAGGGCTTCTGCAAGGACCCAACCTTCAGTGAGGTGGAAAGCAAGCCTGGATTGACTGGCCACTCCCTAGGTGAGTTCTCCATCACCTACAAAGCTGTGAAGCACATCCAGGCTACTCGGTACAGCTGCTTTGTAGCCTGCATGCCAATAAAGGCATAGCCTTCTCTTAAAAGGAAGGAGGGAAGGACGGAGAAAGTAAGCTTCAAGATGGGTTTTGGGTCACATGGATCTAAATACTTAATTTCTCTTTAGTTATTTACAGTAGCCCGGATGTGGAAACACCCTAAATGGCCATCAACAGATGAATGGATAAAGAACATGTGACATAAATACAATAGAATGTTCTTCAGTCTAAAAAAAGAAGGAAAGACTGCCTTTTATAACATACCGGGTGAACCTTGAGGACCTTATGCTAATTGAGATAATCAAGTCACAAAAGGTCTAATGCTGCAAGATTCCACTTATATGAGGGATCTCAAATAGTCAAACTTGAAGAGTAGATTGGTGATTGCTAGTGGCAGGGATTGGGAGAAGTGAAGAGTTGCTTGCTATTCATTGGGTATAAAGTTTTAGTGTAAGGGCCTATTCAGCCAGAGCAGCCCCACCTCGGTTGAACTGCCATTTTGTTGTAAAACTTAAATTGACCTTGTCCCCCTCCCCACCCCCCACCCCCCCCGCTCCCAGGGGAGCTTATTTAAAAGCAAGTCCGGGAAACCAGTCCCAGGTAACAAAGTCCAAATACAAGGGTGGGTCAGGCCAGGTGGAGGTATTCAATCAGTGGGGGTGCATACTGTCTCCTAGCTACCGAGGAGTATGGGCTCCACCCTTTGGGCACCTTTTGGGCGCCAATTCTGAACTAGGTGATAGGCTGGTTCAAATGTCTACTAGGGTAAATTGTAATTCAGTTGGTCGCCTAGCATCACTGTGGGGTTTCCTGTGTGTGTTACAATCTCATTGGCCACCTGCATGTGGCCAGGCCCAACCACTAGCCTTTGCTCTATAAAAGTTAGTCTGGAAAGCAGGGAGGGGTCATCCTCTCTGTAGGGGCGGCCCGACCGGTCTGTTTGATGGTCAATCTGATTCCTGATGCTTGGCGCAAAATAAAGCTTTGCTTGACCTTTGCTTTGTATCAGTCTCACTCCTTTAATCACGGACCCATTATTGGGGTACCCAATTTTGGGGGACCCAACATTAGTAAGGCAAGATGAAGTTCTAGAAATCTGCTGTACAACATTGTGCTTATAATAAAAAAAGACCATATTATACACCTAAAGACTTTTTGAGAGGGTGGATCTCATGATGTGTTATTGCCGCAATAAAAAAAAAAAAGGGAGTTAAAATGGATGTATCTACTGTCTTAAAGTGCCTTAAAGAAGGCACTTGCATAACTTTGAAAATCTTAGAAATATTAATATAAGACCACTGTTGCAGCTCCCAGAAGAAAAGAGAAAGTATAGGGAAAGGGGATTATTGTCTGAGTGGAGGAAACTCCAGAACTGAAGGAGGCTCTCATCCAAAGTCATACACAATGCAATTTGTATTCTTCTAAAGTGCTTCCTTTTTTGCCCTCCCCAGTTCTAAATATCCTTTTGTTTTAAAGATTCTATTTATTTATTTGAGACAGAGAGAGGGGGAACAGAGTGGGGGGGAGGGGCAGGGGAGGAGAAGCAGACTCACTGCTGAGTAGGGAGATCTACACCTGGGCTTAACCTAGGACCCTGACCAGGATCAAGACCTGAGCCCAGGGCAGACACTTAACCAACTGAGCCACCCAGTCCCCCCAATTTTAAATATCCTGATTCAAATACTGCATCTTTGTTATATTCTCTCTCATTTGTTGTTCTTTTTGAGTATTATTTGTATTAGTTACTAACCAGAGGTGATTTAATAGTTCACTTTTTCATCTAATCTAATTCGGTTGTAAATGTTTATATCAACTTCTTTCTCACATTTAGTTCTGATATTTGCTATAGTAAATGGTTGTAAGCCTGTGGTGTGGGTGAGAGAGAGAATCATGTGTGTTTAAGATTCTGAATTCTGATGGGTTGAATTTATTTATGTACCGCCTGTTCAAGGAAGATGCATAAATGCTCAGGAATAAAAGTAACAGTACCAATTTTGCATCGGTGTATTATTATGTGCTTCATATTTTACATAGTATTTTATTAAATCTGGATACCCAACACTACTATCACTATATGACTACTGCTGCTGTAGCAGCTAACATTGAGGGAACATATTCTGTGTGCCAAACACTGTGCCCTTCACTTCCTGTACATTTTCTCATTTAATTGTCCCAGTGAGTTCTAGTCAAATCCAACTAATGGTGAATACTCCTGAACATACCATGCAATTTCTTATGTCAGTGGATATGCTATTCCCTATTCCTAACCATTTTCTTCTGTATGCATCTGGTCAGCTCCCACTGATCCTTTAAAATTTTGTTCTTTGGAAAGAACAATTATTTTCTATATCTTGGAACATACGGATCTCGCCCACATCTTTCCCCTTTACTTCCTCTTTGTCAGGCATAGTTTACTGTTCCTCCTGCCCCACAATTAAAAAAAATTACCGTGTCTATGTCTTTAATTTTCTCTGCTAGCTTAGCAGATTTTACAGTGTTCACGAGCAATCTGTGACGTGAAATTGCTTGCCCAAGTCCAAACTCATCACTAATTTTTCCCTTTTTGTTTTTTCATTACACTTCATTTAATATTTTATTCCTTGTTTTAGATTTTATAGGTTGATGAATCTGCTTATAGTAGATTTATTTCTTTCAATAAAGTATTAAAATCTGCTTTCTCTTTCTTGACTTAGAATTTATCTAGCTCTTCAAGTATCATACAAAATAGTTGTGAGTTAGAGTGAGCCTGTTTTGGTTTGCCCAGGAAAGTCCAGTTGTTAGTATTTGCCCCAGGTAAAGCCACTTGTCTCAATATAACTAATGCTTACACTTTAATCATAGTCACACTTTAGAAATTGTGCATATATGGCGTATTTCTCTCATTCCTGATTTAATGGGAATTCTAATATTTTTCTATTAATATCATGTTGGCTATAGGTTCTAATAGAAGTTTTCTCGTCTTAAGAAACTTTCCTTCTATTTTTAGCTGCTACTTTGTTTTACTTTATTTTAAGATTTTATGTATTTATTTCAGAGAAAGCAAGTATGAGCAGGGAGAGGGGCAGAGAGAGAGGGAGAAGCAGGCCCCCACTGAGCAGGGAGCCTGATGAGGGGCTTAATCCCAGGATGGGGAGATCATGACCTGAGCCAAAGGCAGACTCTTAATCGTCTGAACCACCAAGGTGCCCATGCTACTTTTTTTTTTTTAATTTTAATCAGGAATTAGTATTGACTTATCAACTGTTTTTATCATATTTATTATATAGATTATAGTTTTCTCTTATGTTAGTACAGTATACTAAGTTAATAGATTTTCTAATGTTGAACAACACTTAAAATCTTACAATGAACTATGTTTAGTTATGAAGAATTACTAGTTTGTCAAATTTCACAACTTGATGTACAGTTTATTTGGAATTTTAAAACCTATGTTTATGAGAATAGCCTATAACTATTTCCCTCCTTGTCTGATTTGTCTTCCAAGGTTATAAAAGCCTCAAAAAATGAGTTATAGATATTTCTATGTTTTTCCATGTTATATATTTATATTCTATAATAAAATTCACACATAAAGTATTTAGGTAAATGCTTTCTAAGGTAAGATATTTAAAAAATTTCTCTCATGATATTTTATCATTTTTGGCTTATCTGCATTTTCTACTTGTTTTTGTTTCAATTGATTTTATATTTTCCTAGAATAATATTCATCGATATTTTCAGGTTTATTAGTAAAATGCTTTACTTAGTATTTTCTTTTTTTTTTAAGATTTATTTTTATTTTTATTTTTTATTTATTTGACAGAGATCACAAGTAGGCAGAGAGGCAGGCAGAGAGAAAGAGGGGGAAGTAGTCTCCCCACCGAGCAGAGAGCCCAATGTGGGGCTCAATCCCAGGACCCTGGGATCATGACCTCAGCTGAAGGCAGAGGCTTTAACCCACTGAGCCACCCAGGCACCCTACCTAGTATTTTCTTATATGTACTCTCTATACATGTAGCTGTGACTCCTTTCTTATTACTAATATTCATTGCAAATTCTCTCTTTTACTTGATTAAATTTGACATGTGTTCATCAGTGTACTAGTCTTCTCAAATTAGAAGACTTAAACTTTAATGATCACTTTTAACTTTCTGTGAGATACTTGTATTATTTTTTTGGAAGATTTATTTATTTAATGGGGGGGATTATTAGAGGGAGAGAGTCTTTCAAGCACTCCCCACTGAGCACAGAGCCAGCCATAGGACTCCATCTCGTAACCCACCAAGATCATGACCTGAACCAAAACCAACAGTTTGACGTTCAACCAACTGAGCCCCCCAGATGCCCCAGATATTTTTATTTTTGTATTAATTTTGTTTTAATCAGTATTTGTATTTTCTTTCTTTCTTTCTTTTTTTATTTTTCAACATGTTCAGTTGAATGTTTAATTAATTTATCCTCAGTCTATTTTTTGATGTATACATTTAGTGTAAAACATTTTCTTTGGAGTACATTAGTGGTTATACAGATTTTAATATGCAGGATTTTCACTAATGTTCATTCTGAAGTAAGTTGTAATTTTAGTTTTCTTCTTCATCATAAGAAAGCTCTTAGAAAAGAGATCCCAAATTAACACATTTCTTTTCCATATCTTTTTTTAATTTCAAAATTCATTTTTTTAGTCAGTGAATGTAGACTATATGATTTTTACTTTTTGGGATTTGTTAAGATTTCCTTTGTGGTTAAATCTAAGTTTAATGCTTATAAATATTTCGTGGATGATGAAAAGAATGTCTGTTATCTGTTAAGAAGAAAAAAGCTCTAAATAAATTTGATTATTTCTGGTATTAATGTTACTTGAGTCCTCTAAATTCTATTTCTTTTTTTTTTTTTTTTCTTTTTCCCTCAGCTTCTTGTTGTATTTGTGAGTTAAATATATTAAAAAGGTTCATCGTGATTGTGGGATTTTTATGTGTGTATATTTCTATTAGTCTTTCTTTATATGTTTTGAAGCCATATTGTTGAGCACATATAGGTTCAAGATTGTTGTGTTTCCCGAGTAGATTTTTATCAATTCAAAATGTCCCTTTTGGCCCTCTAAATTAATTTCATTTTGAATTACTTCTTGTCAGACAATATTCCTATACCCATCTTTGTTTATTTAGCATTTACTCTCTCAGGGTTTTTGTATATATGAGGGTTGGGTTAACTGATGGTGCTGGTTAATATCACTCAGTAACACAATTGCATTATTTTTTTTCTAGGCCTTAGCTTCCTTTAATCTTTTATCTGTTTGTTGGCCTAGTCATCATGATTTCTTTTTCTTGTGTCCCTCATCCCCACTTTGTCCATTTGGAATGGCTGTATCTCGGCTCCTTCTTCTTCTTCTTTTTTAAAAATTCTTTTTATTTTTATTTAAAAAGATTTTTTTATTCATTTATTTGACAGAAAGGGGGAGAGAGAGCACAAGCAGAAGAAGTGGCAGACAGAGGGAGAAGCAGGTCCTCACTGAGCTGGGAGCTTGACACAGGTCTCTATCTCAGGACCCCAGGATCACAGTCCAAGCTGAAGGCAGATGCTTAACTGACTAAATGAACCAGGCACCCCTTGGGTCCTTATTTCTTAAAAATTGAATTTGGGGTTCTTTGTTATAATACAAAGAGCAAGAAAGCATTTCTACTGGCTTGTCTCTTACTGACCAGATAGAACTAGCTAGGGTGTTCTCCTAATTTTGCTGCTCAATTTCTCTGAGATCATTATGGTGGGTACTTGCCTTCCTAGAATAAGAACTTTTCCCTCTGTATACATTTCCAGTTTTTAATACCTCCTTGGAGTGTGGGGTGAGGGGTATATACTAGGGTTAATGATATGATTTGAGCTCTTCAGAGAGAGAAAGTATGTGACAGAGAGAACCACAATACGTAGGGAAGTAAACGTTGAAATCATTATTCTGCATATGCAGGAGTAGAAAAGCATTATTATGGTACATGTTATAGACACACCCATGTAACTTTGCTTTTTTAGGTAAGTTTGAAAATAGTTTCTAAAATAACTTCTGGATAACACTCTTACAGTCATCTACTGCTCCTGGCATACAGTTCACTGGTTCCTTAACATCTCCCAATACTATAGTGTCACATCCAAAGCTGTTGGAACTGAGAAAGCCGTCCAACATATCCGATGAAAACAAAAAACAAAAAAAGAAAGAGAAGAAAAAGAAAAAAACAAATCCTCAATGTGACCCCTGAGAGTAAAGTTAATGTGCTGGTAGAGACCTGAGGAATCAGAAAATAGAAGGAAAGTGGATAATAAAATTGAGTAAGACTTCCCATGGCTCAATAAAATGGCTCTGAAGGTGACACTACCAATCCTTTTTTTTCCTTCTCTAAAAGCCTTAGGAGATCATTATGGAAATAGCAATTAATTTTCAAGACTGAAGAAGAAAAGTGTGTACAAATTATAAATTTTATATCATAGTATTTTCAAAATTCATTCTATGAAACTCTACTCAGAGGAGACTACTCATAAATAGTAATAAAAAAATCTTCTAAAGTTACTGTACATTAACATATTTAAAGAGTGGCAAGTTCTGGGGCTGCCTCGGTGGCTCAGTCATCTAAGCATCTGCCTTTGGCTCGGGTCATGATCCTGAGGTTCTGGGATCAAGACCTGTGTTGGGGTCCCTGCCCAGAGAGGAACCTGCTTCTCCCTCTCCCTTTGCATGCTTCTCCCTCGGCTTGTGCTCTCTCTCTCTCTCTCTTCCTGTCCAAAAGAGAAATAAAAAGCTTAAAAAAAAAAAAAAAAGAGTGGCAAGTCCTGAAGCAAATGTAGTCATTTAACTTAGAGTTACTGTGTTTTCCAAACTTTTAAAACTCTAAAGTCTTTTATTTTATGAAACACCTATTACTACTTAGCAGTTTAGAAAAGCCAATTTACTATATTATGTAATTTTCATGGACATACCATTCATATAATTTAGTATTTAACATTTGTCCTGTTACAGAAACATGATAGCTATGTAAAGCTTTCTTTTATGTCAACTGGTAAAAATACAAGCTATATATAAATAAGCCAAATGTGTCTGATATATATACCACATAACTAGTCTGCTTATATAAATGTTTATATGGGTCATGTCCCTCAAAAGACTCATATGTCACAGCAAAAATAAATGTCTTTGGTCTGGAGTAAAAGCTAATTAAAAATATTGGCTCATGTGGCTGTTCTCCTATAATACTTTTTGTTTAGGACTCTAAGAATAGTCACAGAGGCTGAGTCTACAAGTTTCCCTCATAGAATTTACTAAAATCCTCTTTAAAAAATAACGAACAGGATAAAATGTAGTAACTAATTCTGAATTTCAAAATACTTTGAGAAAAAATAAAAATATTGTATTTAAGAAGATAATTTCATTAATATAATTCCATCCATTTACCTACTTATGTATCTAGCTGACTACCCTGAAACAGTAAAGGTTTGAGACTTATTTTTAAAAACTGATCATTCATGTATAGTATAACCAAAAAATTGTATCCAGCATACATGATAACAGAAGAAAAGCATTCTTTCTGTGGTGTTTAAGATCATTTGGCTAAGTCATCTTAGATGGACAATTCCAAGGTTGCATGAATTCCAACCTCAGTAGGCTTCCTCTCCACCCCTGCCCAGTGACATATGCTATAAGTTGGACAAGAATTTTTTATAGTTCCACAAAAATATTAGATATAACATATCTAAGCTGAATATTAACTGTATAATAAATTCCATGTTGCCATGAATAAAAGCTCTTATCTACTGACCATTTGTCATGTACCAGGAATGCTGGAAATGAAAGAAATCCTACCAGTTATCGTAATTCATTTCTGCATTTAAAAAAAGAGGAACTGAGTTATAGAGAGCTCAAGGTAATTTTCCAAGGTCAAATGTACCAGGGAGATGGATTTTTTAATTCACTGTTATTTCTATTGCATTGGCTGGTTTTGACTGGCCTACCATGAGTCTATGGAGTCTTAGAAGACTCATTTGGTCTTTAGAAAATGATTTGCTGTATGTGTTCCAGGTATCTCACTTCGACCCTAAGTTTATATAAACATATGCCCATTTATATTACTTCAGAATAGAAGACACTGAAGCAGTAGAATCTGACAAAGCACACAAAATGGTTTTCTTTTTTAAGATCAAACATATTTTGTATCAATTTCCATATGTATAAGAATATATGTATATACATATTATATGTGTATAAATAATACAATGTAGGGAAGCAGAGAGAAGCTATGTTTTAAAATCTACATTGTTTTTCTCTTCCACACATCATGTTTTATGTTTTAGATAATCTGTGTTCAAGGAGTGTAAATTTGCTTAAGAATCCATCAAAGTAGAAAGTGATTTGACAAGTAATTTTTTCCCGTAAAATTATACAGATATGCCCATACATGCACACACAAACATACACACATAGACACATATATAGATGGACTCAAAAGTAAAATGTCTATATAGATGTGTGTATGTTTGTATACACAACCAGACATACACAGATATATAAACACCCATAATCTATATTATTTTTATGATGTAACCTCTATCAACACAGATAACTGTGGAACTATAATTTGTATTTATATTTCCAGACACAAAGTCAAGGTTTAATCCCTACATGCTTCATTGTTTAAAAAAAAAATATGTCTTAAAAGATGTTTGTAGATGTCTTTGAGGACAGCATCTCTGGTTGGTTTGTGGTTGGTTTACATTTTTAATTTAATCTATTGTCCATAGGCTACTATCTAAATCCCATAATTCAAATGTGTAGATCACTCAGCATTTAAAGATGAATTAATAATATGGCTCTCTGGGTCTTGGAAAAACAGTATTAAGACAACATTCTAAACATTTAAGGGGAAGAATCTTAAAGTCATACCATAATTTCTTTTTTAATATTTTTCAAAAAGTAACTGACTTCACAAACACCAACTATAACATGATTTAGACAACTGAGAAACAGGCAAGGGTACTTTCAAATGCTAAAAGAAAACACATTTATACAAGTACAAAGCAAAACAATGCTGATAAAAATGTTAAACTTTATGAAAAAAATCATTTGCAATTCACATCAAAATAATTTAACATTCTCTATTGTTTTAATAGTACAAGCTGCAACAACAGAAAAAGAACAGATACGCGCACACAATTTTAAAACCAAATCAGTTAAAGTGCAGAAAAAAGTAAATACAAGCACTTGTAGCCCACACAAATCTTTTAGGATTGGCACCATCTTTCTAAAACATCTATATTCTATATAGATTTCTAATTACAACACCACCAGCAGCTGCCATTGAATTCTAGAAGTACACACAATATACATAGTATATTTGTTCACATTGGGAAGATCAGTGAAATTCAGCCAACTATTTTATACATACCTCATTCTTCAACAGATAGTAGAGAATCTCCCAGGCCTCAGACCCTCTTGAGAATGAATTTTGATTTATCTTTATGCTTTTCACTGATCTGTATTTTTTCACAGTATAAAATTTTAAATGGTTAACTATAGAGATTCTGCCAGCTCAAGGGTTATTAAGAAGCTGTGGCTAAATGTGAACTCAGATAATACTTTTGAAGTCTCCAAAACATGTACATTTTGCTGGGAGACTAGCATAGGAAGTGTTTTTTGTTTTTTGTTTTTTCTTAAAAAGTGTTTAATTCCTGGTTTGGAAGTCCCAGAACTGCAGCAGAGCCATTGTAACAACTCATTCACAGTCAGAAATAGCTCCTAGTCTTCCTGATGGTTTGCTGGGAACAGCAGAAGCTTGGGAAAGACTTTAACTAACAAGGATTAGCACATTCGGGGATTTACTGTTTTTCTTTGCTTCTTTCAAATCTCATATGGTTTTCCTTTGCGTCCTCCCTCTCTGTTCCCCACCCCTCACCCAGAGAGATGCTTCTTCCCAATCCACTTAGGGTCTTCTCTGCCCCTACTCCTCTCCCAAAACAGAAGAGTGAGTGGACTGCTTAGATGGTCCATATAACTTGATCAAACTGGGTCTTCTTTCTTTCATCCTGGGACCAAACTGTCCTGTAGGGTCACTTTTCTGAATCTTAGCATTTCACTGTACTTTCCCCTTCCTTTTGGTCATGCTGGTCCAACTGAATTATCACTGGACACCAGGAACAGACTGTTTTCAAGGAAATTCAATGAAAATAGGTACCCAAATGAACTGCGAAGTTCGTATCCTAGCCCTAGAATGAATATTCAGTTCTCCTTGTAGATTTATTACTTGGAACCTGGTATTAAAATTGGCAAAGAGACAGAGCTAGCATCATTCCAAAATAAAAGATCCCAAGAATGCATTACGAATAATATTATGTATTATACAATGTACTGAATGAAATGGCAAAGGGTGCAGAAACACAGAGAAAAATACATATTGTTCTCCTTCAATTGGATAAATTATTTTTCTTATTACAGTTTATCATAATTTCATATAGAATTATCAGATGGAAATTTAATTTTGCATTAAGTTTTAATTTCTGATGAATTTTCTCATAAGGTAGTGTACTTTTTAACGAAATACGTCACTAAAAATATAGAAGAGGAATTTGCTCATGGAAAAAGTTTTTAAAACTGTTTTTCTATTGGTCAGTACAGAATAAAATGGAAATCAACCACAGGGTTTAAGAAGCAAATTTAAAATTTAGACAATAGAGTATATTTGCAAAGGTTTCAATGTTTAAGAAATCAAGATGGTAATCCCCAGGTGAATGCCACCCTTTTCAAGAGGATTGAGGGGTGTTAATGCTTCAAAATATTTACATTTGTTTTTGAAGTAGAGGCAGACATTCGCTTTCAATGAAACCATAAAGTTTGGCTAAATTCACTCTTTCAAGAGTCTCATTAGAACATGTAGGTTTCAGGGTGCTCTGATGACGTTATTTTCAAATCTGGCATGGGAAGTTTGATTTTTGAAAATTTATATTTTACTAAATTAATGTGTGCTTTTAATATTTTATACTGGGAGATTTGATTTAAAGATTTAAGAAGAGATATCAGGAAAGTCAAGCAGTATACATATTATAAATTTTAAAACTGGGGAATGATAAGTTACGTGAATGGATATATTTCCATTCCTCAATTCCATTTTTAAAGTAGATGTACAATAAAAAATACATGCCAAAATAAGGATATTGAGCTAAAGAAAAAGGTTTCATTTATTTTTCTTCCTGCTAAAAATATACTTCTGCCTCAGCAAATCATTTTCATAAGGCTATCTTTAGTATAAGGCTAGATCAACTAAACTCTAAATTTATAGGATACCTCCTCCTTTTATTACTATCCTTATTTAAAAATTAAAAACGAAACCAAAACCAAACCAAAACAAACAAACAAACAAACAAAAAGAAACATTTGGCACCTGAGGATAGCTGTAATGGGAAGAAGAAAGAGATGACAGTGGATGCAGGTCTCGAGCTATGAATACTACCTATATGAGCCTATTAAAGCACATGTATTTCTATTATATCTTTAAATCTCTTTTCTGCAGTATTTAAAAAGTGACAGTATGAAGTGCACAAAATCATATTAATTATTTTAAAAAGGAAATATTAATAATTGCTTTGTCTCTTTTTGGAATGGCTAAGAAAGACTGTGTGGTTTATATTCATTAAGGTTCCTCTGTTTTAGTATTCTGTATTGCTTTGAAAAATCTACATTTGTCATAGTTCATAGCTGCCCTATTTAAGCAGCCGAGAAAAGTTAAAATCACTGCTCACTGGCATAGCTAAATCTCTGCTAAGCCGACTTGACACAGTTTAAAATTTCCAGTGTATTAAGATTGTGTTAACTTTTTGAACAACAGTCCCTTCAATCATGATGCTGTCTTCAGTGGGTCTATAGACCATTCTTCCAGTGGTGGGACTTGAAAAGAACAGAGGAGCTCTTTGTGCATCAGGTTCTCAAAGAAAAGGAATGAAGAAGCCCAAATGCATATATTAATATTTTAGCTGGCAATGCTAATGGAACAGCATTCGTAAGAAGGAGTGGCCACATTTCATGAAAGAGATAGCCAAGCTGGAGCTCAGGAATTATTATTGTTATTATTATTATTATTATTATTATTATTATTATAAAGAGAATTTCCAGCTACACAACGTACCCCAGTGAGGGAATTACAAAACAGTATTCCAGAAAATATTTTTTTGCTACTCCAGTATTGATTGGCAACATGGTGAAATAGTCAAGAAATCTTCCACTGGTTTTCTTGGTTAATGGAGGTGAATTGAAATAACTAGGTGGACTCCTGGATGCAGGCTTCTGGAAGAGGATTTCAAACCAAATCGGAGAGGAATGTCTCTGGTAAAAGTCCTGCACACGTCAGCGCAGCACTCATTATCCCGTTGTGTGTTATGCATGGGACACACTCAGAACAACGCCTCAGTAAATACTGGGCCCAAGGTACTGCTTTTCAAGGTCTTTACAGGACAGAAAAAAGAAAGAAAAAAAAGAGAGAGAGAGAGAAAGAGAAAGGTTGACGTTTTGGTCCCAGATTTTGAGTTTGTTAGAAAATGTACATTCATGTTTGGTGAATCAAAGAATCTTCTGGGAAAAGAATTAAAGTAAACAAAACTTTTTACAGTTGCTTATTAACTATGCTCTTCCCCCTCCATTATGCTGTTTCACGCTCATTGCTTCCCTAGAGCAAAGCACTTGGTATGGAACTGGTTCAACAGACTCCTTGTCAGCCCTCAAAAAGATAAGCAGTGTTTCTTAAAAGCCCGTGTTTTCTAAGGCCACTAGAAGAAAATCTGCCAGAAGATTTGTAGTTGGTGTCTTCGTCGGTTGATGTGAAATAGCACTATTAATCTCATGTTTCCGTTGCGGGTGCACTTGGCATCTTCCACCTCGGGTCTTAACCAGGCGACTATGCTTGTCACTGTGTCTGCGTGAACGCGGGAGGTCTCGGCTCCGTCAGCGGAAGCCAGCGTGGTTTCCGAGGACATTCACAACGACGAGGAGCTCTGAGTGTAATCTCTTATGATCAATGTGTCATATTTGGGAGACGATGGGATACAGAGGGCCGACTCCGACACTGGCGAGTTGGGGGTGGTACTCCCAGAGTCCACCGAGTCTCTAAAGGGGGACGGCGGGGTGAGAGCCACCAACTCTTCCAGGTCCGCCTTCCCCGCCGCAGCCTCGGGCCCGGCCGCCGCCGGGGGCTCTTCGGCAGCGCCCCCTACCGGCGGGGCCGCCGCCGCCACCGCCGCGGGCGGCGCGCCGCCCGTGACCTCGATGGCGGGCAGCGGCTGGATTTCGGCGAACGTCGTCATGGTCGTGGGCAGCTGGATCTCTTTGGGGATCAGGTAGGACGAGCAGAGCGGGGCGCCCACGCCGGGGCCGGGCGCCGCGGTGGACAGCATCATGGAGTTGAGCTCGCTGATGTTGGCCGTGAAGCGGGTCACCACGCTGCTGATCTGCTCCATGAGCGAGCCCTGCGAAGAGCTGCTGCGCACCGCGGGCTCCGAGTGCAGCGACGGCACGTCGTCGTCCGTGCGGCTGGCCGAGCCCGCGCGCTGGCTCAGCGTGCTGATGGGCGACGGCGAGCGCGGGCGCGCGGGCGCGGAGAAGTGCTCCTCGGCCTCCGCCACGTCGTACAGCGCCTTGGGGCCGGCGTCCGGGGGCTCCGCCCCCCCGGGGCCACCACCCGCGCCCCCCGCGCCCCCGCCCGCGCCAGCCGCGGCCCCCGCGCCGCTCCCCGCGCCGCCGGCGCCCAGGCCGCGGCTCTCGGTGCTCTTGGGGAAGGGCTTGATGACGGCCGTTTGGTTGGGGTTCTCCTTCTTGTTGATGTGGATGGACAGCCGCTGCCACAGGTGCTGCCCCCGGCTGCTCTTCTCGTTCTGGGCCCACGTGACGGATTTTCCGTTGGAGCTGTGGAGAGAAGGGAGACCAGAGGTAACTCGAGGTTCCCCAGTGCTGGGTGATGGGACTCGGATCGGGAAGGACTTCTCCTGGTGTTTCAGGAAAGAAGGCTTCAGAGGACACCCCGGGCAGAGGTCTTAAAAGAGACCTTCGGTTTATCATTACCGCGAAAGTGTGTGGCAGGGGATGGTAGGAAGGATAAAGGATGGAGATTATTGGAGATGTAGCAGCAGTTCTGAGCCCGCTCAGGAGCGCAAGGGCTGGTTATGCCGCAAAGCTGGAAACCAAGCCTTGCAGTATTGTGGCGGTGTGCAGAAGTGCCTGGTACTGGGCACGGGCTTCCTGAAGTTGGCGGCCTCTGAAAGGAAACGGTAGAACTAGGACCTCAACTCACCAGCCCAGTCATCAGAGGGAAGGAAAAGGGTGGGAGTCAAGGGTTACCAGGAAAGAGTGGTTCCGGTTCACTTTTTATCCCGCAAGCCAACTATTGGTGTATTTGACTAGGGATTTCTTTCGCAACTCCAGACTTTGAACATGGTTTTAGTTAGCCTGGCTTATCTGCTGGAAAATGGAAATTCATTGAACACATACACACATTTCTAATTAATTAGAGTGTTTCTACTTCACCCAAATTTTCCTCCCAAATTTGTTTTTAGGCTTATAGCTTGAATCACAGTTCTATGAGACAGCATATTGCCTTTGGCACCTCGCATATTGATTTCCAGTTAGGGTCTTGATGAGTGTTTCTGGCTCACTCGACTTCTTAGGACCTTTCTTCCTCTTCCCTTTCTCCTAGCAGTCCATTTTGGTTTCCACCCTGGGGTCTGAAAGTGCCTCTGATGAAGATGGAATTGGTGCCTCAGCCTCAGGTCCTGACTGTATCCTCCTTACCAGTAAATAAGACACAACTTCTGAAACCACAGACCCTCTCTCAGGAACCTCACTAGTGGTCAGAGGATGTGACCAGACCTTCAGGAATGTTCTGTGGAGAGAGTGTGGGGGATATTTGGCATTTCTCATGACAAAGGAATCCGAGATCTCTGTAGGGAGGGGATCTCTTTTTGTCCTAGGTGGTATGACCAAGTGATAACCTTGAGCAGTCTATGAACAAAAGGCTTTGGCCACCCAGTTTTCTCATCTCAGCCAGGGTTGATGAAACTTAATCATGCCTAAGACTCATATAGGGCATTTGTCCGCTATCCCAGGCAGGACCCCAGGAAGATTCTGATGGTCTGGATCGGGTTCCAAGGATCTCTGCATTTTACAGCACTCCATCCCCAAAGTGATGACACTGCAGGTGTTCCCCAAACGGAGAAACTCTAGCAGGAAGCTCTCCTTTCTTTCTGGGTTCCCACTGCTCCCTTGGCTTCCTTGCTGGAGGGCTGAACTGCTTTTTCCAGGAAGGGGTCTGAATTGTATTTGGAGCCCACCTGCCATGGGCTGCCAGATCCACTCTGCCTGAGACACCTACTCCTTTGAAAATAGACCCCTGTTTCTGCAGCTCCTATGACAGGATGCTTCCTCTTTCCCATCCTGCTTCTCATTTTTTACATCTGTCCCTTTCCTCTTTGTGGTCTTCCTTTTTCTGCTCTTCCTCTGAGATCTCATTCTATTTAATCTACCCAATATTTTGCAACCTGGTGTCGTTCAGAATTCTGGAACGAGATAGGTCCTCCTCCTCCCCTGTCCCTCTTCCTGCAAAGGATGGATAAATTCTTTCCAGGTGTGGAGGCTGACGTGCATCCCCAGTAGCAGAATAGGCCCTGCCAACCTAACTTTTCCCTTGCGGATTTGTTTCTACATTTTTGCATTAACCTGACCTGCCACCTTTTATGTTTTTAGTGCATTACTTTCTTCTTCCCAGGTGTCTACTAACTTCTGGAACATGGCATAGAAGAAATGGGCCAGACTATTTATGGGATTTCATTGGGAGGATTGTTGCCAACAATCCCTTTTCTCTCCTACCAGCAGGATAAGAAACAGGTATGTTGGAAAGGACAATTAATCTTTCAGGTTGCTGAGGCCGCTTTTAATACAAAGCATGGGCTAGAAAATAGAAGCCTAACTGGATTTATCCTACCAAGCTTTACTGTAGAAAGATTCTTGCTTCCGACATAGAGAGGTTTTGATGGAACATAACTCTGGCTATTAATGGTGACAGGAATCACATGTAGTGGTGCCTAAAAACATGATGGCACATTGAAAAGCCTTTGGATGAATGTGCGAGAAGGAAGCTATCCTACCCAGACAATCTGCACAGAGTACTGACATTGCGGCCGGCCATGTCTTTGCTCGTAGTGTCTATGGTCATATGGGAGAGAGAGCACCAGACAAGCTGCATACCAATGGAAATGGATGCAGGAGACACCAGAGAAATGGAGGCCAAATCTGAGCACTTCCTTTCATTCCTTGGGTCATGACAGGGTTTTTTGTTTTTTTTTTTTCCTCCAGAAAGGGAAATTTTAATAAGCACTTTTTGGACAAATAGGATTTTCTTAAGCTAACAGGACCATTGCGTGGTGTCTTTAAAGTTCAGTAGACAAAGGAACCTAAAATCTGGGTTCTAATCCTGGATCTTCCAGCCTGAATGTTTGGAAAATAATAGTCTGAAAGCCTTGGTCAAAAGCAGAGAGGATGTAATTTAGCAAAGGTGGTTGTGAGGATTCAATGAGACAGACTGTACAGGTGTGAAAGGTTCTTGTAAGGAGAAGGTATCTAAGAGTGTTAGTTTTTTCATTCCATGTGAATATTGCATTTCAGAAAATAAAAACAATATACTCATGTGGTTTTGAGCTCTGGCTGAGAAACAGGGAATTCAGTGTAAAGTAAAATATTTTATGTGGTAAAGCCATAAGATATTTTTGGTTGTTCCATCGGGTTTGGTCTGTGGTCTTTCTCCATGCTAAGTTGTCTACCTAGTGATCGCATCCACTTCACTAAATTCTACAATATTCCACAGTTTACTTCTTCCTGAAATACTCTTTCATAGTGCTCCCTCCTCTCCGTCTCTTCCTTGCATTTTGACTAAGCTCTTCCTATCAGGTTGTTTTTTTTTTTTTTCAGATTTTACTTTAATTGCTTTTTCTTGAGATGCTTTTCTTACCCCACCTCGACTAGGTTAGAACTAGGGTTCTTCATATCCTGCTATAGCCAGGGTACCCAGTGCATGCGCTTCATAATATGTTTGAACTAATAATTGAGTGGATACATGCATTTCATTTCAAAAAATCTATACTGATTGTTTTTGTTAGAATTACTTTTTAAAAATAATTCAATATTAAAAAACATTTAATGTTAAAAAAACCCATTTCTTTTGTTTTATGGATTGATCTACTTTTCATAGAACTTACTGTAATCAGTAGTGCTCAGTGTACGCAAATAAAAGATATTTAATTAATTAAGTACAAAAACACAGATCTTCATATCTACTATGAAAATCACAAAGGATTTGTTCCTTTTTTGTAATTTATATACATATATGTATATATGTGTACGTATATGTATGTAGGTACAATATGTGTGTGTGTGTGTGTGTGTGTGTGTATTTGTTTTAGTGAAATTTCTCAGTGATGGAAGTTTATGGAGGCAATATTGATAGTAGCCCCAGAATGTGGGTGTATGATCTGGTCCTGAGTGATGGTGGCAAATCACTTAACACCTTTGTGCCTCTTTGTTCTTTCATATAAAAAGGAAGAAATAAACCTCCCCTTGCTTACCTCACATGATTTCTGGGAGGAATCCAAATGGTAGTACACATGAGGGTAATTTATAAAGCACAGCAGCTCTACGAACTTCACCATCAAATCTTACAAGCAGTTGAGATAAAACCATTATTGTTGCTGTTGTTGAGATTTTTTTTTTTTTGGATCAGGATTATACATTTGCCTTAAGGGCCCTGAGGTAAGACAAGAGAAAGCAAACTTTTCCTTACCTGTCTATAGCACTTGACCTTCCCCACTGAATATTTTAGGCATTAGAGAAAAAGGAGGAGAGAGGAATGGAGAGAGACAGAAGAGATGGTTTGCTACATCTGGAAAGGATAGTTTGGCCAAAAAAACCTGTAAAAAGTGTGCTCTTTCCAGGCACCAATTAACCCTTTGCTAAATATAAAACTATGTTTTCTAATGTTCTTTCTACTATACAATCGGTTCCCTTCTGGGAGGGAGAAAAGAACATTTCGATAATGTTATCTGAGGATTGCGTTTTTTGTTTTGTTTACAGTTTGTGTCCGCCAAAATGACACCATCTACCCTTATTCTCAGAAGTTTATTCCTTTTTCTATTCCATGCATGACACATAAATAATTTATTCACTTCAAGCAGGCTCTGAATGTCAGCTCAATGACCTCTCCCAGTTTCTCTATTCATCTGCCAAAACCTGTAGGAATTAGCATTCTGCCATGGCAAACCATCATTAGGAGGCAAATGTTAATAAAGAGAGTTTGACCGTTCAAAAAGTCTATGGAATTTAGAATTTTTGTGTTCATTTTATTTTATTTTATTTATTATTATTATTTTTAAAGAATTTATTTATTTATTTGACAGATAGAGATCACAAGTAGGCAGAGAGGCAGGCAGAGAGAGGGAGGAGGAAACAGGCTCCCTGCTGAGCAGAGAACCCGACGTGGGGCTCGATCCCAGGACCCTGAGATCATGACCTGAGCCGAAGGCAGAGGCTTAACCCACTGAGCCACCCAGGCGCCCCTTTTGTGTTCATTTTAAATGGCTGTTGAATTAAAAAAAAAAATTAAAAATGACTGTTGAATGGCTGGTGTGGTTTTTTCCTGAAAAATTGTTTAGGGTTTTATTAAGGCCATAGAAACAATTAAAATCCTCAGAACACTTGACTGAATGAAAAAACTATGCCTTTTTCCTCTCTTTTGTTACATGGTTTAGTAGTACCTTCATGAGTTGTACAGATTTAGGGTATCAGAATAATCAAATATATCCTTTGAAAATTTGCACATTCTTTTCATGAAAAAATTATCTTCATTACTACACCTCTCTTGTTTATGATTTTGAGTTTAGAGGTAGCCAGGAGAAAGGAATAGTAAGATTATGAGCTTCTTAATACACAAAATATATATTTTTAAAAGGTTTTATTTATCCATTTGACAGAGAGAGAGAGAGACAGAGCACAAGCAGGGGGAGCAGTAGAGGCAGAGGGAAAAGCAGACCTGCTGAGCAGGGCGCTAGTGCGGTGCTCAGTCCCAGGACCTTTGAGATCATGACCTGAGCTGAAGGCAGACTCTCAACGACTGAGCCACCCAGGCGCCCCTACAAAAAAATATTTTTAAAAATTTTTAAAAAGCTTGTAATGTCATTAGCAAATATGTCTTTGGAATGACTTCAGAAAATACTAGGCCAGTAAAAGAATTTCATGAATTAAGAATATTATAAGCAGAAAATTTCCAATTGCAGTTCCATTTTTCTGCACATTTTCTTAAACTTTTATCAGTATATTTTGCTTGCCATAATTTGCTTTGAATTACAAAGTATGGAAATACGTTTTTAAAAAGATAATGAAGAATTTGATATTGTTTACATTCAGACACTCTAAATTAGATGGAATAATTTCTTTCTGAGCCTTGCCTAAAATCTGACATCTTGATTTTGACAATTACACTGGGAAATACACCACATATAAGAAAATGGCAGAATCATCCATATAAATTTCCCCAGTTACAGCATAAATAGATGTAAATAGCTATCTTGCTGACAAAAACAAGTTAAATGGCTGTGATGATGTATGCATTAGAAATACACATATAGACAAAAACACTTGAGTAAATGGAAATGAATTACCTACAGTGACACAATAACTGGAAGCACTATCACCTTATATTTGCATCGTGCTTTATAAAGTACTTTAGGAACACTGATTGTCAAAGTTAGATAGGATCCATGTTTTGGTCCTTCTTTCAAAAATAAAACTGAGGCTCTGTGAGATAGGCAATTTGCCCAAAGTTAAGCAGTGAGAAAATGACAACGTGGAACCAATACCATCTCGTGATTTCCAATTCACTTTTCATGAAAGTACACCACCCATATTTGTTTTTTGAAGTTAGCTGTCCTTATTTCAAGCCCTCAGATATTACCTGGTGATGATACACATTTTTAAGTCGATAAGTTAGTCATTTGATTTATGTTCTCTATTACCATATGTCTTCATTCTTCTTAATCATATACTTTGAAGTCTCAAGAAAGCACCTTATATCACTCTTTGGTTGTTAACTCAAATATCACAGGTTGACCCGAGCACTTACACTTGGCAAGGATAATATTGGATGCCTCGATGACGAAGGCACTTCTTTATACCACCATATAAATAAAGAGCATAGAGCAATTTTTAGCCCCTCTTTTTCCCTCCATGCTATGATCTAGTAAAAGGAAGTTGTCTTATGTGTAGCACACTTATTTTCTCTCTTATTTTGGAATGCCACTGAATGAGAATGGTGTAATGTCAAGGATAACTATTTTGCAAATTTTGACATTTCAACTGATTGGTAATAAGTGATATGTGATACCTCGGCAAATGATTGTGATTGATCAGTATTTTTTGGTACTTTGGTGGAGAGTTGCTGACATGAGACTTCCCTCAAAGAGGGCAAGAGAGAAGATGCACGTAGAAGGCTAGGAATATGAGTTATTTCTAGTATTTTGATAGAAAGAGGTTGTTTATCTTTTCTCTAGGTCCTTGAAAGAAGGAAGCAGATGGACAGTTGGAAGGGTGCTGAGGACAGGAGAATGAGAGATTGTGGAGCATGGGAGCAAGTAGTCAGTTCATTGGGTAACTGTAGAGTTCAGATCACAAGGGATTCAAAACTTCACAAGAGGAAAAATAATTTCTAGCAGGAGGGAAGTGGCCAGGGAATGATGCTTGCCGCAGGAGACAGATTGTATCTACACCTGGAAAAATTAGTAGATGATGGCGAAATCCAAAAAGAGCAGTAAGCATTGCCCTCCAGGAAAGACAGCAGTGACATAAGTTCAGGAATCTACGAAGGATATTCTAAGATAAGCAGTAGTCCTATATGGGGATGGATAAAGCATCAGCTGGTTAAGAGTTTGGACTTTCTTGTTTACTATAAAAATGTCTTGGGGCACCTGGGTGGCTCAGTGTGTTAAGCCTCTGCCTTTGGCTCAGGTCATGATCCCAGGGTCCTGGGATCAAGCCCCACATCAGGCTCTCTGCTCAGCAGGGCAGCCCTCTGCCTGCCTCTCTCCCTACTTGTGATCTCTCTCTCTCTGTCAAATAAATAAATAAAATCTTAGAAAAAAAAATGCCTTGTGGCCACCCATGACCTACAAGGATCTTCTTTCTTTTCCTTTCTTTTGCTATTTTAATAACTCATTAATAATTAATCTCGGACTTCTTATCAGTATAGAGAGGTGGTCTAATTTATTTAACCAGAGAGATATGGTCTAATTATTAGATACATATGTAATCTACATACTCGATCAATAAATGAATGAATATTTAACGAAATACTCATGGGTTCTTTTCTGTGATATTCTTCAACTGTAAGAATTCTTTTGTGTTATTTAATCTTTTAGGTATTCCATATTTCTGGAGCTCAACAAAAACAATTAAATGTAGAAAGCCTGCCAAAATCTGCTTTAAAACCTCACTGCAGATTCATCCATTGACCTTATTCCTTGTCTGCTCCAGTCCTGGTCGTACTTCAGGAATATGTTAAGGCCTAATTAATATCTGTTAAGTTAATTAGTCCTTCAGGCAATAAGGAACCAAGAAGATTGAAACAAGCAAAAGAGTGGTGTCCAGGGTAGATTTAAGAAGCTGTTTTCATAGTGCAGGGACACAGTGTTAAGATGATAACAGGTGTGGAAAAAAATGAGGACGGAAAGGAATATACCGATCTGAAAACTTGTGAAAGAAACGACATTTGTCCTTGCCTATTGGTATCAGAGGAATGCAGAGAAAAGGTTGCTCACTGGGGAAAGAAATTTCAAGGACGGATTTGCAAATAAAGTGGAGATTAACAAGGCCTTAAAGGCTGGGGAATGTTAAAATAACACGTATAAACAAAATTCAGTTAATATGTGTGTTGCATATGTGGCAAAACAGCTAATGCCACATGCTCAATCCCAGGAAACCCTTCCAACAACCTTGTGGAGTGGACTTTTGCCTCCCTTTTAAGTAGCTGGGAGTGAGCTACTGGCTGCCTGCTTCTATGATAATTCCCTCAGAGATCATCTCTTACTAGGCATTTAGTCCCTAATAAAAATCCTTGTGGAACGAGAACCACTTAGCTCTATTTTAACTAGGCTTGGGTTCAACAGGACACTTTTTTAACAGGTCACAGTCCATGGCGTTCCCCATGCTTCTAGGTGCTACTCCCCTCCCCACCATCCTCATAAGGAGAAAGCATCTAACGAAGGCCATAAGGGCCGTAAAGCAGGAATATGTGCCAAGCAGAGGCATTCTGTTGGATCACCACAGTCTCTTCTTTCTCAAGTGAAACTATTTTTTTAAATTTAAAATTCAGTAACCCGGGCTCAGACCTCAAACTAAACCACTCTTTGTACTGAGATATAATTTCTAGACTTTAGTTGAGGTGCTTCAACTAAGATTAGAGGATTTCTTTTTATCCAAACTGGAAATTATTTTCTTCCAGCAATTACCATAAAGCCCAGATTATAATTTCATAAAGAGGGAGCAATAGAAGACATGGCTATTTTGCACCCATTGGCTGATACCACCAAGACGACTTGGTGGAGGAATCCAGCTTGATTTAAAGCTTGAATAAAACATGGGATTGGGATTGATGACTAAGAAGAGGAGAATCCTGGGAGGATAATAGCTCTTCTTGGAATAGAACTTTACATCTCACAAGGTGTTTCCATCTGTTTTATTATATTTGACCTTCACAACAGCTGTCTAACATAGCACTTATTGCATGGTATTTTTAATCACTTATTTACAAATCTGTTTCTGCACGAAGCCTTAAACACTCCAAGGGCAATGACTATGAGCATTTCCTATGCTTGGTTTGGTGCCTGGTGAAGGGTAGTGGGCTGGGAGTATTAGGGAAATGAAGCAAATTCTATATTTGCCTTGAAGGCCTCATATAAACATATCATTAGGGATGCCTATGAGGCTTGGTTAAGCAGCTGACTTTGGCTCAGGTCATGATCTCAGGGTCCTGGGATCCAGTCCGCATTGGGCTCCCTGCTCAGCGAAGAGTCAGCTTCTCCCTCCCCCTGCTCCTGCTCTCTCTCTTGCTCTCAAATAAATAAATAAAATCTTTAAAAAATAATCAGATATTATTAACCTGCACTAGATGCAAAACCTGAGGCTTATGGAACCTGTGCCCAAGTCAAATTAAGGCAAAACACTGCCTCAAATCGGACCTCAAATCCAGAGTCATTGCCAACATGTGGTATTGTTTGTGTGCTAAGGACACACAAAAACTAAAGGGCTAACAAGACACATCCTAATGGAGCATCCAGGGAAATGAAAACACCCAAGTTTGTATCCATAAAATGACCTGATGATAAATGCCAAAGCTCTCTATTAACATTGACCTGAACATTGCAGAAATGAATACTGAGGGAGTGGAGAATAAGACATTTGTCTCAGGATTGTGATAATAGTTGTTGAAGAAATGATTTCTGCTTAGAAAAAAGATTCCTTATGCCTTAAGTGGTGAAGTAACATTTTTTTTTTAAAGATTTTATTTATTTATCTTACAGAGAGAGATCACAAGCAGGCAGAGAGGCAGGCAGAGAGAGAGATAGAGGAGGAAGCAGGTTCTCCGCTGAGCAGAGAGCCCAACGCAGGACTCGATCCCAGGACCCTGAGATCATGACCTGAGCTGAAGGCAGAGGCTTAACCCACTGAGCCACCCAGGCGCCCCGGTGAAGTAACATTTTTAAAAATAAATAATTCTTATGTTAAGGAATCCATTCAAAATGACTCATGAAACATTAGGTGACACGGTGATTCAAGTTTCCAGAGCACTTAGCTCTGCTGAATAGTTTGTCCTTATTTTGGTATTATCCACCTAAAGGGAATATGGTGATAAGATTAGGTGGACATTGCAAGATTTTATCAGTATTTTGTGGTGGGAATAAAAGCAAGTATGCCTCTAGTATTGACTTCTTCCTCTAGAGTTCAAGAATTTGAACTGATAACTCCAAGAATGCTCCCTTTGTGGCCTTTGTTCTATGAGATAGTTCTGGTTCCCCTTCCTCCCTTTTATAAGAAATTATAAGCTATTGGATCTTTTGTCTCAATATGTATATAAATACTAATATTTGTATATAACTACTAAATTATCATATATATGTATTTCATGGGCAAGGACAGCAGCCTTACAAAAGATTTTGAGCAGCTCCATTTTTTTTTTTTTGGCCAACAAAAAGGATGTTAGACAAGAAGAGGACTGAGGGAAACTGAGAGCAGAGAGCCAGGGAACCCAAGCGGTCCTGTTACTAAGTCATACTATGCCACATATGTATTACGTATATATTATACCAGGCTGAAAGAAGAAGTAGAATATACTCACAGCAATTAGTGATTCTTCTGGAAAAACAAGCAAAGGAAATTAAGAATCTGGTTTATATTCTTTTATATTTGTGGCAGTTACTGAAGTTAACCATTTCTAGTCTGATCACAAGACATTAGCTGAACTCAGTTTTTGTCAGACTTCCAAAATATTTCCCTAAGAAATTCTTATAATAAGATTCCAGGAAATTATTATAAGTTACTCAAAAATCTATAACTTTGTTCCTTTGCTTTTTTAAAAAAAGATTTTATTTGAGAGAGAGTGAGGGGAGAGAGAGAGAGAGAGAACGAGTAGGGGAGGAGCAGAGGCAGAGGGAGAAGCAGACTCCCCACTGAGCAGGGAGCCCGATGTGGGGCTCTGGGACCCCAGGACTCTGGGATCAGGATCTGAGCCAAAGGCAGATCTTAACCAACTGAGACACCGAGGCACCCCGTTCCTTTTTTTTTTTTTCTGATCTATATGCTTTTATAAAACTGGTTGGCAAACTGTATAAAAAGTGAGAATGACACCATAGGTTGTTCATGAATAAATGGCTCTATGGTCAGATAAGTTAAGTAGATTTAAACTGCTTTCTGTGGAGCTTCTCAAGTCCGTCTGTCTGTCTGCCTGCCTTCCTAACTTCCTTCCTTCCTTCCTCCCTCAGAGAGTGCTCACTGGTTTCCCCGGAGGTGGGGTTGAAGGAGAGGGAGAAACAGAATCTTAAGCAGGCTCCATGCGCAGCCATCCAAGTTCCCCTCGAGTCTTTGTTTTGTAAGGATTTACTGAAAATCTCCAAGAAGAGCATAGAGCATGTAATGTTGGCTATGCTAATTTGATCCAAAATGTCCACTTCTGCCTTTTCTTCTCTCCTGCTCATCTAACATTCTTTGGAATATATTTTGTGACATTTTCTTTTAGGGATTCTAAAAACCTGAACTTGAAACATGTTGCTTTCTTCCTCCCTTATTCAAATCTGGGCCTTATTATCTGGATCATAGATATAACTATACCTTAATATAGCCGATTGCTCCTGCAGTTTCCATCAGAATGAATTTTATACCTTTATTAAGATTGTCAGGAGCACATGGATGGTGCAGTCAATTAAGCGTCCATTGTGATCTCAGGGTCATGAAATTGAGCCCCATGTCAGGTTCTACCCTCAGCGTGGAGTCTGCTTGAGACTCTGTCTCCCTCTCCCTCTGCCCCTCCTCTCCATGCACTCTCTCTCAAATAAACACATAAATCTTTTTAAAAAATAAAAGAAAAAGACTCTCAGTTCTTTAGGGTGGAGATTATTCCATATTTTCTGGAACACCCCATGGTCCCTAAAACAGGGCAGCCTACATACAGAAAGGTTCTCCTTGCCCTCTTATTGATTGATTTACTGAATCTGCAGTCCCAGAGCACTTTTGGATACTGAGAGTGGAATATTGAACAGGACATGTTTTTGTCTTCAAAAACTTCCAGTTTAGTAGGAAGAGACAGGTGATGAGATAATATGGCAGTATTGGAGGTAACTCAAAATACTTTAGAACTATGAGTTTGGGCAGATGTAAAGTAGAATGTAAGAATTTTGGAAAGGTTTCAAAGAGGAATTGACATTAGATTTGGGTTTTGAAAACTGAATAAGAGTTTGCCAAGTAGAATAGGAATGGGGGTTGGGAAAGATGGATTAAAGGAGCAAGGAGGGGCAATTCAGGGGGAGACACAGCATGTGTTAGGGAGTGAAATTGTAGGAAGGAGTCAGCTTTGTTTGGAGAATTGTAAGAAATTTGGGGTTTTGGAGAAGAGAACATATGTGACAAAACATGAATGAAAGGTCAAAGAGTTAGAATAGGGTTAGTGTGTGAAGTTCCTTGTATTCTGAGTGTGTGGGTTTGGATTTTATCCCAGGTGACAGATACCATAGTGGTTAGAGCATGAACTCCAGAATCACACTGAGTTCGGCTCCAGTGTGGACTTTATTGTTTACCTTTTTAAAGATGAAGTACGAGACCATATAGGTAAGACACTTAAAGCCAGTGTCTGGTGTATCTAAACACCAGGGAGAACCATGGGAGAACATGAATTTTAAGGCAGAGAAATTATATCATTGAATTAATTTCATTGATACTACTAGATTTTGTTCTACATACTTTTCCAGAATTGGTTGTTGAGAAAACAAGGGTGATGGTAGGTAGAGAATGGTAGAAAAGACCCCATAAAAGGACTTTCTAAGATGAGTAGCCTTGGGGAACAGTAATATTAAATAGAAGCTATTAAATGCCTGCTAAGTGCTTTGCTTGCATTATCTCATTTAGTTCTCACAGCGCCATATAGGAAGGGAAGTGCTCTATTATTATCTTCATTTTACAGACAATGGAGATTAAAGAGGTAAAATGGTGCTTCAAGGTCACACTGGCTAGTGCTAGAATCAGGTTTTAAAGTCTTTGACCTCAGAATTTTCACTAAATCACTCTACTGTGTGGTTTATTTAATATCCCTGAGCCTCATTTTCCTCATCTGTACCATGGAAAGATCATTGTTGGGAGAATTTAGTGCATAACCAATGGGAAGGGACCGCTGCAGTGTTTGAGGCATAGTAATTACAGCAAGGGTAATGAGTGATTATTTTTACTTGCTTTAGAATATCTCTAAATGTAAGTTAGAACATTAATCTGAAACTGACTCTGGGGAGGAATGAAGAGAAGACTACTGCAGCAGTTCTATCACTATGAAACTAGCTAGTTTCATACTAGAAAGATAAATCCTTTCTCTCTGTGGCTCTGAATTTTATATAACTCTGTGTGTAGTCCTTTCTGAACACTCAGTTCAGGTGACTATTACTTAGTTTATATTACTCTTAATACTATTTGCACTGGCTTAAGCTGTAGTTTTTGATATCAAATGAGGAGTTAATTGGACACATAAATTTTCCTTTGGGACAGGGGTTTCTCTTGCATTGCAAGTATCTGTGTTTTTTGTTTGTTTGTTTTTGTTTTTGTTTTCTGTTTTTTGTTTTGACTCTGTTCTCCTGTGGACTATGGATTTTCAAGGACATCAGTCAAGTCATTGTTACCCATTCATCTCCAGAGTCTTGTAAGTGCTTGGCTCGTGGTAGTTGCTTAATAAAATGAGTGTTACATGAAGGAAGAAATAATTGAATCAATGAAAGGCAAAACAGTGTTAACACAGACATCACATTTTAGGATTGCTTTTCAAATCTGAGTTCCTCATGACTATGACGTTACCATTACCAGATTCTCTGAAGGCTCTATGAAATATTTATACCCATTAAAATTAAATGCTACACCTACTAGGTGAAAATCAGTTACTCAAGTGATTGAGGATTAATACCTTACGTAACTGATATCATGACATTGCAACAGTAAAAATAACCACGTACCACCCTCCTTCCTTCAAGCACTGGAGGGGGACTATAGATCTATTTCATTTGATTAGGGAACCCTTTTCCAAAGAGAGACAGGGAGACTCAGAATGTTTTTGCTTCTCCTTCATGGGGTATGACATAAGCACTTCAGAACGCAGACTCCAATGAGGACTCGGATGGAATGGCCCTGCTGAGACAGGAGATAATAACATTCATTGTTGAGGTTTTAGCCATCTCAGAGGTGGACCATCTTGGTATGAACTCACACGATAATAGGGTTTAGAGAATTTCCGGTTCTTAGAGCACCTCCCTGTTTAGGACTGTCTTTCACTTCTCCTGCAATCAGGAGGTCTCTGCTCTGAAACACACTTAGACTGTCCACTGTGGGAATATGAAAAGATGACAAGTTATGCTAGAATCTGACAGAAGGGAAAAAAATTCGCCTAAAAGGAAAACAACAACATAATATTTCAGGAAGCTAGAGTGTTAGGGATACATATAATGTTCTTATTCCTTTCCAAATGTTGGGGTAGAGGGAAAAGGGAGAAGTGAGGGAGTGTCTCTAAGGCCCTGTCATCATTTCAGGTGAGATGATAGTGTTCAGCTCTAGGGCAGCATGCCCCAGAAAACTCCCTCCCCTGCCAGGTAACTTGGCTCTGGAAGAATCACCCCTGGTGTGAATTCACCAGGTCCTGTCCTTTGCATAGTTTCAGCATAGAAAACATAGGCAAATGAGATGAAAGGCAACACTCCAGGTTTTCTGCTGTTGTTTGAGCTTCCTTTAGCCCCTCCCTGGGACGGATTATTTAGTTAAGGCTACAGAACCAGCCCAGATGTTTGCAGAGTAAATATGCTTGACTCTGACTCTAGGAAGCAATGAAGGGGAGGGCAGTGGGAGCTCATAAGAAGGAGGGCATCCACAGCTGATGCCAAAAGTATCTGTAAAAGCAGAGTAGTGATTCTTTCCCCAGCCCTTCTATTCAATTCCAGAGGAAGCACACTGGAAATAACTACTGAGCCGTCTTATTTAGAAATGGTTTACATTGCCGTTGTCTCCTCTCTGATGTCTTTTCTCTTAATATTCATTTTCAACTTATTTCTCCTGGATAAACATCATTGTGTATGTATGTGTGCATATTTGTATAAACAAATATGAGGCTGGAAAAAAAAATTGACAGTCTTAGACATTTTGGCTTCTCCTTTCATGTGTCTCTAGGCTTTTTCTCCTCCCTAATGGAAAGCTCTCTTTACAACACTGAAGGACTTGATTTCCCTCCTGAGTACTTTCACTCTCTTCTATTTTGTTTTATTTAATGCTAAATAAATGGGAAGGAAGAAAAAGTAGGACAGGAAGACCATTTGTTTCCAGTGAATTACATTTATCCATGGAGCTGAGGTGGTCATTCCAAGAGAACTATCCTTAATAGGGCATGCCGTAGTCCCCTGGGCTTCACCTGGATGTATCAGTGTAATAAGCCTTGTCATTACCTTGGCTATATCCAAACAAGTGAGGGAACAAAAGCTAACTATTATTTTGCTGTTGTAGAGAAACTTGGACTATTCCCAGTATAGATACATTGAATTGCTATCTCTGAAGATTTGGACCTGACTCGAGGAATCTTGTCTCATTAACCTAGAGTCCCCTTACCCTCTGTGTCCCACTTTCTCTTTACCCATACTCAATCAGGACAGCCTTGAGCAAATGTAATCAATCACTGGGCTGCTTGGATCGGAGATTTCCAAACATTGACTAAACACTGCCAAGACCAATGCATGACACAATGGAGACCTAACGTTTACCATAAATAGCTCCATGTCATCTCCTAGACAAATGGATTACTCCACCATATCGATTTATAGGTATAAATTAGAATGACCTAGGACAATTGCTATAGTAAAGATTTTGTCTCAGTATAGTTGATAGCCAACTTTGGGAAGTCCAGTCCTAGACAATTGCTTCAAATCAGAAGTCACTCTGGACAGAGCCCCATATTCATTTAATACAGTCATTTCATCTTGTCCAGCCAACTCCAGTGCTGTCTGACTGATTTTCAAGAACAGGAATTATGGCACTTTGTCATATCTGAATGAAAGGAAACCAGAAGGCCCAATAGCGGTCTGTTGAGTTACTCCCACAAAATGATCCACTGAGGCTTATCTTCCAGACAGACTGAGATCCAAAGATGGCTGTATAAAGGGATCACGGGCATAAGTACATCAGATACACTAACGCATAATGCATATATATATGTCTACACAGGTACACATGTTCTCAATGCCTTGTCCCTGGGAGCCATGGATGAAGCTGGCCAACCTCTCTGCCAGGGCTGCTATAAAAGATTGGCCAGACTGTACACTACACAGTTCCAGGCACCATTTTCATAGACTGCAACATGAATTCTGCCCCCCTCCAAAAGTTGTGCAATGTGGTGGTCCTTGAAGAAAGTTAGACATAATTTTGAAAACCAGAAGGAGCCTACTACAGAGAAGCCTACAGAGGAAGCAAATACAATATTTGGGGTGAAAGTTCAACAGGGCTTCACAGGATCTTCTTCTTGCTGGGGAGCTGGATCCCAAGCTCTGGTCTCCGCACACGCACACACACATGTACATGCTGTACTTCCTGAACTTCCCTTTTCCTTTTTCACCCAGGCTGACTTTCAGGAGCTTCCCTTCCACACCTTTGTACCACCGATGGATGGGGAAATGCCACAACAAAGTAGAAGTGGAGAGTTAGTTCATGGTGAGTGATTCCCCAGCTCAAGACTCCTCCGAGATTCTGGAACTGTTTGATGCCAATCTTGACAGTATTTATCTCCAGAGCCCTTTTCTTGAAACGCGGTCCCATGCAATAAAGCACGTTCACTTCATGCAACACAGCTAAGTTGATGCTTATAGTTCTAAATAACCCAGTTGACTGGGCACAGCTCAATTGGGAGTGCCTAGTAGGAAGGGACATGCACAGCGCAGCGACAGGGGGTGTTGGCCACCAGACACAGAGAAAGAAAGGAGCTGCAAAGCTATGGTAGCTAGAGGAGGACTAGCTTTCCTGATTTCAGTTCATGAAGAGCCTCTTGCCTCTACAGCTTACTAGTTTGGCATGGCGTTTGCCCTTGGCTGTAAGATGATGTTATACTGAAAAAAGAATAATACCCAGGTTTGTCTGGGATCAGGGCTGGAATATTCCCTCATTACAGTCCTTCCCTCAGAACCAGTCCTAGGCTTTTACATTTGTTTTACTGATTGGTCAGTACTGAAATGTGAATTTCCTCCAATCTCTTCCACTTTGCAAACTCCAGAAGCATTTGACCAATAAGCTAAACTCCATGGGAGAACCAAGTGTGAGCTAAGGCTTCAGACATGCAAAGCACACGACCCTGGGAAACAGCAGCATCTGGGACAGGAGGCTCCCATCACTTCACATAAGGGTGGCATGGGTTTTGCAAATCAAACACACACAGAAAACCAGTGGTGGCCCCGGTTGGACACACTGCATGGGGTACACAGTGGAGCGAGGACCTAGACCAGGGAGCCACCTGTTCCTCTAGCTTGCGGACATTGAGTTCACACCACCTCAGGCCACTCACAGTTTGCTTACCTGCTCATTGTTGCTCTCCCACCATTCCCCACACTCCCTTTGGGGGTGAAACACTCTATTTCCGACTTGTGCTGGGCCAGTCTCCTGTCTTTGTACCTGGTGAGCATGAACAAGGACAGGAGCAAACAGAAAGATATGATTGTGTGCTTAACTGGCCAGGCTGAGGAAGGCGGTGGCTGCAGAGGGCGTTCCCATGGTAAAGCGGGCTTCTGCTCTTCCCTGCAGTGGCTGACCTGTAACACTCATTAGATGCTTGTGATGGCACGTGGATCATGTCGGGCATGATTTTGTTATGCTTTTAAATCACACATGATCTGCTCTTCTATATGGCCTATTAATCTAGGATTTCATCACATTTTTTTTTAAAGATTTTACTTATTTATTTGAGAAAGAGAGAGCATGAGAGGAGAGAGAGGTCAGAGGGAGAAGCAGACGCCCTGCTGAGCAGGGAGCCCGATGTGGGACTCGATCCCAGGACTCCAGGATCATGACCTGAGCCGAAGGCAGTTGCTTAGCCAACTGAGCCACCCAGGCGCCCCGGATTTCATCACATTTAACTGTCAATGGTAAAAGGAAGGCAATTCCTAACCTCTAAGGAAAAGAATAATATCAATAAATTAGAATTCATTTAGTGTTTACCATGCGCCAGACATGGTGTTAGGATTTTACCTATATTTAATCCTGGCGACAACCCGTGGCAGAGGCTCTGTTATGATTATATCCGTTTTACTGAAGAAAAGAAACCGAAGATTGCAAGGATTAAGTAGATTGATCAAGGATTTTGAACACAGGGAATCCCAGTTTAGAGCTCACAATTTTAGTCATTGTAATGTGCTGCCTTCCTTTGTGTGTGTGTGTGTGTTTCCAAATTGTTCTTTTCATTAACAAAGCTTTGTTGAGCAGCATTATGTCTGAACATTCTGTTAGAGACCGGTGGTAATGCCGAAAGAGAAGAGAGGCTTCTTGGATAAAAGAGGTTCATATACCATTAAGCTGGACAGTCAGTATTGGACTGCCTGCATTGTGGAGGATAGCTCAGACAGCTTTTGTATCAGAACTGTCAATTCACCACACCTAGAAGGTACCAGATGTTTTGTCCAAGATAAGTTATAAGAGTCCCAACGTTAGTCTGCTCCATGGTGAATCAAGACGAGCCTTTATATCTGAATGACCGTTTTCAGAGCCGACACGCTTTCACAGAAATCATCTTTTTTTTAATCCACCAACTTATGCCTGTGGGTAGCTAAAGACAGTGTTGCTTATTTGCCAGATGAGGACCCTGAGACTTAATTTAACTGACTTGACCAAAGTCACAAGCCTCACTAGTAAAGAATAACTGTTAGTAGAGCATGCAAGGCCCAAGACTCTTTTTTTGTTTGTTTTTTAATGATTTTATTTATTTATTTTGGAGAGAGAGAAGATGAGAGAGAGAGAGCATGAGAGGAGAGGGGTCAGTGGGAGAAGCAGACTCCCTGCTGAGCAGGGAGCCCGATTCGGGGCTCTATCCCAGGACTCCAGGATCACGACCTGAGCCGAAGGCAGTCACTCAACCCACTGAGCCACCCAGGTGCCCTAGGCCCAAGACTCTTAAGGTTTCTTTCCTTTTTCCCTTCTAAAACTGGAACCTGAGATGATGCCATTTCCTCATGCCCCTGGTGTTCAATAGGCAGTGATAATAGGGACTTGGTATCAAAGACTTGTTTACCCCTGGAACAATCATTTTTTCCCCTAAGTTTCTTTTTTTGCTGTCCCAAAATGAATATGAAATAAAACAAAGTGCAACAAAAGCAAAATTATTTTTAGTCCTGGATAGAGGTCTTCCTCTTAATTTTCCTTTTTTAAAAAAGATGTTCAAAATATTTAGTATTTGAATAAAAATGGCTCATTAAATTGAGCCAAGTGGATGGACTGGATTACCTTATTCAATAGACTTTAATTGAGCATATGTTTAATTCTAGACAATGCGCTTTGGCCTGGAGATAGAATCCACAGGTCCTGCCTCACAGAGTTCACAGTGTAGGGGAGAAGGAGGGGAGGAAGGTGCGTGTTGTTTATCAGTTTCGGCCAATTATCATGAGAGAGGGTCTTCTGGAGATTTCTAAGAACAGTTTTTTGTTTGTTTTTTACCCTTGGCAAAGAAAACACTGGAAACCGTGGTGTCTTTTTGCTATGGACAATTGTCTGGTGTGGTACTTAACAATGCTACAGCCATGTTATAGGCACGAGAGAAGGAAGGTAAGCCGACATTCTAAAAACTGGTGTCATGAAAGATTAGAAGAATGTAGATCCTAGACAATATCTCTGAGAGATGGAATTAGCCTGTTTCGTCTCAGAACTTCTTTTTATGTGAGTCTTATCACATCAGCCACTTTGAATTAGGTTTTAAATTCTCTGATGCCAAAATCCTCCTAGCGTTTACTTTGCTTTTGTTACTTTTTCTATCACAGCCCAGTCTGCGAATTTCTAAGGTTGTTTACAGCATTAGGTCTGGATATTTATAAGTTCTCTCCATGTGTGTATGTGTGTGTATTTATGAAGATCCTAAAGAAGCAAGTTACTAACAAATGCTTTAGTCTTAACTGATCATTTGTCTTTTAAATATTGTTCCTTTTTATACATACTATTATATATAGAAAAGTATAAGAATCTTCACAGAGTTAGATTTTGTATAGGAAGAAAAAGAGGGAGACTGACTGGGTAAAACAAATGATTATTTTCTCAATAACCCACATTAGGGAACACCTAAACAATAGGCTCTTATACCCATGGTACAAACACCACTGTTAAGTTATTAGAAGCCATGCTAATTGCAGTTCTAATCCATGTAATATGTTGATTTAAAAGACAAATAAATATTTGGTTATTCAGATGACCAAATATAAGTAATTTAGATGACCAAATATATATGAGAATATATATATTTCTTTGATATATGTGGTCTTCTTCCACTGTTCAGGCTCAGAGTTCCCCAAACCCTTGGAATTTCCTAAGTATTGAGGGTCATAAAGATGCCTTTTGTTATGTTAATAAGCCAAGTCCGGAAAGCACTTAAGGATGGAGGCTGGTTACCAGCGGATTAGTTGGAACTTCCAGTCCCACCCCCTTGCCCGCTGGGAGGGGAGGGGAGGTGGCCTGGAGACTGAGTTCAACCACCAGTGTTCGATGATGTAATCAATCATGCCTTTGTAATAAAACCTCCATAAAACCCCACATGGACGGGTTTGGAAAGTTTCTGGATTGGTGCACACGTGGAGATGCCAAGAGGGGGGCTCACCCTGAGAGTGTACAGAAGATCCACACACCTGCCCTATGCGTTTCTTCCATCTGGCTCTTCCTGAGTTATGTCTTACAAGAAACCTGTGATCTTGTAAGTAAAATGTCTCTCTGAGTTCCGTGAGCCTCTCAAGGAAATTACTGAAACCTGAGGAGGGGGATCACGAGAATTTCTGGTTTATATAGCCAGCTGGTCAGAAATTTAAGTAACAGCCTGACTTGGGACTGGCTAAGAAGTCCAAGGAGGGGGTTGTTGGAACCTCCAACCTACAGTGGTTGGTCAGAAGCCCAGGTGATAGCCTGGGCTTGTGACTGGCATCAGAGGGGGTAATGGAAAGGAGGGGCAATCTTGTAGGACTGAACCCTTAACCTGTGGCATCTCCAGGTTGAAAGTGCCAGAACTGATTTGAATTACAGGACACCCAGCTGGTCAAGGGAATTGCTTGTTGGTGTGGGAAGTGCCCACACCCCCAGCACACACTTGCACCAGAACTGGGTCCAGGAAACCAAAGCAACCAGTTACTCTGGGTTTAGTGTTGGATTGTCAGAATGATTAACTAATGGGAACTATCACAAGTCAGAGCACTGATAAGTGCTTCAATAAAGCTTTTGGTTATATGTTTGCAGAATCGGCCTCGGTGTGCATGGATTTCCCAAAGATTTTCCTCAATCACCTTTCCTGTCACTATACTAAGAAAGTATCAAGAAAAATGAAATGACGAATACAAAGCTGTGTCTCTGTGCTCGTCTCTTACGTAGTCCAGTTCTAGAGCCGTGTAAAGGTGGCCCTGGCTCACTGATGATTTTGGAATTCTCTTCCAGATGCCATCATGTCTGAGCTTGGGGCCAGATTTTATTTCCTAGTTTTCCCTTTGCCTTCCTGGCTTTGGACAGAATGTTTTTGCCTTTACTTTTCAGTCACTGTTTCCCTTTCCCTATGTCCCAGTATGGGCCTTCCTAACTATTCCCCTCCATCCCAATATGGACTTTTGTAATGTATATTAAAAAAGTATAAGAATATTCAACTCTGTTCCCATGCTGGCTCCTCAAATACCAGCCTACCCTTGGCTTTTGGACTCCAGACACAGCTCAGATCAGACATCTACCCCTGGGTTACATCCTTCATGATCATCTAAAAACACAGTTTCTAATTTTAAAATGTATGAGGCAGAGTGCAACCCACTGCATTTTATTTTCCAGATTTATAGCCATGTCGCCTTTAAGATTATCCTAATTTTGGATGCTGACAGCGATAAAGTAAGGAGAAAAACTGATATACATGTGAAGAGCATTTCCAATATTGGAGACAACTTTCCCTGTACCATGTGATTCTCTCAACAAACAAAGTAATTATTATCCTCATCCTTTAGGAGAACCTGTGGCTCAGAACACTTTACAGCCTGGCCAAGTCTCCGTAGTGGCCACAGAAACAGGGCTAAAAGCCACATGTTCTACCTCCAAACATCATGCTTTTTTTTTTTTTTTTTTTTTAACACCTCTCTTCTTAATGTCATTTTACTCTGAAAAAATAAAAAAACAAAAAACCAAAAAAAAAAACCAAACCTTTTCTAAATAATCTGATAACCCATTTGAGGGACTGAAAAATGTCATCCATGAAGGGAATAGTGTGCGCTTAATACACCTGGGCTTCTGACTACACCATGGCCAGGGAGAACAGATCACTCTCCGGGCCTCTTGCTAACATGGAAACAGACTGCCATTCCTCTGACTGGAGTTTAGGGACAAGAGAATACACAAAAATCTGAAGGTCCAAGAGGCACTGCTGAGAACACCTGTCGGTCACTGTTAATGTACGGGATATTACACAGTATCAGAAGACACACAGGATGAGGGGGTGGACTTTTTCAACAACTCTAAAGTGTTACAAAGAGAACCAAAGGAAATGTCAAGTCAGTCTTTCAAGTCAGATTGCTAAAGGGAGAATTCTAGGGGAAGACAGAAGGGAAGTCCTTACAGATCTTCACTGTAGAGGGGAAGAGGAAGGCCAAATCTAGTTCATGGTTACAAAGTGATTCCCTGCTTCAGTCTCATCCTTTGCCCCCTGTGTGTTTGTACGCAAGTAAATATATTCAAATGGTTTACTACTTGCTCCCACAGATCTGGTGGCCCCCATTCCCAGAAAAAAATAGTTTTTGTCCAGACTTGCAATGTCAAGCTGATTCACTTGGAGATGTCAGATTAAACACAAAGAAATAAGCATGACTAATAGCCTGAGAAAATAATGCCAGAGATGAACGTAAGTTGGGAAAGTATTTGAGAAGCTGCCAGGGAACATACTGCTCTGTCCTCTATAAAATAAAAAGAAGGTGGAAGTTGATAGGTGGGGAAGCAATGCATATAAGCAATTAAAATATAAAGAATCAGCTATGTTGGCACAGTAACTCTTTTCATAGGAATTTATTCTAAGGCAATAATTCAACAGAAGCTCAAAGGCTTTTGTACAAAGATTTTCCCTTTCAGTGTTATAGAAAAATAGCAGAAACTAAGCAAAACAAGAACAAATCGCTGGAGAATGGTTTAATAAATTATAGCATAGCAATATTATGGAAATGTGTTAAATTTTGTATTGAGTAAAACCTTTCATTTGGCTTCCAGAAAATTCCCCAAGGATGTATTTTAATCCCACTTATGATGAGAACTTGTTTTCAGATATGAATCATGTGACGTCATTGCCTTTTGCCATGCTTTTTTTTTTTAATGCTATTTGTTTCACAACAGAAACCCAGGAAGATACAGATTTTAAAATGAATTCTAAGGTGCTTTACAAGCTTACACAACCTCCTCAATGGGGAAAACTTTTCAGGGAGGAGCACGGCGTTGACTGACCAGAGGGAGGATCTTCAGAAGAGAACAGAATGAGCCTAAAGAATTGTCGTGGCAAAGCATTAATTAAAAGTTGCTGGCTTCTCTCTTAGGACTGAGGGATTTTCAGACAAAATAATTTATTCTTCCTGAAAACCGATGAGTTGTTTTCCAACAGGAATTTTTCCTAACATTTTTTGTGCATAAACAGCTGGAAAAGCTTTGGAACCAGACAAGCTGGTTAATGACAAGAAGAGCCAATATTTACTGAGCACTGGGAATATACCAGACAATATACCGGCAACTGCACTATTTTTTGAACCCTTTTATGTTTTTTTCTGATCTCCTGGCTTAAGCCCCTGCCTCTGCTCTTCTTTGGACTCTTTTCATGCTGGTGGACAGGGAGCCTGTTCCCTTGTCCCCATCCTGTACTGATCTCGGTTACAATCTGCACTTAGTAACTTCATTTTCCCAGCCCAGGGTCCGTTGGAGCCCAAACCTCAATGCTTCTCGGTGGAAGCGGATTTGCTCTGAAAGTGGGTTAGATGCAGGGGACCTCACAACAGTCCCTTGCAAGGCCCTGTTACTATTTTTGTATTCACATTTTGTTATCTTTTTCTTAAATAGAGCCCCTTCCCCAAATTGTATGACTTTAAGTCTCACAAAACTTGAATCTACTGGCGTGCCTGGGTGGCTCAGTCGGTTAAGTATCCGACTCTCTGTTTTGACTCAGGTTGTGATCTCATTTGTTGTGAGATGGAGCCCCCCCATGGAGGGGGGTGTCTATGCTCAGCGGGGAGTCTGCTTGAGATTCTCTCCCTCTGCCCCTCCCTCCCTACCTGCTTGCTGGCTTGTGCTCTTTCTCTCTCTAAAACAAATAAATAAATGAAGAACACCTGGGTGGCTCAGTTGGTTGAGCCTTTGGCTCAGGTCATGATCTCAGGGTCCTGGTATGGAGCCCTTCTCCCTCCGTACCTCCTTCCACTCATGCACTCTCTCAAATAAATAAAATTTTTGAAAAAATTAGAAGTAAAATAAATAAGTAAATCTTAAAAAAAACCCCAAAACCCAAAAAACTAAACTTGAGTCTACTGCTTCCCAGAGTTTGCCTCCCTCCTCTCCCTCAAGGAAACCATAAACCAGTTGCATTGTATTAGTGGACATGCTAATACTCTCCGAGTTATAATTGCCCCACCCCACCAAATGGGCATGTTGGCGATCAGGTGAAGGAGTTTATAGAAAATCCTTAATCTTAACAGGTGTATATTAGTGGTACTTTTATACCTGTCACTTTTTTTTTTTTTTTGCTTCTAATAACATCCATAACCAGACAAGTCTGATTCAAAATATTTTGTCCTGTTTTCTCTACATGCCCTGTAATACTTAGGAAGACATGGGTCCTCCTATGGGACAGGAGGTGATCCCGATTACATCTCGTGGGTAAATGAAGCTTTGATTTTTCTCATCGTCCAGACTTTGTTCGCAGGACCTGGGTGCTCCCACATGCCCTAACTCAAGCTGTGGGAATATAGGCTGGATTTGAGAATGGAACGCAGACAGAAGACGTTCTTTTCTTTATCTTAACCCTTCTCTCCTGTTGGTCTTTGGTAACCTCCTGTTCTCTTCCTTCAGAACACTTATTTCCGATTCTAATTAGGTATCAGTTTGCCTACGAGCTCATTATGTCTCTCACTAAAGTGTAAACTTCACAGGAGCTAGGGCACGCGTGTTCCTTTTGCAAGCACCTAGTACAGGGCCTGGCATAGGGCAGCAACTCAGTGGAGGCTTTTTTGTATGATTGCAGCTGCAGAAATGGTAAAAGCAAGAACAGTGAGGCGGTACTATTTATGCAAACCTAGCTCCATCTCACCTGCCTTTCCCTTTCTGTTGTACACACACAGGGTCATGGTCATTCACCGATCCTGATAGCAACAGACTTGCTCTGTTGGCCACCCTCCTTTCTTCCTCTGTCCTCTTCTTTCACCTTCGTTGTTCCAGTCCCACAGCCGCACACAAAACTTTTCCTTTTCTTTCTTTCTCTGTCTCTTGACTACTGAGGGATAAATTAAAAAGTGTTTCCATGTATGGCCAAAAGTCTTAGTTCCCCTTCCTCGGGTTTAAAAATCACTTGATTTTGACAGGACCAAAAGGAGGTAGGGGTGACGGAGGTTGCGGTGTTCCTGGTCCCTGTGTGCATATGAGGGGCTGAAGAGTGCAGGGAGGTCATGCTTCAGGTGACTGTGACAGCTGTCTGTGAGTGGGGACAACCCCCAGAGAGAGGGGAGCAGTCGTGGCAAGTCTGAGTTTGCTGAGTTGTGCTCTGACTCACGTGAGCTTTACAAAAATCACCTCTACTCTAGTACACTGGACAGAATGTACTAAAATCACAAATCTTGGACCTTTCTACCTCCTTTCTACCTCCTTCAAGGTCTTCGTTTCATTAATAGTATCATTTTAATAAGGGCAATTCTGCTTCTCCTGGTTTTAAGATAATGTCTTATCGTTTATTATAATCACATACAACTACAACAGATGGATATACTAATTTTGCCATTTCTGATCAGATTCCACATTGTTCAATGTCTGTCACAATAAATTGAAAGTGAGATTGCCTTAATTTCATAATGGGAGACACCCGAAGAAACATTTCATAAAAATGATGCTACGAAGTCTTGTCTTAGGTACTTGTGTCTTTAGTACACATTATACACCAGGTACTCAACTAGTAGTTGCATGGTGATCTAGAAGTGTATGAGTTTATCATGGCAGAGTGTGATAAATGAATGTATGCATTTACATAGTGTCATATATACTACATACATACATACACACATATGAACACACACATACATACATACACACAATTGCACACACATCTCTAAATAATCATATACAAACACACGCATAGAGCTAGATATACAGTACGCCTCCAAATTTTCTAAACATGTTGGGTTTTAGTTTGTTTGAGATAGGCAATCAGTCGAGGTAATTAAGTGTACTGGCTTTGGAACTTGTCAACATGAGTTTGATTCCTAGCAATACCACTTACTAGCTGTATGATTTTGAGTAACTTATATAACTTTTCTTATATTTTCTCTTTGAATAATGGGAGCAATGCTACTTAACTCATAGTGTTGATGTTTTGCATGAGGATTTTAGTATTTGATTTCACAAAGACATTATGAGATAGGTACTATTATCATCCTCATTTTACAGATAAAGAGACTGAGCCACAGAATGGTTAAGTAACTTGCTGAAAGTCACACAGTAAGAGGAGGCAAAACCAGACACATATCTGAGCTGTTGAACTCTAAAGCTTGTACTCTAGAACACTAGAACTAAAATTAATAAAGGGATGATGGAAGGGAAAAGGAAACACATTTTAAAAAAATCAAAGAGAAGCCAAAGAATAGGAAGAGGAAAGGGAACAAATGTAAGTTCTAGGCACTGTGTTAGGAGTTTTTATATATTGTCTCAAGCATCCTTACATCCCTGGGGAGGGGTAGTGATGACTTTATTCAAAATGAAACAAGATGGGATCCAGGAGGGAGACAAACCATAAGAGACTCTTAATCTTAGGAAACAAACTGAGGGTTACTGGAGGGGAGGGAGGTGGAAGGGATAGGGTGGTTGGAGGATGGACACTGGGGACAGTATGTGCTATGGTGAGTGCTGTGAATTGTGTAAGACTGATGAATCACAGACTTGTACCCCTGAAACAAATAATACATCATATGTTAATTAAAAAAAAGAGAACCAGTGTTCACATGGCTGATGAGTATTGATGTTGGAATTCCGTAGGTCCTGCTTATAAATAATATCCTCAGACACATATTGTGTGTCTTCTAGATGCTTAGCATAGTGCTTGGTTCTGTAGCTGACAGTAAGAAAACACATTTCACAGCCTCTGACCTCAAAGAGCTTATAATCTAATGGGGATGACAAACATTGACACTGTAAACAGAGAGCCCTAAATCCAGGGTGAAGATAACAACACCACATGTGGACAAGACTGACTGAACATAGAACTAAAATGGTGAATTTCGTGATGGGTTCTAATTTAACCTGGGCTGGGAGGCACATTGTGCAGTTGTGGGCTGTTGTGTGCATAAGTAAAAAGACATGATGTTATTTTTTTTTCCTTTTTATTTATTTATTTATTTTTTAAATTTGAGATAGTGTATGCATGCACGTAAGCGAGCTGGGGGAGGGACAGAGGGAGAGAGATCATCTCCAGCAGACTTCCCAGTGAGGGCAGAGTCCTATCTCAGGACACTTGAGGTCACGACCTGAGCCAAAATCAAGAGTCAGATTCTTAAGCAACTGATTCCTATTTCATGATATTTTTTTCATTTCCTTTCTTCTCACACAGGACCTATCAGAATGGAGGGCTTAAGCTCTCTCCATCCCTAGAAAGAGGGTGAATTGAAGGGGAGGAAGGGAAAAACCAATGGGGGCAAGACCATTGTTCTGCCTGTTAGCTCCATGTCAGAGCCACATCTGTATCCTGTGCCCATGATGGTGTCTAGAACCTGGCAGGGTTTAATGAAAGAAATGTGCTGGTGGAAAGAACAGATGAGAAAAAAAAAAAAAAAAAGATGATTTCAGGGAAGATGTAGAGAAACCAGGACCCATGGTACCGTGTTGTCCTTCGAGGCCTTTGCTGTCTGCTCTTAGATAACTATGTCCTTTTCTGTGCCCCCGACAAAGACTTGAAGCACCTATACAGCTCTCTACTGACATTATCTGTTCACATCTCTGGCTCCCCTTTGAGGAGAGGCATTGTACAGGGAAAGGACAGTATTATATTCATCTTGATTACCTCCAGTACCTAAAATACCATCTAGCTCACAGCAGACAACGTGATGAATCATAGGCTCTCAGCAAACGCTACCTGTGTATTACTACAGTCGGGATGATAAACATGCACTGAGCAGAGAACCTTGCTTTCCTGTGACTGACTTCCGCCCAACTCGTTCCAGCCAACTTGTTTTTGCTGTCTGGTATACAATTTAGAGCCTCCTACCTCTACTGACTTCAATTCATTAAGTTTATTTGGATCCCATTCTCCATAAAAGCGTGCATTGCCCCCTTGTGTCTCCTCTAGTGAAACACCCCATGACCCCTTTTCGGTATTTCTCCCCCTTCCTGTGGGGCTCTGCTGCCCTCTAGGGGGCCTTGTTCATCTCACACTTCTCGGGACCCAGTTCAATCTGCATTTGGCAGCACAGTCCTTGGGTGGGATGGCCATGCTCTGGGCGGGGCTGCCAGCTCCCAGGGCTCCCGTGCCTGCTCTTCTCATCCCCATCTTGTAAGTGTGTGGCTCTATAGTGTAATCAGTTTAGGTGTATGGTACTTGAGCTTCGGCAAGCAAGGAGGATGTCAAGAAGAGAAACTCATCACAAGTGGAGGTTTGGAGAGCGCTGCCATGGGGTCTCCATTCGGTTGGTACCAACAGGGTCCTCAGTTACGGGTATCCCACTTGTGTCACAGTAGTTTACATACTGCATCAACATGTATTCTATGGAATCCAGTAGCCGACTAATGGAAGTGTTCGACCTGATGAATGAACAATGATTTCTGTCTTTGTCTCGGCCTCTGGGGACAAAGAACTTCCTCAAAGCATCTGGGGACTCCATTGCTTTTTGTCAAAGCCCAAAGTAACATCTGGTTGCCACATCCAGTTAGGATGACCCTTACTTCTACCTAGTTTGACTTTGCTGGAGCTGCTGACCACTTCTTCGTTTATGAATCACTCTTTTTCCTTTTGTGTCACCACTTGGATCTGGGGGTCTGGGGTATTTGGTCTATTCTTCCGGAATTCTTTGGTCTGCAGACTCCCTTTCCTTATCTAATTTCTGGTTTTGCCCTTGGTTCTCCCACATTGTACTTCAAACACTAAACTCTCCTGATTTTCAGGCCAGTTTTTCCAGCAGCTTCTTGGACTTGTTCACTTAGTTGTGCTCTTGGGAATCTTGAATTTAATAATTCCAAAACTAAACTCGTGTTTTCTTCAAACGTTCTCTCCTTTAATTTGGGATCATCTCTGGTTCCAAATTTCTTTTAGTTCATCTTTTTTTTTTTTAAGATTTTACTTATTCATGAGAGGTCAAGAGAGAGAAGAGAGTGAGGCAGAGGCAGAGGGAGAAGCAGACTCGCTGCTGAGCAGGAACCCGACACGGGGCTCAGTCTCAGAACCCTGGGATCATGACCCAACCCAAAGGCAGATACTCAAGCGACTGAGCCATCCTGATGCCCTCATTTCATCCTCTTATCATCACATGTGGATGGCTCCCCCCAGGCCTTTTATTTTAATTTCCAGCCTGGACTTCTCTAAGCTGATAAGACATAGTATTAATGTGTCCAAAACTGAATACTTGATTTTAACCTTCAAAACTCTCTTCCCCAAGTCTGAATTACAACACTCCCAATCATCCCATTTACACAGATCAAAAACCTGGAGCTCATGTTTAATTTTTCTCTTTCCTTTATATACAATTTAATGATTAAGTCGTCTATCGTTACACTTTCTACTTGATACCGTCACAGTCTCTCAGCTAGCCTGTCTCAGTGAATGTCTGATTTCTTTCTTTCCTTCTCTTCTTCCCACTCTACATTCTATTCTGTCTCTAGAAACCAGAAGGGTCTGTTTAACATATTAGTCTCATCATAACTTCTTGAAACTTCCAAAGTTCTCCATCACATTCAGGACAAAAAAACAACATCTGTACTTCACCTAGTCTGATTCTCAAGTGCCAGTTCACAATTTCTCTTACTGTTCACCCCACTTCTTATTTTACTCCAACCACAATGGACACATGACAATCTTGTTCCTGCCTCAAGATCTTTTTACCTGCCGTACCCTCTGCCTGGAACACTTAGCTTTCACCTCCCAGACCTTTATGTATCTTATTTTCTCACTTCATTGTGCTCTCTGTTCAATTGATTGAGAGAGGCTCTTCATGACACTGTATCTAAAAATATCTAAAATAACTTGCCAAAGCTCACTGTAGTCTCTCACCTTTTCTCACTTTTCTTTAAAGAAATTATACCTACCTGGAATTATAGGATGTATTTTTTTTTAGCATCTGGAACTATGCTATGTATTTATTTACTTTTTGTTATCATTCTCTCCAAATATAATTGAAATTCTGTGAGGATTGAAATTTTGTTTTGTTTCACATTTATCCTCAAAGCTTAGAGCAGTTCCTGGTACATAGTACATTCTCAATTAATTGCCAGATGTACTCAATTAATAATTTCAGGGTATTGAAATATAATCTGAGTCCTCATATAACTCATATAACTTGGACTTGATCTTCAATGGGGTGATGTATATAAGATGTATTATGTATTAGTTTGAAAATATTTAAAAAATAGCTTATAATATCTCAAAAGCATCTAATATCTGATTAAATATGTTTAAGTTGAGGACAAGGACAAATTAAGTATGGCTACCATTTTGAGACTGGAAAGTGGCATTTGTTACATTTAACAGAAAGACAGAAATAGTGAAACTATTACAGAAGAATTTATTTTATATAAAAGAGTGAGTTTTGGACATGCTGAGGTTGAGATGATGCTAGTTATGAAGATGGTACTATCCAGTTGCCATGTGAAGACTAACAACTAGAGCTTAAGGAAGAATACTTGAGAATTGAAAGTGCAATGATGGTTGGGTTTTCCAAAGAAAAGAACACAAGGAGAAAGGAGCCAAGGACCATGGACTGATCTTAGAGAGACAACTAAGGACAGGAATTGGCCCCACATAGCCCTAAACTCGGTACCTTTGTGCCTGCTGTTACCTCTTACTGGAATGTCTTCCCCTAATGAGCAACTCAAACATGTCTACTTAGCTTTCTTTTCAGTGCTACCTCCTCTGTGTATTTTTTTAGTAGATCATTGAGAGTTGAAATTGATAACTGATCCCCCCTTTTGAGACCAACAGGAATTTTTTTTTTCAGCTCAAGAGTAATGGAGAATATAATAAGGCAGAGTACAAAGAGCATGAGGAGTAGCCTGGTAGTCATGGGTTTCATGGGTTTCAGTCAGCTCAATCATAAGCTAAGTGTACGATCTTGGAAAAATGATTTCATCTCTCTGAGTCTTCATTTCTACAGCTATAAAAATTAGTGTATCTTTACTTTTCAAGGCTGTTGTACAAATTGAATGGCGTGTAATAGTTCAGAGCACACTGAAGGAGCTCAAAAAACATTCATTTTCTTCGTGTGTGTGTATGTGTTGGGGGTAATTGGGAGGAGTGCTAGAGTAATCAGTGGCCAAATGACTCAAAAAAGGTGGAAAACTATTTTAGCCAAGAAGCTAGAGAAAAGGATATTCTTATCTTCCCACTGTTTATTTCTTTCTCAATAATTCCATCTTTACCAAGGGAATGGAGTTTGAGAAAAGAGGAAGAATCATTAACTCACAGAATTATGCCGAAGGTGTACTTTCTTTTGGTATGAAGTGTTACGTTCTGAAAGAGATATGACTTGTATACCCCAGATATGGTGTAGCTAGCTCACTTACAAGCAAGGCTACTACAAATGAAAAGAACATTTCTAGAAACAAAATTTTTAAAAAATGCTTAATTTGCCCTACCACCCAATTTATATCAATTAATTGAAAATATTTTTATCAGATTCAAGTAGTAACAAATGAAATCACTAATGTCACTTGCAAACTAAAATTCACTGTAATCACAGCATTCAAGAATATCAATTCATTATACAAAGGGAATGTTTTAGATGCAATTCATCAAAATCATCCAGACATAGTCTTTTATAGTTCCACAAATATACTTTAATTATTGCAGAGCCAAACCATTTAATTAATCATTTCAAAGCATTTCTCTTCCCCCAAATTAAATACCTGAATCATATCATTCGTACAACCCATCAGATCTAAATCTTCTTAATTTACCTCTACCTACCTGATGAGATATATTTAATTTCTGTCAAATAAAACAGAAATATATTTAATCTCTGTTAAATATAGTAAATAAATTTAAATGGTATATTATCAGGCAGTGGTAGAACAGGACTTGACAAATTGACTTATTCTGTTGGAAGATAAACTACTATTGATTGCTGATTCACCATTAGGTGAGGAACCAGATCTTCACGAGAGGCTAGAAAAGTGAATCTTTGCTGGTCACTCACATATTTATCAGAGAATTTTTTTTTTTTTTTTTTTTTTTTTTTTTTTAGTTTGGGAGAAAGAGAGAGAACACAGAGGGAGAGGGAGAAGCAGACTCCCTGCTGATCAGAAAGTCTGAAGCAGGGCTGGATCCCAGGACCCTGGGATCACGACCTGAGACAAAGGCAGATGCTTAACTGACTGAGCCACCCAGGCACCCTTAGAGAACCTTTCATTTATTTCTATTTTTTTTTTCAAGATTTATTTATTTATTTATTTGACATAGAGAGAGAGAGAAAGAGAGAGAGAGAGAGAGAGAACATGTGGGAGTGGGAGAGGGAGAAGCAGGCTTCGCACTGAGCAGGGAGCCAGACATGGGGCTCGATCCCAGGACCCTGGGATCATGACCTGAGTCGAAGGCAAATAAATGCTTAACAACTGAGCCACCCAGGCACCCCCCTAGAGAACCTTTTAAAACAGTCACTGTGTTAGTTGCTGATGATGAAGACCTAGAAAGCAATGCATACAGGAAACTTACAGTCTAGCAGTGAGAAAAGCAAATAAATAAAACACAATTTCAGGGGTTCTATATGAAGGGACCCAGCAAGTCCAATGGAAATGCAATTTATAAAAGAGGTATAATATTTGGGTTAGGGATTGGAGGGTAAGAAGGTATTTTTTAGGTAGAAGGAAGATAATCACAGGTATTAGTAGAGGCAAAAAGAATAGAATATACACAGGCAGGAGCATACCAAACAAAGAAATAGCTGAAGCCTTTCAGCACTGGTGGAGGGGACATCAGGAGTGGGCAGGATATGTAGTATGTGGTTGGAGGAGTGCTGGTGGAGGGGACCTTTGGGGATTGGTGGAATAGACTGGTGGCTGGCCCTCAGGTTGAGAAGGTCAAGTCTTGAAGGGCCAGGTCTTTAAGGGCTTAGTGAGCTATGTAAAAGAGTTTTAGGTTTTTATATTTTATGGCTTATAGACCTACTATTTGAAGGTTGGGTAATGTGATCCAATTTGTGGTTTGGGAAGACGGCTCTGGCAGTTGTTGGGACAGGTTGGCGTATCAATAATAGAGATTTAGGACCTTATGTTAGTAGTTCAGACAATAGGTTATGGAATTCGGATCCACGGCAGTATCAGTGAGAACGCAAGAGATAAGGTAATGTCAGTAGAGAATGTGATTGATTGGATGTGAAGCATCAAGGAAAGTAAAGAGTCAAGATTGACACAGGTTTGGGCAGCGAGGTTGAGGTGTAACTTTTATCCAGAAAGGAAATGTAAAAATAAGAAGAGCCTGCAATGAGAATGTTTAGATAAGGGATAATGAGGTTATTATTTAATTTCCTGGTCAAAATAATATTTTCCTCTCATGTCCTGTCTTATACATTATAATTATCCAGGATGTCAAAAACACTGAATTCTAAAAATGGACTTAAATATTTGCATGCAATAAGTGCTTGAGAAATATCTGGTGAATTTCAACCGTACCTGACCACTTTTATTTTTATTTTACAGATTTTATTTATTTTAGACAGAGAGCATGAGCAGGGGTGGGGGAAGGTAGGGGATGAGGGAGAGAGAGAATCTCAAGCAGACTCTGTGCGCAGAGCCCCACACAGGGCTCGGTCTCGGGACTCTGAGATGGTGACCTGAGCCAAAATCAAGAGTCAAACGCTTAACTGACTGAACCACCCAGGTGCTCCAACCTGAGGACTTTTTAAAAAGATATCTTCCACCATCGCACATAGTTTTAAATGACTAAATTTAGAAACAGTCTTTATTTGAAGAAAGGAAATAAAAATAAAAACATTAAAAAATTGTAACTGGTAAAAATGTAACCGTGTTCTTAGTCTGCTGCTTCTTTTAAGAAATATATCCTATTCCTTGCATTAATTTAGTTCAAGTAAGTGCTGTCTGCATTATGTGGCTATTTCAGCCAAAAAAAACCCTAAAATGCTTTTTTGTGCATACTTGTTTTGATGACCAAACCAGGTTGACTTAGGACCTTAACTAGATCCTAACTCAGCAAAGTACTCTAGACAGTGGCTTTAAGTTTCACAGTAAGAGAAAACACTAAGGGAGAGGGTTAACAAAAGAAAATGGGGCAATGGTTATCATTTCATTTGTCAAAGGGGTTTAAACGGGAAGGTATCCAACCTAAATCAAAATACAGGGAAGATGACACTTTACAAATCACTTTTTTCAATCCTGACCTTTCATTGATGCCTACAAGCTCGTCACTACCCTTTCAAATATAGTATTAGCGTTTATAATTTCTGGTAGTTAAGGTCTAAAGCCAACTCTGGGATTAGAATTGAAGGTCCAACTCTTTCTAGATATCTATCCTTAAGCAATTTGCTTTCCTTCCCTGTGCCTCAATTCTCTGGTTTATAAAGTGAGGCTACTAATGTTACCTGCCTCATGGGGTTGTCTTAGGATTTGACGAAAGTTTTTGAGGCACTGATAATAGCACCTGCCACATTATAAATGTTGGTTAGATTTTAGCATCAGCTTCATCATTCTGGTCATCCCACATCCACTTCCTACACTCCACCTTCTCTTCTCTGGTTTCCACCTGTTTACACTTTGGGCTGGAGGGCTGAAAAGCTTGATTTTAAATCTAGCAGTGGTGACTGCCTGATCCCATACTTGGCGTCCTTTCTCATCTGTGTCCTACTGCCAGTCCGTAGCCTTGTCTTACTTGCACTGCGTGCTCCACGACAAAATGCTGCAGACTCTGACTCATTAGGTTTTACGGAAGTAAAAGGCTATCTGCTCCTTCATCATGCTTTGGTGCGCTCTGGAAATGGGATGACTCAGGGCAGATTGGCTTCTCAGTCAGGAGGTCAAGCTTTTGAGAAAGCCTTACATTTACCTCTAAAGTTCTTAACTGCAACAGTGGTGTTCAAACCCTGGTTGAGCCACTCACCACTTTGGGCAAGTGTCTTCATCTTTCTAAACTTTGGTGTCTTCATTGGTATAATGGGCATGAGAAGTCTTCCAAGCAGGATCATGTAAGAAATGTAGTGGTCTAACAGAACAAAAGACAACTTACTGAATGGGAGATGTTGTTTGTAAAGGACATATCCAATAAGGGGTTAGTAATCAAAATATATAAAGAATTTATACAACTCAACATCAAAAAACCTCAAATAATCCAATTAAAAATCGCCAGAAGCTATGAACAGACATTTCCCCAAAAATGACATCCAGATGGCCAACAAACACATGAAAAGATGCTCAACCTCACTCATCATCAGGGAAATGCAAATCAAAACCACAATGAGATACCACCTCACACCTGTCAGAATGGCTATAATCCATTGATTATAGCCATTGATTATACTTTCCCCAAGAAAGTACAAGTATTGGGCAGATGTGGAGAAAAAGGAACCCTCACACGCTGTTGGTGGGAATGCAAACTGGTGCAGCCACTGTGGAAAACAGTATGGAGGTTCCTCAAACATTAAAAATAGAACTACCCTATAATCCAGTAATTCTACTACTGAGTATTTACCCAAAGAATACAAAAACACTAGATCAAAAATGTATATGCACCCCAATATTTATTGCAGCATTATTACAATAGCCAAGATAAGGAAGCAGCCCATCTATCCATGGATAGATGAATGGATAAGGAAGAGGTGAGATACACACACATACACACACAGACACACACACACACACACACACACACATACACACACACACACACACACACACACACACACACAATGGTATATTACTCAGCCATTAAGAAAGAATGAAATCTTGCCATTTGCAACAACATGGATAGATCTAGAAGGCATAATGCTAAGTGAAATAAGTCAGAGAAAGACAAATATATGATTTCACTCACATGTGCAATTTAAGAAACAACACAAGTGAACATAGAAAAAAAAAGAGAGACAAATGAGCAAACAAAAAAACCCAAACTCTGAACAACAGAGAACAAACTGGTGGTCACCAAATGGAGGAGGGTGGGGGGATGGGTGAACTAGGTAAAGGGGATTAATTTAGGATGAGCGCTGGGTAATGTATGGAAGTGTTGAATCACTATATTGTACATCAGAAACTAACAGCCCTGTATGTTAATTATACTGGAGTTAAAAAAAGAAAAAGAAATGAATTGGATTAAATACATAGTATGCATGGGCACTTGTATCCCCAATAAATTAAAGATCTTGATAGAAGTTGTTTTGATTCCTGAAGAATAAACTCTGGAATCCTAATCAATTGAATTCCAAAAGGCAATTTCTGGTGGCAGAGTGTGTGGCAGGAAAATATTTAAGCAAGGCTCCTCTACAGCATATAACAATATGTATGTTTTTAAAATCTAGCATCGCTATTCTAGGAAGTGATGCTGATTTTTCCCCCCAGTTTTTTTATGTCACACCATTTTTATAGGTATGGAAATGTGTTATCAATGATGATGAAAAAACCACAACAGTACATCTGGGAATCAGCACATCTACTGTTTGCACTGCTTTCTACAAAAGTTTGCCTCCAGCTGCTCACATCAAGCTGTCCGTGTAAGCCCACAGTGGTGGTCTGCATTGTTACCGCACAAGCTCTCTGAAACCCTAGCTCCCCTGGTGCTGCCCAGAGAACCCCACCTGCCACCTAGTGGCCAGGAGAGGGACTGGTCCACTGCTGCCTGGGGCGGGCATGGAGGGTTATGGGCGCAAGGAAAAGAAGAGAGAAGAAGAGGCGCAAGGAAAAGAAGAGAGAAGAAGACAGTCCGTAAACAGTTGATGCCCGGTTCTTCACTAGCACCACTGAGGATGGTTAGAAATGCCCCGGAGTTAAAGGTTGTCTGCTCCTTTCAGCTCACGACTTGCTCTCTGTCTGGCACTGTTCTCCCTGGAGATGCAGTTGCAAAGCAGTGTCTGCACAGTGAATACAATTAAATGAAAGCCTCTGGAAATGTCCAAGGGGAAATTAGATAACATGTGCTTTGATGCAGGGATTTGGAGTTTGAAGGTGAAAAAGACAGGCAAGACATCAGAAGTCTGCATCTGCTTAGCCCCAGTTCAGCCCATTAGCATTCTGCTAATGTGTCTTTGTAAGTTCTTCACTGAAGTCAGTTTGCTGTTTCTCTCAAATATCATCAGACGTTTCAAACATCTTTTAGATTAAAAGAAGTCCTAAAGTTAGTCTTCTGTGATGAGTGGATGCTGAGATCAATTTTTTCTTACATTTTTATTAACCAACAAAAGGGAAAAAGTGCTTGCTGGTCCATTTGGGCTGGAACATTTGGTTCCAAATATGCTGTCCTGGCAGCCATTAGAGCAGTAGAGATGTCTACTTTTGCCCTGGTCCATTCTTTAGCGGGCTGCACTCTTGGCTGTACCCCATGGCCAGACAGTCCCTGGGAGAAGCATCCTGAACTCAAATTCCCTCTTATTTCCTTCAGATGTTCCTTCGGAGACTTTTCCCCCTCACTGTAATAATGTGTCTGCCTGAGTCAGAACACACTCTTGGGAGTGCCTGACTCCCACCAACAGGTCAGGTGTTCCCTGCTGTCTTCAGTTTCTGACCAAGACACTGGTGGGAGCTAGAGTGAAATGAACAGGCATATCATAGAAGTAGTTGAGATGGATGATGGAGGACAGTGGGAACCTTCTATCCTTTGAGGAGCATAAGTAGGAGGGATCAGTAGGGCTTGATTTCCTTTTTACCTCCTGTATCCCCACAATAGCAATTTACTGAGCTCCTACCCAGAGCCATCCTAGGGATAAATAAGAAAATGTTCTTGCCCTCAGGGACTTCTGGTAGAATGTGTGTGTGTGTGTGTGTGTGTGTGTGTGTGTGTGTGTGTGTGTGAGTGATATGACCACAGTAAACCCTCATAGAATGAGGTTTATGAGGATTTACTGTGGTCATATATCATACACACACACACACACACACACACACACACACACACACACACACACACACACAGAGTAA